>NC_133526.1:20252986-20855819 GCF_048544455.1 Silene latifolia | reverse complement strand
TTATTTCTCTCTATGTATTGCGTATGCTTCTTCTTGTGTGTGAATGAGATGCTTCCAATATCTTCAAAGTATTCTTTATATAGGCTTCTTCCCTGGACGGCTGCTTGATACGGTATTAAATGCAGATTATTCTCCATTATTACCAGTAATAATTGCCAATTATTCCTCCCTTAATTACTGCATTTACTGCGAAATCTTCATACTTAATGCTGCGTATATAATTCCTTTATAACACGCGTATATGGTCTAATATCGTCCTGATATTTTGACCGTTGTCCTCTCCATGGCCTGACACCTATCTTCATGTTCCCTGATAGCCTGGCAGTCGGGTTTAGATGAGATACCGACCAAGAAAGTCTGCGGATTTCCAGGCCTAACAGAATGCATATGTACGGTTGTAGGGACTTTATTAATGTTAAACTGCATGCATGTTCTTATAGGTCGAGTTAGGTGAGTGTCTTTACTTCTTTCTATCTTTCACATATATACTCGCCCTGTGCTTAAATTTGAGTGATGAGCGACCCGTGCGAGTCCGATATCTTTGAGTCTTGCAAGGTCGACGGTTTAGTAAGTTTGAGACATTGATTTAATTCGTTTGCACTTATCACTTGCCACTTTGTTAGTTGTTGCATTAAACTGGTTTTGGTGGATGATTTGTAGCTGATGAGTTGGTCCCGTTCTACTATTTGTTCTTAGTTGCATTCATAGTTTTCTTGGGGACAAGCAAACATTTGGTTTGGGGAGATTTGATGCGTGTATTTTATATAAGATTTTTACCTCGTTTTTATACGCATTTCTGTACTATTTTACTTGACATCTAGCTACAAATACCCCCGAATAGTCTACTTTGGTTTGTCTTGTGCAAATTGCAGGTATAGAACGGAAAGAAGATAAATCGAGCCTAAACTCGTCCCATTTGCATACATTTATAGAGAACAAGGAATCGGAGCTCGAAATCTATCACTTTGTAGACGCGTGAGCTGATTTCGGAAGGTGTCAAAGTACCTTACGTGCTAATATAGCTCGATCGACCACTTTTTAGTTGATCGAATGCTTTATCTCTTGAAGTTTCACTCGATCGAGTTGTTTTCACACTCGATCGAGAAGGCCAATATAAGAAGTCCTGGATCGAACGGGTTTTCCATTCGATCGAGAGGAATTGCTGCTTAGTTCCTCGATCGAGTGGTTTAATTCTACTCGATCGAGAGGTTTTTATCCTGTAATTGTGTTTTTGCCTTATTCCGTATGGGCTTTGTAATTAGGCTTTGTTATTAAGTTAAGACGTAGGATTTTTGACTACTTAACCACTGAGTAGACTACGGTACTCGTCTCTCCTTTTTCTCTCCTCTTCGGCTCTCTTCTCCTTTCCCCTCTTCTCTCTTCTACCCTTACTCTAGACTACTCCTCGGATTTGAAACTTGTAATCGGTACATTACTCTCTTTTATTTCTTAATAGTAATCCCTTTTATTGCTCCTTATTCCTTCTCTTCCTTTATTTTACAATTGCTCTTGTTCAATTTCTCTTATTGCATTGTTATGATGTTTAATTTTTATTGTCTATGTATAATTGTTGTTAATTCGATGATAATGCGTAGCTAATTTCCTTTGCTAAGACTTAGGGAATCCATGATTATGAAGGAATTTTAAATCGATATATTAGGTTTAATGCTTGTGTAGTTTATGTTGTTAATCACTACATTTAATTGTTTATGTGTAATTGAGTCGATGCAATTAGTCATTTAATCACAGTAAACCTTGACCTAGACCGGAAGGTTGGAAAGGGTGAGACTTGTAGCGAACATTAGGGCATGTGGTGAGGGCGGAAGCTAAGCTATTTGTGCTTTAGGGCGAATTGAGACCGGAAGGAGATATTCACTGCCCCATAGACCATACTTGCATTGACCCGAGACCTATATTGCTTGACTGAATGATCATGGTGAACCGACTGTCTTAGCTATTTTCTCCTTACTTGCTTAATCCTTATTCCCTTATCTTTCCCCTCTTCCTTAATCTCATTAGTTTAGAACAAACAAATTCAAACCCCCAGAAATTGGTTACCGTGACGGACTTAGTTAAAGCTGACATTTTCCCATCTCGCTGTGGAGATCGACCCTACTTACTGCTAGCTTCTGTTAGTGTATCTAGATTTATTTTTGGTACCTGATGACGGTATCAACAATTTTTAAAACAAATAACGGGCTCAGTACTAATTACACGATACAAACCACAATGAAACAAATGCCAAACAGCTCAATCAACACATTAATTTCCAGTCTCCATAATCAATCTCCATATAACTGACTACACACTAAAGTGTGTAGTCCTGCCAGAGTACCCATCGCAACAAGTACTCCACACCGCCAGTGGGGGACCGCAGCCGTACCCACCAAATCCCCATTCATCAACCACTGAGTGATAAACCCAAGTTTCCTTAATGTGCACATCCCCTCCTGTGGCAGGTTCCACAGAGGGCGAACCAAGGGCGTGAAGCCACTCCCGCAAGTGACTCCACTCAGCCAGGGACACGCCCCGAATATCACAGACAGTTATACAACAACAATCAACAATATAAACCAACAACCGTCACAATCACCAGAAATATAATTAATCAATAATCACAATACAACCACCACACACATCATGTAACTAATACTGAGTAAGGAAAACCCTACCTGGAAAGCAACACGAAATCAGATGATCTAAGCAGCTACTCAGAATCTCTCCTCAACAAAGCCTCCTCCTATACATACATACATATTATCACTACCGTAACCACATAATCACAAAAACCCCAAAATCCCCAAATTAGGGTTTAACCAACATTAACCAAATGATATAAAAATGATATGTAGAACTTACCCACGACACAAGGATCACAAAGGTGTAAAGAATAATGAAAACCGACACCTCTAGCTCCGGGATTTGCTAATAATGCGAAGGGATAAGATAACGTAACTTGAAACTTCTCTTGACTGTGATTTAGGTTTTGTAAAAGTGTTTAAAGAAAGATGACGGAACTTAATATATATATTAATCCGCATTATTAACAAACCCGTCGCAAATCACCCATAACCCGACTTACTCGATCGAGTACGTCACTTACTCGATCGAGTGACCCTTACTCGATCGAGTCCCAAGATTACTCGATCGAGTACCCTACAGGCAAACTACTGTTTTGTATAAAATAAAACTTACTCGACAGAGTAAGCCCCATTTGATAGAGTACCCCAAGACACATAAAACCGTAGTATTACAGTCTTCCCTCCTTAAAAAGAACTTCGTCCCCGAAGTTCAAACCACAACCAAAACAAAAGCACACTAACATCCTCCCGACACAACAACATAAACAAAACTCAACATAAAACTCCAAAACATACCTCCCAAACCAACTCAACCCGACTCAAAACAACTACTAACTATATCAAAACCAACATAAAAACATGTAAAAGCTCTATGCGACCATCTCCTACCCCCTAAAAGAAACAAGGTTACGTCCCCGTAACCATACATACCTGATAAAAAAGAGACGGGTACCGCTTCCTCATAGCCTGTTTCCGCCTCCCATGTAGCCTCCTCAACCTCATGGTTAGACCAAAGAACCTTAAGCAACACTGTCTCACCATGTCTAGTTTTCCTAACCTTTCGATCAAGAATCTGTTTAGGCATCTCAAGATAAGACAAGGACTCATCTAGCTTTATGTTCTCTACCTCTAACACATGTGACAGATCACTAACATACTTTCGCAGCTGAGATACATGAAACACATTATGCACTCTATCCAAAGCAGACGGTAAAGCCAACCGATAAGCAACCTCACCCACACGATCTAAGATCTCATACGGTCCTATGAACTTCTGGCTCAACTTTCCTTTCTTACCAAATCTCATGACCCCACGCATAGGAGACACTTTCAAAAGAACCTTGTCCCCAACCTGAAACTCTATATCCCGACGATGTAGATCAGCATAACTCTTTTGTCTATCCTGGGCCGCTCTCATCCTCTGTCTGATCAGCTTAATCTATTCTACCATCTGATGCACCATCTCTGGTCCCAAAACCACTGCCTCAGCACTATCGTCCCAACAAATCGGACTCCTACACCTCCTCCCTTATAAAGCCTCAAATGGCACCATGCCAATACTGGTGTGATAACTGTTGTTGTAGGAAAACTCAATAAAATCCAATCTCTGCTCCCAGCTACCACGAAAATCCATAACACAAGCTCGCAATATATCCTCTAGAGTCTTGATGGTCCTCTCTGTCTGGCCATCTGTCGCAGGATGAAATGGTGTACTCATCTTTAAGGTAGTTCCCAAAGACTCCTGCAACTCTTTCCAAAACCGTGAGATGAACCTCAAATCTCTATCAGACACTATGTCCTTAGGCACCCCATGCAGTCTAACCATGTTCTTTCGATAAGCCATAGCTAACTGTGTCTTAGTCCATGTATCTTTCATTGGCACAAAATGAGCTGACTTGGTCAGTCGATACACTATAACGCATATCATATTGTTACCTTGTTGACTCTTCGGTAAACCCACGATAAAATCCATAGAAATGGACTCCCACTTCCACTCAGGTACCTCAAGAGACTGAATCTTACCTTGTGGTCATCATTGTTCCTCTTTCACCCTCTGACAAGTCAAACAACGAGCCACGAACTCAGCTGTTTCTTTCTTCATCCCAGGCCACCAGAAAGTCTTTTTCAAATCTTTGTATAGCTTGTCACCGCCTGGATGTACCGAGTATGGTGTGCAATGAGCCTATGTCATGATTATATTTTTCAACTCCTCATCATTAGGAACACACCACCTCCCATCAAATCTCACACTACCATATGTATGAATAGAGAATCTAGACACTATCCCTTTCTCTACTCCAGCTCTCTACTCCTCAATCTTGGGATCCAATGCCTGTTTACTGCGAATATCCTCATAAAGGTCTGGCTCCACTGTCAAATCTCCCATAGCATCCCCTTTCTGGATCATATGTATCCCGAACTTCCCCACCTCATCTCTCAATCTCATCAAAGATATAGTTGTGCATAAAGAATGCACACTCTTCCTGCTCAAAGCATCAGCAACCACATTGGCTTTCCCTTTATGGTATATAATATCCATGTCATAATCACCAATCAACTCCATCCACCTCCTCTATCTCATGTTCAACTCCTTTTGAGTGAAGATGTACTTGAGACTCTTGTGATCTGAAAATACCTTAAAAGTCGCCCCATATAGGTAATGTCTCCAAATCTTAAGAGCAAACACAACTGCACCCAACT
The DNA here is from genome assembly GCF_048544455.1 of Silene latifolia. Classification (NCBI taxonomy): domain Eukaryota; kingdom Viridiplantae; phylum Streptophyta; class Magnoliopsida; order Caryophyllales; family Caryophyllaceae; genus Silene; species Silene latifolia. The sequence continues at coordinate 20,850,537 of NC_133526.1, read as the reverse complement.
CTAGATCATGTGTAGGGTAGTTCTCCTCAAAAGGCTTCAATTGCCTAGAAGCATAAGCAATCACTTTCCCATTCAGCATCAACACACAACCCAACCCATTCTTTGAAGCATCTGTATAAACCTCAAAGTTCTCACTCCCTTCAAGCAATGCTAGGATTGGAGTTGTGGTCAAACGCTCCATTAATGTCTGGAACGCCATCTCATAACTGTCGTCCTAATGAAACCTGTTCTCTTTCCTCATCAAAGCTGTCATAGGTGTAGCTATCTTGGAGAAATCTTTCACGAACCGTCGATAATACCCTGCTAAACCCAAGAAACTCCTGATCTCTACCACATTCTTTGGTGCTTCCCATTTGGTAACTGCTTCAATCTTTGCAGGATCCACAGCTACCCCTTTCTTTGAAATCACATGCCCCAAAAAAGCAACCTCCTTTAACCATAACTCACACTTGGACAACTTTGCATACAACTGATGTTCCCTCAAGGTCTGCAACACAATCCTCAAATGCTCCTCATGCTCCTCCTTAGTCTTAGAAAAGCCTAAGATATCATCTATAAAAACCACCACGAACTTATCCAAGAACTGATTGAAGACCCGGTTCATCAAATCCATAAACACAGCAGGTGCATTAGATAACCCAAACGGCATCACCACATACTCATAATGACCATACCTCGACGTGAAAGCTGTCTTTGGTATGTCCTCTTCCCTAATCTTCACTTGATGGTAACCCGACCTCAAATAAATCTTAGGAAAGACTGTTGCACCACTCAACTGATCAAACAAATCATCTATCCTTGGCAAATGATACTTGTTCTTTACCGTCACTCTGTTCAACTCCCTATAGTCGATGCACAACCTCAAGCTCCCATCTTTATTCTTCACAAATAGAACTGGTGCTCCCCATGGTGATACACTAGGTCTAATGTATCCCCTCTTAATAAGATCATCCAACTGCTTCCTTAGCTCTTCCAATTCCTTAGGACCCATACGGTATGGTGCCTTAGAGATTGGCCCCGTCCCCGGTTTCAGCTCAACACTGAAATATATCTCCCTCTTCGGTGGCAACACCGGAATCTCCTCTGGAAAGACATCTGGAAACTCTCCCACCACTGGTATATGCTCAACTGTTAGACTCTCCACTCTATGATCCCTCACATGGCACAAGATCAACGGGCACCCCTTTCTCAGATAGGACTTCAAGGTCAATGCTGCAATTAATTTAACTTTGGGTTTGACAACAAACCCACGATAAGACACACTAATACCCTTAGGACCTCTAATTGAAACCTTCTTTTGATGACAATCTTAGCCTTGTGCTTTCCCAACCAATCCATCACAACTATCATCTCAAAACCATCTAAAGGGAACTCTAACAAATCTACAGGTAGATCAACTTGCCCAACTATCATGGACACACCTCTATACAACCTACCACAAGATACAGACTCACCCGAAGGTATAAAAACTTCCTCTCTTACAGACTCATACTCACTCAAACCCAACCGTTTAACATGAGTCGATGATATAAACGATTGTGACGCTCCCGAATCAAACAAAATAAAGGTATAAACACCATTAACAAGAAATGTATCGGTGATAACATGAGCATCATCCTCAGCTGCTTTATTCTCCATCATAAACAGCTTGCCACTGGTCTTCTGCCCACCTCCCTGGACAGTACTAGCTGAGGTAGTCGGTCTAGCACCCGACCCCTGGTTGTTGTTGGTGTTTGTAGCCAATTTCTAATAAGAATTACCGCCACTGCGGTTAGCCCCACCAATGTTTCTCTGACCTCCCCTGTTGTTCCATGACCCAGCCGGCCTGTTATTAGCATAACCCTGCGTAGGACCCTATGAAGAACTCCCCCGTGACGGTCTATGGAAACCCCCACTCACCACACTGGTGCACTTATGTCTCTTGTGGGCCACACTGCCACAGTTATAATAGGTCATACCCCAACTACCATCACCACTAACACCGCCACGCCCATATGAAGCCCTAGGACTAAACCCCGAGCCCGACGAATATGCTCTCACCTGATTATGGTTACTCTTCTTGTAGCTGGACTGACCACCACCCTTACTCTCAGCTTTCCTCTTCTCAGCACCCCTCTCCTTGGTCATCTCAACCAACCTCTCAGCCCTCCCAGCTCGCTCATAGACTTCCTTTACACCTGTCAGGACTCTCACCGGTAGCTTCTCTATAATCTTGGGGTCAACCTCTTCTCAAACCTCAAAGCTAAGTTCTCTTCACTCAGCTCCATGTCCTCAGCATATCTGGACTTCTCATTAAACTTGCGGTAGTAGTCAGCCACCGTCATATCGGATGCCATCTTAAAATCATCAAATTCCTCTCTCAACTTACTCCTTACATGTTCCGGCACAAACTCATGTCTCATCACTTTTCTGAACTCATCCTAAGGCATTGCAGGTAGCCCCTGCTTCATATACATCTCCCTAGCACCCACCTTAACCTTATCCCACCACTCACCGGTCGCTTCCCTTAAGTAGAACACAACTTGTTCCACTTTCAACTCTTCCGGGCAATGGACTAACTCAAGAATGTTCTCCATCTCTCTGTGCCAATTATCCAGCAGAATTGGCGCCCCAGTTCCCTTATAATCTTTAGGACTGAACCTAGCTATGTGAATGCTGATCTTGGAGTGATCAGCATCCTTATCCTTTCCCACTCTTTTCAAAGCTTCCGTAAGAGCATCTTAGTGCTCCAACATCTTCACTATGTCATCAACCGTCATACTCTCAGCTCTAGCATACAAGGCGGTTCTTTTCGGCGACATCTTGTAACTATATAAGAAAAGGTAGATATAAACATATATCCCACATCTCAAACATGCATACGACCTGTATAAAACCCACTCGATCGAGCCCTTACACCTACTCGATCGAGTTGAGGTAACTCGATCGAGTTGGCCCACCTACTCGATCGAGTACCTCGATTCCAGAACCTGATCAGAAAACTCCCAAAAACACACTCGATCGAGCTAACAAGCCACTCGATCGAGCTGACCTCACTCGATCGAGTGCCCTTACCTACTCGATCGAGCGCCCAAAACCTGCTTCTGCCCAGAAAAATAAAACTACCTACTCGATCGAGTCAGACCCACTCGATCGAGCCTCTCACCTACTCGATCGATTGCCCCCCCACTCGATCGAGTCATGCAGACTCGTATAACTACCCGCATGCTTATCTTTCTTTCCCAACTTTATATACAACTTTTATATACCAACATAACGACAACAACAATACACACACACACACACACACACACACACACACACACACACACACACACACACACACACACACACACACACACACACACACACACACACACACACACACACACACACACACACACACACACACACACACACACACATATATATATATAGAAGGGTTCTTATAAGTCCCTTATATCATATAAGGCCCTAAGTCTTTATAAGAACCCTTGGATGAAGGGATTCAATGGATGAGATAAGGAGAGAGGGCGCCGTTTTTAGAGCAAAAAAAAAAAAAAAAAGAAATGCTGATTGTATGAGAGAGGGTAGACAATGCACTGTTTGTGTACTTCTTGCGGTCCAAATCCCGCGGACAAAAGGAATAAACAAAGACTAATAACTCATTTTACATGCTTCCCACTTCTTTCACCATTCAAAACCTCTCAACAAGCAAAACCCATAAAAAATCAACATTCAAAAGCATCTAAAATTCTGTAAAATCTATTATAAATCATCAAAAAAATAAGAGAAATTTCATTCCCACTGTATAACTACTTCATGTTTCCGGATAAATTTCATTCGCTTTGTTGAAGATAAATAATTTGTCATTGTTCATTAGAGAAAGACGATCAAAATGACGGTCAGTGTTTGTGAAAAGGATCATATGCAGATTGAAGTTGCCATCGATGGTGAGTTATTTGCTTTCTTATTTGTGTCTTGGTTATTGTTGTAGCTTGATGTTCATGAATAAAATGCTATATGTAATTTTAGCTTGATGGTGTTGTTATTTCATTTATGTTGGTTCATTATTCTTCATGGTGTTATTATTTCATGGTGTTCATTAAATTTGGTATAATTGTTCTTTCATGGTGTTCATCAGATTTGGTCTTTCATTTTGGTAGCTTGTTGTTTATGGCAAAAGTGATGGAAATTTAAAAGTTTGATAAAGGACGAATTATAACTTCAGTGGGTTTAAGTAAAACTCTTACCCATATATGTATAACTCTTACCCATATTAGCTTCAGGTTAAACATTATATTCTTGGACCATAAAATTTTATATTCATCATGTTATAACTCCAGTGGTTTTTTGTATAACTCTTTGACAATTTCCTACAGCTTCAGGTAACAGAGTACATAACTCCTGTAATTCTAACCCTAAATTTTGCATAAAAAATATTACTAAACAACCAATTTTGATATAGTTATTCATGTTATAACTTAAGTTATACATTCATTAATTGAAGTTATAGGATGTAGAGGGTTATACATTATATGCCTAGAGTTATACATTATATGCGTAGAGTTATACATTATATGATTAGAGTTGTACATTATATTCTTGGAGTTATGCATTATATGCATATAGTTATACATTCTCTGCTTAGAGTTGTACATTATATGCCTAGAGTTATACATTCTCTGCTTAGAGTTTTTCATTATATGCTAAGAGTTATACAGTATATGCATAGAGTTATATATTATATGCCTAGAGTTATACATTCTATGCCTAGAGTTATACAGTCTGTGTCTAGAGTTATACATTATATGTTTAGAGTTTTTCATTATATGCTAAGAGTTATACATTCTATGCCTAGAGTTATACAGTCTGTGTCTAGAGTTAAAACATTATATGTTTAGAGTTATACAGTATATGTTTAGAGTTTTTCATTATATGTTTAGAGTTTTTCATTATATGCTAAGAGTTATACTGTTTATGCCTAGAGTTATACATTCTATGCCTAGAATTATACATTCTGTGTCTAGAGTTATACATTATATGTTAGAGTTTTTCATTATATGCTATGAGTTATACAATATATGCAAAGAGTTATACATTATATGCCTAGAGTTATACATTCTATGCCTAGAGTTATACAGTCTGTGTCTAGAGTTAAACATTATATGTTTAGAGTTATACAGTATATGCCTAGAGTTATACAGTCCGTGTCTAGAGTTATACAGTATATGCCTAGAGTTATACATTCTATGCTTGGAGTTACAGAGTAAATGCTAAGGGGTTATACATTCTATGCTTGGAGTTATACATTTTATACTTGGGGTTGTACATTCTATGCTTGGAGTTTTATATTTCTTAATCATCTCATGGATCTTTGATTCTACTCAGATGGTCGAAAGGAAGCAGAAACTGAGTATTGTAAGAATTTGGCAGCGGAGTTTACACCTTGTGTAGGATAACAATTTTTTGAAATCGACGAGGCAGTGACATTCTATAAAATTTATGCACTGGCGTCCGTGTTTGATGTTCGGAAGTATACGACGAAAAAATGGCGCGACGGTGAAATCAAGTCAAAGTTGCTGGTTTGAAACAGAGAGGGATTCACATATGTCCCAAAAGGCGAGGCAGTAATTAAAAAAAATGAGACCGGGATTAGGGAAGAAGAAATACAATGGGGATTAACAACTGTGAAACAAAGGAAATATACAGTCAAGAGGGTAGGGTGTAAAGCACATGTCAGGCTATTGATGAAGAATGGAGTATTAGTAATTGACCGATTCCACATGGGGCATAATCACGAGCTTGTATCTAGTGAGGATCGTCAGTTTCAAAAGATGTCGCGGAACATAGAAGATTTTCACAAGTACTTGATAATGTACAACTCAAGGGTTAGTTTACTATTAATCAAACCTCCAATAATTGAATGGTAAACAAGACTCGTTGGTGTTATACATACGTAGTGTGGTCTAAAGTTATACACCGAGATCTTAGAGTTATGTAAACCTCGAGTAATTGATTGTGAAACTTCTAAATATTTTTTAAAATTCTAGAATAATTTATAACAGCATTAGAGTTATATAGAAAGTTGTTAGAGTTATACATAATCGCAGTGAAGATTATACTTTCAGATGTAAGAGTTATAAATAATAAGAAGTTGCACAATCAATGAATGGAGTTATGCATATGTTTCATGAAGTTATAAGAAAAGGTGTAAGAGTTATAGTTGAGGAATTTTTGATTATTAGTCAGCACTGATCAAGATATGTTGTCCACTGCAGTTCAGGATATGAGAAACAAGAACGTACAACATGTGTAAGGAACTCGTAAATGGGTACGAGAACATTGGTGCATCCTTAACTGATTTTAAGAACTTCCACCGAGATGTGAAATGCTTCATCCATAAACGGGACGGTCAATTGTTCATAGACCGGTTCAAGAATATGGCACAAAATAGGCAGGGGTTTTATTTTGATTATGAAGTTGACAAGGATAATAGCCTTCGAAGGGCAATCTGGGCTGACAGAACAGCTGGAAGGAACTACTCCATATTTGGAGATGCAGTGTCGTATGACCCAACATACTCGACAAACAAGTACGATATGATTTTCACGCCATTCACTGGTATAGATCACCATAAGCGATCAATAACATTCTATGGGGCATTGATTGCCCATGAAGACCATGAATCCTTCCAGTGGGTTTTCAACAGGTTTTTGAATGCCATGGGTGGAAAGGAGCCCGAGTACATTATCACAGATCAGGATGCAGGCATTATTAAGGCCGTACCCCTTGCCTTCAAGACTGCACGCCACCGATTTTGCATGTGGCATATAATGAACAAGGTGCCAACGAAGTTCGGGGTGATAAGGGAGGATTATAAGGAGTTCCTTGAGAAATTGAACAACATTATATGGGACGACAACCTAGAAGCAGACGACTTTGGCGCTAGGTGGGCAGAAATAATGGAAGCACATGGTCTTGTGAACGAAGAGTGGTTTACAGAAGCGTACGATAAAAGGAGCCAATGGGTGATGGCGCATTGCAGGGACTTGAACATGGGTGGTGTAATGAGGACAACCCAGAGATCAGATAGCATTAATAGTTTTTTTAAGAAGTTTGAGCAGAAGTCAGGTACGTTAGTGGAGTTTTGGATGCGTTTTGAAAGCGCTATGGACCATCAACGACATACGCAGAAGAGACTTGTCCATGAAAACCGACACTCAACACCAGCAAGGGGGACGCATTTACCCATGGAGGAATACCCGTCAAATGTTTATACCCGTGAGGTTTTCAAGGAATTCCAATTAGAGGTTATTTTGTGTGGATTTTGCGCAAGGCGAAATCAGGTCAGGGTAGAGTTGTGTAAGGTTAACTAGCTCTAGGAAGTCTGTTGGCCAGGTCATCAGGGTGCAATAATAAGCTGTAAATGAAATAACAACAATAATAAAAAGACAAGTAATTTTATACGTGGAAAACCCTTGAATGGGAAAAAACCACGGGCAATAAGCCAGGAGAGGATTTCACTATGCTTATTTGGGAGAATAATTATATGAGTAAAACAATCTTTGTATTTCTCTAAGTATTGTATATGCTTCTTCTTGCGTGTGAATGATATATCCTCTAAGATCTTTAAAGTGTTCCTTATATAGTCTGCTTCCCTGAACGGCTGCTTGATCCGGCATTAAAGGCAGAATATTCTCCATAATTGCCAATAATAATTGCTAATTATTCCTCCCTTAATTGCTGCATTTACTGCGTAATCTTCACACTTAATGCCGCGTATATAATTCCTTTATTATACGCGGATATGGTCTAATATCGTCATGATATTTTGACCGTTGTCCTCTCCTTGGCCTGGCGCCTATCTTCATGTGCCCTGATAGCCTGACACCCTGACAGCCTGGGAGTCAGGTTCAGATGAGATTCTGATCAGGAAGGTCTGCGGATTTCCAGGCCTAACAATTGCCCCTTATCTCCTCATTTGCAGTGTGCCAAGACGAAAAAATGAGGAGATAACTTTATTATTGGTAAGATTACCCAACGGTTAAGTTTTCCCTAATATTTTTCTTGTAACGGCTATTTTACTGTAACTGCTGACGCGTGTTTATTTACTGCAATTTCCTTAATGATTATCCACTTCCTTTGCGGCTGAAACCCTAATTCTCCTCATTATAAATACTTGTGTGCTTCATTAAGTTGAACTCATCAACGCAATTTCTTCTCATCTTCTCTCTTTAATAATCTTTTTCTTTAGTTTCTTTAATTTCCAACTTCCTCAATCTTTAATCAATCTTCCATAATCTTTTGAATAATGGCTGCAAAGAAAAAATATACCAGGGCAGCGGTTCCTGCAACTCCTCCTCCTTAGAGTCTTGAGGAAATTTCTTCTGAAAACTTGCCTGCTTCTTCTGTTGCTCCATCTCCCACAGTAAATAAGCCGAGTGATCCTTCATTGGAGATGATCTCAATATCTCATGATAATTTACAATTCAAGCCTATGAAGGTTTTAAATGAGGATCAGTCTCTTGCAAACCGTTTGAAGCCTGAGTTCGAGAAGATTTTGAAGGATAAGGGGATCATCCTGCGATCTTTGAAGTCCGGATCCCCGAGGATTCTCCTATCGTGGCCGACCTGGGCTTGTCCTGGTTGGTTCTGCATCCATGATTGGGCTTTCAAGGCAGGCTGTAAGCTTCCTTTTTCCCCTCTTATGGTTGAGGTTATTAAGGAGATCGGTGTTCCATCTTATCAATTAATGCCAATGGTGTGGAAGGTTGTATGTTCTATTGAGAACCTCTGTAAAAAACACAATATTTCTTTTTCTCTTGACGATTTGAAGACTGTTATCTTTGTTAAAACAAATAGTCCTGGCCGTATAAGTTTTAAGGTCGGGCGTCTACCACTCCTCTTCCGAGTAATTTGGACAAGTGGCCATGATAAAGGTCGGGTCTTTGGGTACATGTTTGTCGGACCAATTCCGTGGGTCCCGACTTGGCGTATTTGAATCATGAGGCTGCGTTCTTTGGTGAGTCTTTTTTGTTTCCCTTCTTTGTCCTGCACATTTTATTTGTTAGTGAAAAAATAAAAATTATAATAAACCATACCTCTTATGTGTGCAGTTGATGAATGGGTTACTGAAACTGAGTATCCCACTTCTAATGTTTCTGCTTTCCTTGCTATTCCTCCTTTGGAGAGGTCCTGGCCTCTCTGTTGCGGGGTTGGTCACCTTCCTCGATGTTTGAAGGCTGATGGTGTTCCCAGGGTGGCTAAGGCTTCTGGGGCTGCTATTGCCACTACCTCAGGCAGTAAGTCCATCTTAATCTTTCCTTTCTCTTTCGCTTTTGGTGTCCTGACAATGTTTGGTTTATATTTCTGATATAGTGTTTCGTGTTACAGCCACCAGGTCGTCTATTCGCCTTGCTAGGTTTGGTATGGCCGACCTCTCAGCCAGGCTGGCTAAGATCAAGGAGGAAGGTCCTCAGGGAAGCGGGGATACTGAGCCTGTTATTGACTTAACTGAACAATATGATGCCGCCAAGGTCAGTGCTGTACCTGCTGCCCCTGCTGAAACAAGTTCAGCACCCCAAAAAAGGAGAATTGAAGATGTTGATATTTCTGCCCCGGTCAGGGAGGTGAGAGCCAGGTTGGACAATATGGAGGCTGCTAGGTGAAGATCAGGGATTATGCTGCTTCTAAATCAGACGTCATGCTCACTCTTGACCCTGTTGAGACTGCTACTCAGGCAGTTGCTTCAGTAGATCATTCAGTCAGTCTCTTGGCTGGCGCCTTGGCTGCTATGAGGGAGGTAGGTTGGCACGATTTCTATGTGTGTTTTGTTTTTTGGTATTTTTCTATTATTGGAATAAATTACTCATATTTTTATTTCTATTTTTGATCAGGGTGCTGCGACCTGTCTCCATAATGCCTATCAGGCTACTTCATTGGTAGCCAGAATTGATCTGATGAGATCAGATTATGATAGGCTAAAGTCTGAGCTGGATTTTGCGCGAGCTGACCTGGCTGCTAAAGCTGCTAACTTGACAAGGGTGCAGGCTGAGAGGGATGCTGCTAAGACTGAGGCAGTTTCGAACAAGCGGCTGTTGCCGGAGGCCCTGGACAGAAATGAGAAGCTCACCCAAGAGAGGGATGACTTGGAGTTTAAGCTGGATGATGCTTCCCTCTATTTCTATATCAAAGGAAGGGCGGCTGCTATGTCGGAGCCTGTCGAGGCCAGGACAAAATGGGATCCTGCAGCTGAGATGGCTTTTGCTGCTTCAAAGTATCCTGACCTGCAATATTTGGAGAATGAACAGGAGGTCGACTCCCCAGGGGAGCAGGACGTTGACGCTGAGCCGGCTAAGAGTGGAGAGCAGGTTGTTGATGCTGCTGCTTCTAAGGATAAGCAGTAATATATTTTATTTCTCAGTTGGTATTTTGGCCCATCCAGGGGGGATGTCCCTGGACAAACATTATTTTTATTTTCTTATTTTGAGTCAGGGGGACTTTCCCTGGCCTTTATGAATATTTTGACGCCTTTGCCCCAAGGGGTAAGGGTTTTTTTATTGATTTGGATATGGTGGCCTTCTTTTGGCTGATTTCACTTTTGACTTCGTTTGATTTGTGAGTTTCATCCTGTTGGGCCTGTCAAATATTTCGTTTGAATGACCTGCACATTATTCTGCTTGAATAACCTGCACATTATTTTCATTTTAATTTTGTCATGAGTATTTCAACCAAGTATAGTTTTTTGCTATAATGGTTGAAAGGGTGGGAAATCCGGCCTGTCAGGAGGGCTTATGTCCCCTGCCTAGCTGGAGGGCTTGGTATTCGGCCTGTCAAGAGGGCATTTAGACTGATGGTCGGGATAAAACACCCTTGCACCTGTCTTGCTGCGTCCAGCCGGTTGTAATCCGTGGCAGTAAACCTAGTCAGGTCAGGCAATTATTTCATGTCTGATTGGTCCTGACTCTTTACTGTATCTGGTGGTGGTTACCAACACGTCAGGCACAGTTAAGTGCAGAATTTTTGTTTCAGGAATGTACAGTAGAGTAGCCCTCAATTCTGAATATTTATGCATATCTTCTTTTATTATGTATAATTGTTCAGGATTCAAAGAGTAAATAAATGGGTTAGTTGAACAGGTATAAAATATAGACAGGGCATGTAAAACATGTAGTTCATCACATAGCATGTTAGGTTGAGTAGTGATTGAATTTATACCTGATTGTATGTAGCCTGATCTTTACATATGGAATAATTTTAAATGAGTTACATTCCAGGATCTTGGGATCATTTACCCTTCTAGCGTTTGGAGCCTGTATGCTCCTTGTCCAACAATTGAATCGATTAAGTAAGGGCCTTCCCATGTGGGAGCCAGTTTGCCTGCTGATTTTTCTTTTTTATTTGGAAATACTTTACGTAAGACCAAATCTCCTTCTTTAAAGACCCTGACCCTGACGTTTTTATTGTAAGTCCTGACGACTGCTTGTTGATATGATGCCATCCTGATTTCGGCAGCGTCTCTTAATTCTTCTGTCAGGACCAAGTTGTCTTGCATCAGGTCTTTGTTTGCTTCAACGTTGTTCAGGCTGCATCTGGATGTTGGTATTCGTACTTCTGCGGGAATGACAACTTCACGACCATACACCAGGGAGTAAGGTGTTTGGCCTGTTGCGGATTTTTTGGGGTTGTCTGTCTCGCCCATAGTACTAATGGAAGTTCTTGAGCCCATCTGCCTCGTCTTCTTTTTAGCTTCTTTTTTAGGCAGCTTATGACTACCTTGTTGCTTGACTCTGCCTGGCCATTAGCTTTTGGATATCCAGGGGTCGATGTTACCAGGTTGATATTCCATTCTTGGCAAAATGCTTGGGTCCTTTTCCCTACGAACTGAGTTCCGTTGTCACATACTATTTCTGATGGGACTCCATATCTGCAAATGATGTTTGTCCTGATGAAGGATATTACTTCTTTTTCAGTTACTTGCCTGAAAGAGTCAGCCTCAATCAATTTGGAGAAGTAATCAGTCATAGCCAACATGAATACTTTTTATCCTGGAGCTACGGGCAGTTTTCCCACAATATCCATGCCCCACTTTATGAATGGCCAGGGTGCGGAAATTGGATGAAGGAGTTCAAATGGATGATGTATGATTGGTGCATGAATTTGGCAGGCTTCGCATTTTGAAGAGTATTCAAGGCAGTCAGCCCTCAGTGTAGGCCAGTAGTAGCCTATCCTGAGAACCTTGCTTGCCAGGCTCTTTCCTCCTTTGTGGTTGCCACAATGTCCATCATGTATTTCTTGAAGTACTAGTTTGGCTTCGTCAGGCTCCAGGCATCTCAGATAGGGTCCAGCCTGCGATCTCTTGAACAGGGTGTTATTGATGATAGCATAAGTTGAAGCTCTAATTTTAAAAGTCCTTGCCTCATGTCTTCCCTGAGGTAGTATTCCTCGGAGAAACCAATCATAATAAGGTTTAGTCCAAGAGTTACTGTCCTGATTGACAGGATTGACCTGTTCAGGTTTGCTGATAGTTGGCTCCAACAAGTGCACAATTGGTATTTTATCGAAAACAGTGGGGGTAAAATTTGAACCTAGGCTGGCCAGAGCATCAGCCTGGGTATTCAGGTCTCTTGATATTTGATCTATATCAAATAAAGCAAATTTAGCGGTAAGGTTTTTTGCATATTCTAAATATGAAATCAGTTTTGCATCCTTAGTCGTATAAATTCCCTTTATTTGATTGGCAATTAAGAGTGAATCAGTTTTTACATTTAGGTTTTGAACACCGAGGTCTAGACATACCTTTAAGCCTGCTATCAGGGCTTCATATTCTGCTTCATTGTTGGTAGCTTTGAACTCACAGCTTACAGCCTGAGCTATCACGTCTCTCTGTGGTGATTTAAGTACTAGTCCTAACCCTGTCCCCCTGGCGTTGGATGCCCCATCTATGAATAGGGTCCATTCTTGGTCTAGGGTTTTATTTTCTAGTTGATTAACCTCTTTTATTAGGTCTGGTTCCAGGTTAGGACTAAAATCAGCCACAAAGTCTGCTAGGGCCTGCGATTTGATCGCTGCCCTGGGTTCAAAAGAGATGTCATATGTGCTAATCTGTACTGACCATTTGGCCATCCTGCCTGAAAGTTCAGGCTTACGCAGGACAGATTTTATGGGTAGGTTGGTCCTGACTATAATGGGGTGACTTTCAAAATAGGGTCTCAACTTGGTACATGACATAATTAAAGCTAAAACATATTTTTCAAGTAGTCCATACCTCAACTCAGCATCTAGCAGGCTTTTACTTACATAGTAGACTGGATGTTGCTGCCCGTCCTGTTCTTTCACCAGATCGCATCGATCTTTGTGTCGATGATGATAGGTATATCTTGTGACAGAGGTTCTCCTTTTCTGGTTTAGCCAGTAAGGGTGGAGATGACAAATAGGATTTTAGATCCTGAAAAGCTGCCTCATGCTCATCCATCCACTGGAATTGTTTATTCTTCCTGAGGAGGTTATAGAATGTTTTGCATCTCTCAGAGGATCTTGATATGAAGCGGTTCAGGGCAGCTACCCGGCCTGTCAATTTTTGGATATCCTTGACAGACTTGGGTGACTGTAGTTCCAGGATAGCCTTTATCTGTTCAGGACTAGCCTCTATGCCTCTCTTTGTGACCATATATCCAAGAAATTTGCCTGCAGAGACTTCAAAGTGGCACTTTGCAGGGTTTAGCTTCATGTTATACTTTTCTAATATTTCAAATGCTATTTCTAGATGCTTCACATAATCTTCTGCATTCTTGGATTTTACTACCATGTCGTCTATGTATACTTCCATGATGTCACCTATCTGGTCTTTAAACATCATGTTGACCAGGTGCTGGTACGTTGCCCCTGCATTCTTCAGGCCGAAAGGCATGGCAGTGTAACAGTATATGCCTCAGTCTGTAATGAATGCAGTACTCTCCTGGTCAGCAGGGTGCATCTTTATCTGATTGAATCAACTGGAAGCATCCATGAATGTTAGCATCTCGTGGCCTGCTGTGGCGTCTAGCATGACATCAATATGAGGTAGCGGGAATGGATCTTTAGGGCAGGCTTTGTTCAGGTCAGTGTAGTCTACACAGACTCTCCACTTCCCATTCTTTTTCTGCACAACAACTACGTTAGCCAGCCATTCAGGGTACATTACTTCCCTGATCATCCCCATATCCAAGAGTTTTTCTACTTCCTCATTTATTATGGTGTTTCTTTCAGCTACAAATTTGCGCCTTTTCTACTGTACGGGCTTAAAAGGTGCCACATAAGTGCTCCTGACAGGGTACTGTAATTGTTATGCCAGGGACTTACCTGCCTTGGAAGGCTTCAAAGCTGTTGTGTAACATTCCTGGGCTGTCTTGTGATCCCCTTTGATTGTGGCTATGCCCCAGTCTGTTGGTATCTTGATGCACTGGTGATAGGTTGATGGTACAGCCTTGACATTGTGAATCCGGTCCGCCTGAGGATAGCATTGTAGGATGACAAAAATCAAGGACTCCAAACTTCTCATAGGATGAGACTCTTTCCACATAGGTTGGGAGGTGGATTTCTCCTAAGGTGTTCCTGGTTTCGCCGCTGAATCCTACTAGGACACTGGATTTCTTGATGATTTGATCCTCATTTATCTTCATGGCTTTCAGTACGTCAAGCATGATCAGGTTCACTGAGCTGCCTCCATCTACCAGGATCCTTCTTACCGTGGCTGTTCCAATCTGCATAGAAATGACCAGGCCATCATGATGAACATCAGGGATGCCCACTAGGTCACAATAATTGAATGTGATTGTGGGGACAAGATCCGGCTTGCAGGGTGACACAGTCCTTGGTGTCCTGGCTATCTTCTTTGCTGCTGAACTTGTCAGGCCGCAAATCTCCAAACCGCCAGATATGAATTTTACTTCATAGATTGGTGGTGGTGGAGGAAGACTACGATCCTGCTTGTGCTCCTGTTTTTCCTTATCCTGGTTTGCGTTCCTGCCCGTCGTCTTGATCAGGTCTTTTAAGTACCCTGATTTTAACAGGTAGGCTGCCTCCTTCCTCAGGGTGAAACAATCATCCGTGGTGTGTCCAATATCCATGTGAAATTCGCACCATTTTGAATTGTCTCTTCTGGGATTTGGATTTTCTAACTTCCTGGGCCATCTAACAGCTGATCCCATGTTGTCAAGTCTCTGGATTAATCCTGCAATATCAACACTGAAGTTATGTTAGGAGATAGGTGGATAAACTTTAACCTTACCTTGATACTCATGGGCCAGGTTGACTTCTGACTGGTCTGGCCTAGAATATGGTGTAGGTCTATAATTATTCCCTCTGTTGCTTTTCCTATTGCTTTTTTCATGGTCCTTCGATCTACTGGGTGATCCAAGTTTGTAGCTTTTATCTTCTTCCAGCCTGATGAAAGCAAGAGTCTTGGCCTGAACATCTTCGAAGGTGTGGCAGGGGTACTTAGTGAGTTCGCTGTATAGGTCACTGTATGGTAGTAACCCCTGTCTGAATGCCTCCATTGCTGTTCCAACGTCACACCTGGGTATAGACACTTTATCTTTATTGAATCTTGCAAGAAATGTCCTGAGAGTTTCATCAGGCTTCTGTATAACGCGGTAAAGGTCACTGGATCGTTTCTCCAACTCCCTGCTACTTGCAAACTGCTGGTTGAAACTATTGATCAGGTTGGCAAAGGAATGGATGCTGCCAGTTGGCAGGTTGATGTACCATTGCAGGGCAGGGCCAGTCAGGGTCGTTCCAAATCCCTTGCACATGAAAACTTGTCTGAACTCGCTGGGAATAGATGCAGCCAGCATTTTCTGCTTGTAAAGAGCCACGTGATTTTGTGGATCCGTGGTTCCATCATAGACCCTCATGGATGGAATTGTGAACTTTTTTGAAAGGTCTACTTTTGCTATTTCTGTTAGGTTCATATACCTATTATTATACTCCTCTAATAGTGAACTAATTAACTTGTTAATTATTTGTTCTTTAGATCTAGTGCATGCATAACAAAATAAAAGATTTATAAGAAAAACAATGTTCCTTACATTGTTGGTTGGTTCGAAAATTTGGGCACAAGTAAGGTCACCTTCCTTCACTTGTTCTTGAGCTTATAATGATGGATGATCATCCTAATACTCCAAGTTTAGAAGCCACTCCAATAAATTGCACCCAAGATGAATCCCAAAAATCTCTACTAATATTAACTAGATATGTAGTAGAAATATTACCTTAATAATACTAATATTCTTATATTACTACTTCTAGTAATAGATTTAGTGTATTAGTATTTATTGAGAGCTTTTATGAATTTTGCATGTGAGAAAGCTAGAGAGATATATGCATTTTCAAGCAAAAACAAGTAGTGATAAAATGAGCAACCAAATGCCCATTTTATCAAGCCAAAACCGGTGGCCTTGGGACAAAAG
This sequence comes from Silene latifolia, assembly GCF_048544455.1. NCBI lineage: Eukaryota > Viridiplantae > Streptophyta > Magnoliopsida > Caryophyllales > Caryophyllaceae > Silene > Silene latifolia. The sequence goes on along the minus strand of NC_133526.1, from coordinate 20,834,107 downwards.
AGGAATCTTTTATCTTTTATTTTTACTCTTTGTTTGTGTAGGTAGTGTGTAGGGTTTAAACTTTGTAAGATATGTCATGGATAAGTCACTATCACACATTTTTATAACAAAAAGAACAAGACAAAACAAGAGCATCTCTTGCTCTTATTTTGGCCGAAATAATGGACCCTTTATGGTCTATTTTTGCCTTTTGTCATTTGTCCCACAAATGCTTATAAGTCATATGTTCAACTATCTTACATTTTTAATTATTAATGTAATCATTTAACACTTAAATATTCCCATTAATAATATAATATACACTCCACTTTATGAGTAGTATACTACCATTATATCAATATATAATGGGTCTCATAATTACTAGTTAGTTAAAATTACAACTTCTTGTAACTTTAAATAACTAATTACCTCTACCTCAAAACTTATATTAATATCTCAACTAATTTAGTAATATAACACTTAATTACTAAATTTAATCTTTATTTAATCACATTAAAATAAGACGCAAAATTGCACTCCCATAATTAAGGAATTAATTAATCTGTATCGCATACAATTAATTAAATATCTATTTGGGCTTCATCCTATAAGTGTGACCTAAAGGGATCAACTGACCACCACCGTCACACGACAGTAATGTCAAACTCTAGTTAGCCAATCATTACCGATTAATGACGGTCAGTCGACTGTATAAAGAATCATACCTCGCGTATTCTTAGTATGAGATTTAATTATGATATTAAATCATGTGATCGCACTATTGTTGAGGACACATTTCCCAACAATCTCCCACTTGTCCTCGACAAGTGTGCGTCACCAATTCTCTTGTCCTATTACAATCTCCCATTCAATGCAAGGTGTCTTGCAGGTCGTACTTACATTTGATCATATCTTGAGTGTAACACCCCGTAATTTTGGACCGTTATTATTTTGCGAAGGTAATTTATTAATCAAGTTGAATTTAATATTAATGTATTTGAAGTAAAAATAATTCAAAGAAATATAATTTTATTATATTTTGAAGTAAAGTATTTATTTTGATAGTTTCGAAACGTTTAAAAATAGTTTAAACCGTGTAAAAACTTTTTATTTCGAAATAAGGGCATATCGGGGAAAAATGACAACTTTATTGAAAATTGGGAAACGATTTTGGAAATGGGTCGTATGAGTACTCAATTTTCTTGTAATCTCGTGTTCAAGAACTTTGGTCTTGTCGGAATTTGCATTTGACAAACGGTTCTAATTATTATCGAAACGAGCCAAAACCGACTCGTAAAATCCCGACTAAAACCCGCTCCCTTCCTTTCCTCCTTTCCTTTCCCGCGGCACACCCCCTTCCCCTTCCTTTCTTTCTGATTTTTCTGTCCAACTACACCTTCCTCAACATTCTTAAACATTCCAAAACAAAACACCATTAAAACTTAAGATTTCAAGCTAGTTTTCGCCATAACTTCCTCATTTCTTGTCGGATTTTCACAAAATTTATATTTCCGGAATCCTCTCTTCGAGATCTACAACCTAGTATGTTTTAATTTCAGTTTTCATTAAGTTGTTTTAAGACGATTTTGGGCAAATTTCGGTTTTTTATACTTATTATTGTGTTTTTATTGTTTATTTAGGTGAAGATTTGGAAGACGAGTTTGGGGACTCGTATATTGTTGAAGATAGTGGCTAGTGTATATTAGGGTTTGGTATTCAAGGTGCTAATTGCTCATTTTCTTGCTTAAGGTAACATATTTCGAGTTACTCGACGAATAATCGTCACATTCCTTGCTTTTTGTATGTTTTTGTGATTTTTGTTTGAGTAGTTAATTTTCACATGATAAAATGGGTTGCATGCATGTCTTTTGTTAGTTTAAATTCTCATAATAGTATAGAAATAGAATGGGAACGATTAAGTAATGCTTAAAACGGAGTTAAAATGAACAAAAACGGAAAAATGGAGGAGTGGGGGGGTGGCGGCAGCAAGCAGCCGCGCAGCCGTGCAGGCCCACGGCTGGCCCGGGTCAGCCCGTTGCTTGTTTCGCGGTTTTTCATGCAATATTGGTCATTTCGGGTTAATTAATGTTATAGTTAGTATAAGTCACATATGAGTACACTTTTGAATTGAATCATATTAGTAGTAAAAATTATGTTAATGGTAAAAATTATGTTTGTATTGGTAGTTGCACATGTTAGTATAGGTTATAAAATGAAATTGTAATGAATAGGCTCAAAATGAATTTTATAGAAATAATTGCAATGTTTTGATGATTGTGCCGAAAACTGAGCCTTAGTCCCTTTGACTGATTCGATGTCAGTCAATTGAGTGATTGGTCAGCCGCAATTTAACCCGTACCTGTCGCAGGACTGGGGTTGCGGGTAAAAATTCGGTTGGATGAAATTTTATATGAATTGGATAATCGGCCTTTTTCTTGTTTAGGCCATTTATCAAGTTTTTAGTTCACATGTATAGTTGGTTGAATTTAATAGTTTCTTATATTGTAGAAACGGCCCTAGATTCCCTGAAGCCTTTAATATTGTTAATATTGCTAGAATTGGTATTGAATACTTCTTGCAGGTTGTTGTGTTTGTCATAGATAGGTCTTTATAGTCTTTGACGAGTATATGTTCACTGCTTAATAGCCTTTGTGTTCCTGACTTGGTGGGATTATATCCAAGTTGGGGCATGACCTCGTTACTTATTTTGATAGTAAGTGGTCAGCTTAAGTACTAGCCAACCCTTTGGTGGACTCCTTAGGGTACTCACTTTGTTTTAGAAAAATTGTGGGTCTTGGGTGCGGTGGTGTGTATCCGCATGTCTAGGTCTGCGCAGATTTTAGGCTAGGGTTGTGTTGTGTCTTGGCCATGTTTTGATAGAACCTCCGAGCCAAGATACCGGTTCGATTACCTTCCCTACCTCGTGGTATAGACTCGAGATTCTGAGTGACTATTGACGGTGCTAAGAACTTATGCCTGTCTTTGATATATTGCCCTTTCTTGTATGGTGATTTTATGAATTGTAATAGGTGAGATGTAAGCCGGTTACAATTGATAAAGTTTGGATTACTATTTGTTATATGTTTCACATGATAGTTTAATTTGGTCAGTTTAGGGGTCATAGGTTAGAATACTTGATAATTAAATTGTTTATCATATTGTTTACATGTTACACTACATGTTACATTAAATATGACATTTCGTGGTCGGGAGGACTCAAGTTACTCCCCACTGAATTGTGGCTTTCGTGTTTGTATAAAATGCGATTGACAGGTTGATGATGCTTAGTTGGGGTTCACGGACGAGCTAGTGAGCAAGAGAACCTTGGACCTAGTTTGGCTATTTTTGTAGTAAACCTTTTAACTTTTGGTTGTGTATATATTTTGAAGGGACATATGTCTCCCTCTTTTTCTTTGGGTTGTATCATTATAATTCCTTGTCTTTAGCATAGTTATGTAAATTAGTTTTTTAGCTTTTGCAGGTTTTGGGCACTCTTAAGTTGGAGATGTTTGTGAATGGTTTAGGAAAGTTTTAAAAATTACAGGTTTTGTCTAGTTGAACCAATTACAAACATATCCTGTCAGTTTTTCTGTAGATTTTACGTGTTTAATTAACGCTTTTTTTTAGGGTGTCACATTGAGTGGTTTTCTCGATCCGGAGATTAACTGTCTGACCGGAATTATCTATCATAGATACCTTCTGAGCGTGGCCACGCATTTCCAGTTAACTACTCCTCGAGTGGCCTTGAGATTTTAAATAACCCTGACAAGGGGTGGACAATTCCTATCGCCCTATTCCCTTCGTTCAGCCACAGTCTATCATAACCCAAAATATACCCAGTTTGACCTCATTTACGAAATCGTAGAGTATAAATCAAAGCTAATCAGAAGTTGTGCCAACTTGGGCGAATAGTCTCTAGTCAAAAGAATTGACTCATAAGAATACTATAGTAGCTCTTGCCACGACCAGGCTTTATGAATTACCAGAACTCTATAAGCGGTCACTGCCCGACAGATTGTCCCATACAGTCTGCCTATGTGATCGACCAGTCATCCCATATGACTCTATGGCACTTGAACTTGTAAAATATGCATGTGAGGTCATATAAATTTTCCAAGGTCAGAAACGAAATTTAACTATTTTTAGCATTTTAATTCCCATTTTAGTCATAAAAATGTAATAAAATGACCAAAAATCCTTAAAATGAGCAATAAATTTCCATAAATCATAAAAATGACCTAAAAACACTTTAGGACCAGAATATATAACATGCATGGTGATTTCGTGGCTTATACTTATAAATCACAAATTTTTAGTTTTATATGTTAACCTTTTAACTCGGAAAAACAATAACCGATTATGCATGCAACATCCTTATGCTCTGATACCACTTGTTAGGTTCATATACCTATTATTAGACTCCTCTAATAGTGAACTAATTAACTTGTTAATTATTTGTTCTTTAAATCTAGTGCATGCATAACAAAATGAAAGATTTATAAGAAAAACAATGTTCCTTACATTGTTGGTTGGTTCGAAAATTTGGGCACAAGTAAGTTCACCTTCCTTCACTTGTTCTTGAGCTTATAATGATGGATGATCTTCCTAAGACTCCAATTTTAGAAGCCACTCCAATAAATTGCACCCAAGATGAATCCCAAAAATCTCTACTAATATTAACTAGATATGTAGTAGAAATATTACCTTAATAATACTAATATTCTTATATTACTACTTCTAGTAATAGATTTAGTGTATTAGTATTTATTGAGAGCTTTTATGAATTTTGCATGTGAGAAAGCTAGAGAGATATATGCATTTTCAAGCAAAAACAAGTAGTGATAAAATGAGCAACCAAATGCCCATTTTATCAAGCCAAAACCGGTGGCCTTGGGACAAAAGAGGAATCTTTTATCTTTTGTTTTTACTCTTTGTTTGTGTAGGTAGTGTGTAGGGTTTAAGCTTTGTAAGATATGTCATGGATAAGTCACTATCACACATTTTTATAACAAAAAGAACAAGACAAAACAAGAGCATCTCTTGCTCTCATTTTGGCCGAAATAATGGACCCTTTATGGTCTATTTTTGCCTTTTGTCATTTGTCCCACAAATGCTTATAAGTCATATGTTCAACTATCTTACATTTTTAATTATTAATGTAATCATTTAACACTTAAATATTCCCATTAATAATATAATATACACTCCACTTTATGAGTAGTATACTACCATTATATCAATATATAATGGGTCCCATAATTACTAGTTAGTTAAAATTACAACTTCTTGTAACTTTAAATAACTAATTACCCCTACCTCAAAACTTATATTAATATCTCAACTAATTTAGTAATATAACACTTAATTACTAAATTTAATCTTTATTTAATCACATTAAAATAAGACGCAAAATTGCACTCCCATAATTAAGGAATTAATTAATCTGTATCGCATACAATTAATTAAATATCTATTTGGGCTTCATCCTATAGGTGTGACCTAAAGGGATCAACTGACCACCACCGTCACACGACAGTAATGTCAAACTCTAGTTAGCCAATCATTACCGATTAATGACGGTCAGTCGACTGTATAAAGAATCATCCCTCACGTATTCTTAGTATGAGATTTAATTATGATATTAAATCATGTGATCGCACTATTGTTGAGGACACATTTCCCAACAATTTCGTCTATGAAAAGCGAATCAGCATAGCTGTCAGGGGCAGCTTCTTCCATGCTGGCAGGTACTCCTGGTATCTTATCGAATTTTTCGTTGAGTTTCTTGATCTCCCGAACTACTGCCATCATGATGGCTGCTGCAGATTTATCAGGTTTCTCTTGATCATCATTTTTTGGTTCATCGTCACCATCTACGTTAATGTCTTTAGGGATACTTGGGCTCCCAAAACTGGAAAAATCAATGTTTTTAATGATTGATGAAAATGGGGTTCCTGGTTGGAATCTAGAGCCTGCCCCTTGGGTTTTTTCCAATTTTTGCTTCAGGGCTGATTCAGATTCTTTCAATTGCAGGATTTCTGCTTCAGTTTGGGCTACTTTTTCTTTCAGGCTTTCCAACTCAGCGATTTTTTTGAGAGCTGCATTCAATTGTTCTTCAACGGTGGGTTGGGCCATTTTTGTAGGTTTTTGAGTTTTCGTAAGATAAGAAAAAAGGATTTAAAGAGCTAGATGCACCACGGTGGGCGCCAATTGTTTTGTGTGAATTTTGCGCAAGGCGAAATCAGGCCAGGGTAGAGTTGTGTAAGGTTAACTAGCTCTAGGTAGTCTGTTGGTCAGGTCGTCAGGGTGCAATAATAAGCTGTAAATGAAATAACAACAATAATAAAAAGGCAAGTAATTTTTTACGTGGAAAACCCTTTAATGGGAAAAACCCACGGGCACCAAGCCAGGAGAGGATTTCACTATGCTTATTTGGGAGAATAATTATATGAGTAAAACAATCTTTGTATTTCTCTAAGTATTGTATATGCTTCTTCTTGCATGTGAATGATATATCCTCTAAAATCTTTAAAGTGTTCCTTATATAGTCTGCTTCCCTGAACGGCTGCTTGATCCGGCATTAAAGGTAGAATATTCTCCATAATTGCCAGTAATAATTGCTAATTATTCCTCCTTTAATTGATGCATTTACTGCATAATCTTCACACTTAAAGCTGCGTATATAATTCCTTTATTATACGGGGATATGGTCTAATATCGTCCTGATATTTTGACCGTTGTCCTCTCCTTGGCCTGGCGCCTATCTTCATGTGCCCTGATAGCCTGACAGCCTGGTAGTCAGATTCAGGTGAGTTTCTAATCAGGAAGGTCTGCGGATTTCCAGGCCTAACAGAGGTCATTTGCTCAATCGATACATGTAAGACCGGGGGCTATCCTGAAGTCGATGGAGTTAAGTGACTTTTGTTAAGGATTCAAGCAAAGAGAAAAGTTTCAACGTAGAGTACATCCCAGGTAACAACATTTTGGCATAATCTTTATCTATGTGGTAGTTCACTGAAGTTGCTAGATATCATGCCAAAGTTACATTGTCTGAACATAGAAGTTATACAATTATTCACTGAACTGCAGTTATTTGTTGTATAAATCTGATTACATTTTGAATAACTTTAGTTTTCAGAATGTATAACTCTTGTTATTATATGTATAACTCTACTTTCATAATGTATAACTCTTGTTGACAACTGTATAACTCTACTTTCACAATAACTTTAGAAGTTATACAATTGTTCACTGAACTGCAGTTATTTGTAGTATAAATCTGATTACATTTTGAATAACTTTAGTTTTCAGAATGTATAACTCTTGTTATTATATGTATAACTCTACTTTCAGAATGTATAACTCTTGTTGCCATATGTATAACTCTACTTTCATAATGTAGACGTTATTTAGATGATAGTAATTCATAATTTAATTTGATTACAGGGACACTGGCTGCACGGTGCAGCTGTATGATGTTTGAAAGGATGGAAATTCTATGCCGACATATAGTATGGATTTTGTCGGCGAACGGCAAGAAGACAATTCCAGATGATTACGTTTCTACAAGATGGATAAAAGATGCATTGCAATTCAGATTATCAGAATGTGATGGTGAAAAAACGGATTCAAATGGTAGCGCTGATGGAAAAGAAGTTGAGATGGTGAAGTTGTGGTCAGAAGTTCATGCGACCATTGGTTTACTTCGTGGCATGAGTGTGACTGAAGTTGTGAACTTAAGCTCCTTAATTAGAGAGTTCAAGGAGAAACTTTTACCGTACAAGAAAGTTTTGAACAAGCACCAAGAATTGGAGCAAATTCTTGGTTGCCCCGCCAGTGACGAGGTAACAATACTTCCACCAAAACAATCCAAAAACAAAGGCAGCGGTAAAAGAATGGTGTCAGCTAAGGCTAAAGCTATTGCCTTGGCTTGTAAGCCAAAGCGCATGTATAATAACTGCAAAGAAATGACACACCACGATAAACGAAACTGCCTTAACCCATTTTCTGAGCATCCACCGTCTTCACCAGCATCTGAAGGAGTAGAAGAAGAAGAAGAAGAAGAAGAAGAAGAATAAGAAGAAGAAGAAGAAGAAGAAGAAGAAGAAGAAGAAGAAGAAGAAGAAGAAGAAGAAGAAGAATAGAGAAAATTAACAGGCTGTAGTAGTAGGCAGTAGAAAAATACCTCTGTCTCAACAAATTATTTACAATATTTTTTTCTTTAAAAGGTAAAAAATCTGGTGAGACGGAAGGGGTATTCAGTAGCTAGCTTTTGTCTATTTTGAATGGAGTTTGCACTTAAATGATGTAATTTGGTAACTTCAACTTCCAGATTGTATAACTTCAGTAATATGAATGTGCAATTTCAAGCTAATGTTGTATAACTCTTTTACACAATTTGGATAAATTTACTTCACAATTTGATATTCAGTAGCTAGCTTTTCACAACTGCAGTCATTTGTTGTATAACGCTTTTACACAATTTGGATAACTTTACTTCATAGATTGTATAACTCTTATAGTTATCTGTATAACACTTCTAATTATGTGCCCTTGTTTGTAAAATTGTGGATATATTTGACTAAAGCCTTCAACGTATAACTCTTAGCATTTTTTGTATAACTCATAGCCTATTAAATTTTGCCTTTTTCATAACTGCAGTCATGTGTTGTATAACTCTTGTACACAATTTGGATAACTTTACTTCACAGAGTGTATAACTCTTATACTTATCTGTATAACACTTCTAATTACGTGTAACTTTTACCCTTGTATGCATAACTTGGATTTTAACTATAACAGACCAAGATGATATAATAACAATCTATTCCGAAAAAGTTGTCTAAGTTGATAAGCAGTTTCTTGACAATATACTAGAGTTGCAAAACAGACTACAAAATGAATGGAAATACATTCTATTTTTTCCCGTGTTTTTTCTCTGCTTTCCGCGCCATTTTTCGTCTGGCTTCTAGTTGCTTGAGGATCTGGTCTTTCTCGCCAATGAAACCGTTGACCTTGGTCAGAACTCCTTTCCCGATGATGTTCATATCAGCTAGGACAAGGGTCGATGCCAGCTGGATTACCAAATATCGACGGTTCACCTTCCTCTCAAGATCAACATGACCAAAAGTATCACCCTCGTACATTAACATGTGCATCATTGTGAACAAGCCAGACTCGGCGTCGTTGATCGTTTGTTTCTACCAAGCAAACTGGACCTGACGAAACTGGTAATCCGGTATGAATTTCCCTTTGTCCTCGTCCCTAGATTCCAGATAGTCGCTCATGAGGCTCGCCTGGCACAAACAAGAAACGTCAAAAGTGAAATTGTAAAGCGGTAACAACATTTTTGAGTTGAACGTAATTACATGTCACCTCCACTTACAATTATGTGACACGCTTTGCATATCTCTGACTGGCCCGGATTTGAGTAGTACTTATTGTCAAGAAGATCAATCGTACGTGAATTAAAGTTGATACACGCACATGCATAATGGGCTTCAATCTTAATGGGTACGAAGATTAAATAAGCCTTCAAGCTGAAATCAGATCCACTGTCGATTCTGAAGACGTCCAACACATTGTACAACTTTTCGGTGTTTTGTGTTTGTTGGACAGGGTTTCGTACAAAGTCCAAGATTATTTTCTGCTCAGGTAGAAGTATATGTATGAGAATAGCAGAGGAGTTATAGGGGTTGTGCAATGGAGTTGCACAGTAACTCTTATTTCATATTGATGTATGACTAACTTCATACTGGCTGTTAATAACTTCTCAAAACAATATGTGTAACTCCATAGAGGGTATGTATAACTTTAGTCATATTTTCCACTGTGAAAATTTTAAATATCATACCCTCTATGTATAACTCCATAGAGGGTATGTGAAACTCTTATAGCCTATTAAAGGATTGATTACAACCATACCATATGACGGATACCGAAGAAAGACGAACGAGAAAATGCGCACTCCTCTTCCTCCAAACGATTAAGCAGCAAGGACCAACACTCAATTACTGAATCATCCATTAGCGTCTCAGGGAGCATGGACAACATTTGCAACCTATTCATTGTTGCGTGCCGGGTATAGTTCACAAGTGGTTCACTGTGGTTCAGACAGCAGGTGTTAATCAGGCTATAACGTCTACTAAATGGGAAGGTAACTGCTATTAAAATGACTGCATAACTTCAGTGATGAAACGTATAACTGCAGATTAGGAATGTGTAACTCCATTAACGACATGTATAACTTTAGTTGGTAAAGTTATACATTTCATAGTTGAAGTTATACAAAGCATAAAACAGTACTCAAGTGGTTCTGTTGATTTTAGACAGCTTACCCATTTGGAAATTTGTAGTCATCAAGGAAGACGTAATCTGCCACTTGTTTGCGATACACCGGGATATCCTTAATTAATACTTTGTTTAACTTGAGCATCTTGGCGACCACTGTAAGGTCGGCGTATGGTTCCCCGCAATATGTGGTGCAACCAAGACCATCGCCCTTACCCCGGGAGCGGCTACTAACAGCTAAGAGGGCCCGACTAGACGGCGTCCGGCCTAGGGCTATTTTGGAAGGTGGAGTCCGATAGGTTGAACTGACTTTAGAGCAAGGGCGTTTAGCAGTACTGTTTTCTCCGGCGATACCGATACCTCTCTTCCTTCCACTTGTGTTGCCGGCTAACCTCTGTGCCTCACGCATCGACTCCGATTCACGGTCTTTAACCTCCTTAAATTCTGTTACCCTAGATAACACAACTTCCCTTTCCACGTTAATGTCACTGAGGACAAGGGTGGCAGCAACTTCCGCGCGCATGAGGGCATTGCTGTCCTTTGTCCCTATGGTACACTCGAATGGCTCTCCACGGTATAGCAACATATGAACCATGACGTAAAGACCACAGTCATTGTCAGAATACCCTGCTCCCTGCCAGTTGAATTTAATGTTTACAAAATTAAACCCTTCAATTTTCTTCCCTTTGTCGAGCCCTTTGGAGACCATATACTTTCCTATCTCATCGGCCTGGCAGAAGTTAGGCAAGGCGTTTAAAGGGAAGACCAATTAACAAAACAATGGAGCTGAAAATTAATCTAGTCACCAGTTTTATAAGTCTTACAGTAATACGTGCAATCCCTCCATATGGTAACGTCAGAAGATCGTCCTCGTAAGAACGATTATCAAGGTACTCGATCTGCTCAGAGAGGAAATTTATACAAATGCAAGAGTAGTGATCTTGATCGCCAGTGCTTACCGGGACGAAAACCTACAAACATGCACCATAAGATTAGTTGATTATCCTGAAAAGTCTAAGAGTTATAAAACATAATTAGAAGCTTAGAGGTATACATTTTGTGCATAATTGGAATTAAACATTCTATGGTTAGAGTTATACATTATATGTCTAGAGTTGTACATTCTATGTCTAGAGTTATACATTATATGCCTAGAGTTGTACAATATATGCTCAGGGTTTTGATGAATGACTGACTTCCCTCTATAACTCTAGGCATAGAATGTATAACTCTAACCATAGAATATATAAATCACTGCACATAATGTACAACTGTAAGCATATACTGTATAACTTTAGGCATATGCTTACAGTTGTACATTATGTGCAGTGTGTTATACATTCTATGGTTAGAGTTATACATTCTATGCCTAGAGTTATGGAGTGAAGTTAGTCACTCATCAAAACTCTGAGCATATACTGTATAACTCTAAGCATATAATATATAACTCCAACATGGAAATGTCTCTATATTGATATCTGAGCTCACCATATCAGAGTCCAGTTGGAATGGACTAGAACACGACTCTTGCCACATATCCCACGAGGCACGAAAGCCTTCAGATTGATCAACAACCACGTTTTTTTTCCTGCCTTTCCAAATTGCAATTGCTAGGTCCTATAAAAATGATAGACGGGGGTTAGTCAGCCTATATCACAAGTTACGTACATTTAGTCACAAAATTAATTGCGGAGTTCGAGCACACTTACAGCGTGACCTAGGCCAAAGAAACAGCGCGAACTTGCAACAGCTGCGGTGTTCGCGTGCGTAAGCTGATTGAGTAGTACAGACCAGCAGTCGATGACATTGCTCATAATCTGAAACCCGGGCATCAACGTCTGGAGATCAAGACGCGTTATGCAATTTGGGGTGTTATATGTGACCAATTGTTCCCTACAAAGGATTAGCAAAATGAGACACACAGCAAGTGTTGTTCACGACCTGTTTCACTGTCATATTGAAATCTAGGTAAAACTTATCTTTTACTTACTCTTTATTATGGTCGTGGAATTGATCAAAGACGTAATCTATTACATCCTTCCTCACCCTGAAAACCGTCCTGAAACGTTTCTTATTAAATCGCAACAACTGTGAGCATACATGCTGGTCAGGTTCGGGTGCCCCACAATCCACAATCCTCATAACAACCTAGGTTCTCGGGTACAATGTCCATACACGAAAGGGGGACAGTTGAATGAAGTAAGAAGGGATGGTGGATCATGTCACATCGCGGCACATAAATTGGGGGGGTGGGCAGCAACCGACTCCACCCTAGCACCGACGTTTTCAACTACCTCAACTTCTTTGGCCGCACTACTCGTGCGCTCATCAACCCCGGCAAATGCCTCATTCACATCTGTCGTGCTCATAAAAGTCAGAGGGATGTGATTTCCACTCCATTCCGTTGCAAGATCCCCCTGGGTGACCTCCGCACCATCGGCAACAACTACGTTTTCACCCCCGTGGATAGAATGTTGTTCCACATTATCAATTCCAGCCTTTATTACAGTGGTCTGAATGAAAATAAATAAAAAAGTTATAGATTGAACAATAAAAGTGATACAAAGAGGTCACAGAGTTACAGAAACAATGCATTACAGTTATACATAGAAGGGCAAGAGTTATACACATGTGTGAAGTTTTACAAATATGTTATAAGAGTTATACATATTGGAGTTAGAGTTATACACATATGGTTAAGAGTTGTACCAAACGGCCGTTGCAGTTGTACAGATTGAAAAATAAAGTTATACAAAGAGGCATTAGAGTTACAAGGCCTAATCATAAGTTTCAGTAAAGTTATACATAATACACTTAGAGTTATACAAAATGGTCGTTGGAGTTATACATATCCACATAACTATTATACGTAATTATAAGTTTCACTCCAGAATTCCTGGAGTTGTGCATACTGTTACTGTTTTGTGTGGATTTTGCGCAAGGCGAAATCATGTCAGGGTAGAGTTGTGTAAGTTTAACTAGCTCTAGGTAGTCTGTTGGTCAGGGTGCAATAATAAGCGGTAAATGAAATAACAACAGTAACAATAAAACAAGCAGTTTTGTACGTGGATAACCCTTGAATGGGAAAAAACCACGGGCACCAAGCCAGGAGAGGATTTCACTATATTATTTGGGAGAATAATTATATGATTATAACAATTCCTGTATTTCTCTAAGTATTGTGTATGCTTCTTCTAGCGTATGAATGAGATGATCTCTAGTATCTTCAAAGTGTTCTTTATATAGTCTTCTTCCCTGAACGACTGCTTGATCCGGTATTAAAGGCAGAATATTCTCCATAATTGCCAGTAATAATTGCTAATTATTCCTCCCTTAATTCTTTGCATTTCTTTGCGTAATCTTCACACTTAATCTGCGTATATAATTCCTTAATTATACGCGTATATGGTCTAATATCGTCCTGATATTTTGACCGTTGTCCTCTCCATGGCCTGGCACCTATCTTCATGTGCCTCGATAGCTGACACCCTGGCGACTGGTAGTCGGGTTCGGGTGAGATCTTGATCAAGAAGGTCGGCGGATTTTGCAGGCCTAACAATTGCCCCTTATCTCCTCATTTGGTGTGCCGGGACGAAAATGGCGAGGAGATAACTTTATTATTGGTAAGATTACCCAACGGTTAAGTTTTCCCTGATAAATTTCTTGTAACGGCTATTTTATTGCAACTGCTGACGCGTGTTTATTTACTGCAACTTCCTTAATGATTATCCACTTCCTTTGCGGCTGAAACCCTAATTCTCTTCGTTATAAATACTTGTGTGCTTCATTAAGTTGAACTCATCAACGCAATTTCTTCTCATCTTCTCTCTTTAACAATCTTTTTCTTCAGTTTCTTTAATTTCCAACTTCCTCAATCTTTAATCAATTCTCCATAATCCTTCAAATAATGGCTGCAAAGAAAAAATCTACCAGGGAAGCGGTTCCTGCAACTCCTCCTCCTCCTCAGAATCCTAAGGAAATTTCTTCTGAAAACTTGCCTGCTTCTTCTGTTGCTCCATCTCCCACAGTAAATAAGCCGAGTGATCCTCCATTGGAGATGATCTCAATATCTCATGGTGATTTCCAATTCAAGCCTACGAAGGCTTTAAATGAGGATCAGTCTCCTGCAAACCGTTTGAAGCCTGAGTTTGTGTAATACTCCGTATTTTATATTACTATTTAAGTCGGGTTAATTGTTTAGTCGATAATTACGTTAAGTTATTTTACTTGACTCGCGTTGTATCGTAAGATCGAGTTGTTTCGTAAGTTAATTGAGACGGGTTTATATGGAATTCGAGATGTGAGCTAACCCATTTACCCTCGACCCATTTGAGTTTACCCAATAACATGTTTAACCCAATTAACCCAACACCCAATATCATGTTTTTAACCTAATTTCACCCTAGCACTACAAACCCTACTCCCTCACCCGCCTCCCTCATTTGATTGGCATCAATCTCAACCTTCACGCAAATCGAGAGAGGGAGAGTGAGTGTGGGTGTTGACGACGCAGCAAGGAAGGCTTTAGGGTGGTTGTCGACGTCCGTAGGCAACCCTGGTGGCTGTTGTGGTGGCAGAAAAGGTATGAGTGCAACCCTTCCCTTCTGTTTTCGCTTTTTCTGTCGGGTTTTGATTGTTGTGGCGTGTCTTAGGGAGGTGGTACTGGTGGTTGTTGACGGGGTAAGGGAGTCGTGTGGTATGTGTCGAGTGTGGTGGTGGTTGTTAGGGAGGCTTTAGGCGGTGGTAGTGGCAGAGAGAGGCGACATCGACACAGTGTAACAAACGGGTTATATGCGGGTTTTTCAGGCGGGTTTAGACGGATAGGTTTGGGGTAGCGCCACCGTGGACTCGGGGGAGGTTGAAACGGTGGCGCCACGGCGTCTAGGTGCGTTGTCTGACGGCGAGCAGGGCTGTGGTGGTTTGGCAGGGGATAGGTGATGGCTGCGGTGGTTGTAAGTCGAGAACAGGGGGCGGTTGGTGAGGCATGGTGGTGAACCAGGCCAAACGACGGCCCTGGTTTGACTCGTCGGCAACAGTCGACCCTATTGGGGGCGGTCGTTGGTGGCTGGGTCAAACTGGGGGTTTGGGCTGGTGGCTGACACGGGTTAGAGGCGGCGCGTGGGAGCGTGGGAGTGCGTGTGAAGGGACGGTGGTGATGACGGGTTGTTTTAGTTTTGAAACGGTTTTGTCGTAGATTTAATCGTTATAATTCGTTAATTTGTCGTATTCTTAGTTAGTTAATTTAATTCCCGAGTTATTTAAAATATTTAGAGATGGGTTTTGAGTCGGGTTTGTTAAAATGAAAAAGCTACTATATCGGGAAAGTTTCCATTTAAGAACTTTCCATTTAAAGAAGTTTCTATTTTTAGTAACTTTCTATTTTGGGAACGGGAATAGTTTAAGTAATGGTTTATCATTTATTTATCTTTCAGAGGGCGAATTTGTTGTGGAATATGATTGAGCATCTGTCCATTTGACTGCAGTACTGAGGTAGGGGAATCCACTGATTGAGTTCTTACGATTATAAAGAGTTGGCATGTTCGGTGATTATATGACATATCTGATTATCTTATTTATCTTGTTGAGCATTAATGTTTCATACGTTTCATACATTGCATTTGCATCGGAGTTGGAGTTGGAGGAGATGAGGTTATTGCGATTAAGGCCCAGGCGGGTTCTGCAGGACTTGCCCTGGTGTCCTCAGCTATGAGCTGGTATATCGACGACGGTCGATTTGTATAGTCTGCCGGGGATCGATATGGCTGGGCGTTCCGGGGATGTGTGTTATGGAGTTGAGATTGGAGGATCATATCATTGCATTCTTTATTATATCGTATTACCTACTCAACCTCGCGGTTGACCCTGTGTATTCGTGTCGCTGTGATGATCCATTTCTTGGGGAGCAGATTGAGTTGTTGAGACATATGGAGTGGCGGGGAGAGAGCATGGATCACCCGACTTAGAGCTAGCCCACTTTTATTTCGGTTTAGCTATCGACTTTATTTTCGGTTTTGAGACATGTTCCATTTGAGTTATAAACATTTATAACTTTCAATTTAAAATACTGTTTATTTTTCCTTTGTTATCTACTGCCTCGGGTTTCCGAGATGGTAACACCCTTCTTTATCTGAGGAGTCCTAGTCCAGGCCCTTAAATAAATGGGGGTGTTACAGTTTGAGATGATTTTGAAGGATAAGGGGATCATCCCTGCTGATGTTGAAGTCTGGATCCCTGAGGATTCTCCTATCGGGGGTACTGGGCTTGTCTGGTTGGTTTCGCATCCATGATGGGCTTTCGGGGGCAGGCTGTAAGCTTCCTTTTTCTCCTCTTATGGTTGAGGTTATTAAGGAGATCGGTGTTCCATCTTATCAGTTAATGCCAATGGTGTGGAAGGTCGTATGTTCCATTGAGAATCTCTGTAAAAAACACAATATTTCTTTTTCTCTTGACGATTTGAAGACTGTTATCTTTGTTAAAACAAACGATCCTGGCCGTATAAGTTTTAAGGTCGGAGCGTCTACTACTCCTCTTTTGAGTAATTTGGACAAAGTGGCCATGATAAAGGTCATTTCTTTGGGTACATGTTTGTTATGACTAATTCTGTGGGTCCTGACTTGGCGTATTTGAATCATGAGGCCTGCGTTGCTGGTGAGTCTTTTTTTGGTTCCCTTCTTTGTCCTGCATATTTTATTTGTTAGTAAAAAATAAAAATTATAATAAACCATACCTCTTATGTGTGCAGTTCATGGTGGTTCTCAAACGAGTATCCCACTCCTAATGTTTCTGCTTTCCTCGCTATTCCTCCTTTGGAGAGGTCCTGGCCTCTCTGTTGCGGGGTTGGTCACCTTCCTCGGTGTTTAAAGGCTGATGGTGCTCCCAGGGCAGCTAAGGCTTCTGGGGCTGCTAGTGCCACTACCTCAGGCGATAAGTCCATCTTAATCTTTTCTTTCTCTGTTGCTTTTAGTTTCCTAATAATGTTTGGTTTATATTGCTGATACAGTATTTCATGTTGCAGCCACCAGGTTGTCTATTCGCCTTGCCAGGTTTGGTATGGCTGACCTCTCAGCCAGGCTGGCCAAGATTAAGGAGGAAGGTCCTCAGGGAAGCGAGGATGTTGAGCCTGTTATTGACTTGACTGAACAGTCTGATGCTGCCAAGGTCACTGTTGTACCTGCTGCCTCTGCTGAAACAAGTTCAGCAGCCCAAAAAAGGAGAATTGAAGATGTTTATGTTTCTGCCCTGGTCAGGGAGGCGAGAGCCAGGTTGGATAATTTGGAGGCTGCTAGGGTGAAGATCAGGTATTATGCTGCTTCTAAATCAGATGTCATGCTCACCCTTGACCCTGTTGAGACTGCTACTCAGGCAGTTGCTTCAGTGGATCATTCAGTCAGCCTCTTGGCTGGCGCCTTGGCTGCTGTGAGGGAGGTAGGTTGGCATTATTTCTATGTGTGTTTTGTTTTTGGTAGTTTTCTATTGTTGGAATAAATTACTCATATTTTTCTTTCTGTTTTTGATCAGGGTGCTGTGACTTGTCTCCATAATGCCTATCAGGCTACTTCATTGGTAGCCAGAATTGATCTGATGAGATCAGATTATGATAGGCTAAAGTATGAGCTGGATTTTGCACGAGCTGACCTGCTGCTAAAGCTGCTGACTTGACAAGGGTGCAGGCTGAGAGGGATGCTGCTAAGACTGAGGCAGTTTCGAACAAGCGGCTATTGCAGGAGGCCCTGGACAAAAATGAGGAGCTCACCCAAGAGAGGGATGACTTTGAGTTTAAGCTGGATGATGCTTCCCTCTATTTCTATATCAAAGGAAGGGCGGTTGCTATGTCGGAGTCTGTCAAGGCCAGGGGAAAATAGGACCCTGCAGCTGAGATGGCTTTTGCTGCTTCAAAGTATCCTGACCTGCATAATTTAGAGAATTAACAGGAGGTCGACTCCCCAGGGGAGCAGGATGTTGAGGCTGATCCGGCTAAGAGTGGGGAGTAGGTTGTTGATGCTGCTGCTATTTCTAAGGAGAAACAGTAATAAATTTTTTCTCAGTTGGTATTTTGGCCCATCCAGGGGGGATGTCCCTGGACAAACATTATTTTTATTTTCTTGTTTTGGGTCAGAGGGACTCTCCCTGGCCGTTATGAATATTTTGACGCCTATGCCCCAGGGGGTAAGGGTTTTTTATTGATATAGATATGGTGGCCTTCTTTTGGCTGATTTCACTTTTGACTTTGCTTGATTTGTGAGTTTCATCCTGTTGGGTCTGTCAAATATTTCGTTTGAATGACCTGCACATTATTTTCGTTTTATATTGTTATTCATGAGTAATTCAACCAAGTATAGTTTTTTTGCTATAATGGTTGAAGGGGTGGGAAAACCGGCCTGTCAGGAGGGCTTATGTCCCCTGCCAAGCTGGAGGGCTTGGTATTCGGCCTGTCAAGAGGGCATTTTAGACTAACTGCTTGTTGATATGATGCCATCTTGATTTTGGCAGCGTCTCTTAATTCTTCTGTCAGGACCAAGTTGTCTTGCATCAGGTCTTTGTTTGCTTCAACGTTGTTCAGGGTGCATCTGGATGTTGGTACTCGTACTTCCACAGGAATGACAGCTTCACAGCCATACACCAGGGAGTAAGGTGTTTGGCCTGTTGCAGTTTTTGGAGTTGTCCTGTCTGCCCATAGTACTAATGGAAGTTCTTCAGCCCATCTGCCTCGTCTTCTTTTCAGCTTCTTTTTTAGGCAGCTTATGACTACCTTGTTGCTTGACTCTGCCTGGCCATTAGCTTTTGGATATCTAGGGGGCAATGTTACCAGGTTGATATTCCATTCTTGGCAAAATGCTTGGGTCCTTTTCCCTACGAATTGAGTTCCGTTGTCATATACTATTTCTGATGGGACTCCATATCTGCAAATGATGTTTGTCCTGATGAAGGATATTACTTCTTTTTCAGTTACTTGCCTGAAAGAGTCAGCCTCAATCCATTTGGAGAAGTAATCAGTCATACCAACATGAATACCTTTTGTCCTGGAGCTACGTGCAGTTTTCCCACAATATCCATGCCCCACTTTATAAATGGCCAGGGTGCGGAAATTGAATAAAGGAGTTCAAATGGCTGATGTATGATTGGTGCATGAATTTGGCAGGCTTCGCATTTCGAAGAGTATTCCAGGCAGTCAACTCTCAGTGTAGGCCAGAAGTAGCCTGTCCTGAGAACTTTGCTTGCCAGGCTCTTTCCTCTTTGTGGTTGCCACAATGTCCATCATGTATTTCTTGAAGTATTAGTTTGGCTTCGTCAGGCTCCAGGCATCTCATATAGGGTCCAGCCTGCGATCTCTTGAACAGGGTGTTATTGATGATAACATAAGTTGAAGCTCTAATTTTAAAAGCCCTTGCCTCATGTCTTCCCTGAGGCAGTATTCCTCGGAAAAAACAATCATAATATGGTTTAGTCCAAGAATTACTGTCTTGATTGACAGGGTTGACCTGTTCAAGTTTGCTGATAGTTGGCTCTAATAAGTGTACAATTGGTATTTTGTCGAAAACGGTGGGGGTGAAATTTGAATCTAGGCTGGCCAGAGCATCAGCCTGGGTATTCAGGTCTCTTGATATTTGGTCTATGTCATATAAAGCAAATTTAGCGGCAAGGTTTTTTTGCATATTCTAAATACGAAATCATTTTTGCATCCTTAGCCGTATAAATTCCCGTTATTTGATTGGCAATTAAGAGTGAATCAGTTTTTACCTTTAGGTTTTGAACACCGAGGTCTAGACATACCTTTAAGCCTGCTATCAGGGCTTCATATTCTGCTTCATTGTTGGTAGCTTTGAACTCACAGCTTACAGCCTGAGATATCACATCTCCCTGTGGTGATTTAAGTACTAGTCCTAACCCTGTCCCCCTGGCGTTGGATGCCACATCTATGAATAGGGTCCATTCTTGGTCTAATGTTTTATTTTCTAGTTGGTTGACCTCTTTTATTAGGTCTGGTTCCAGGTTAGGGCTAAAATCAACCACAAAGTCTACTAGGGCGTGCGATTTGATCGCTGCCCTGGGTTCAAAAGAGATGTCATATGTGCTAATCTGTACTGACCATTTGACCATCCTGCCTGAAAGTTCAGGTTTACGCAGGACAGATTTTATGGGTAGATTGGTCCTGACTATAATGGGGTGACTTTCAAAATAGGTTCTCAACTTGGCACATGACATAATTAAAGCTAGAACATATTTTTCAAATAGTCCATACCTCAACTCAGCATCTAGCAGGCTTTTACTAACATAGTAGACCGGATGTTGCTGCCCGTCCTGTTCTTTCACCAGGACTACACCGATTCTTTGTGTCGATGATGCATGTGCATATCTTGGCTGAGGTTCTCCCTTTTCGGCTTAGCTAGTAAGGGTGGAGATGACAAATAGGATTTTAGATCTGAAAAAGTCGCGCATGCTCATCCGTCCACTGGAATTGTTTATTTTTCCTGAGGAGGTTATAGAATGTTTTGCATCTCTCAGAGGATCTTGATATAAAGCGGTTCAGGGCAGCTACCCGGCCTATCAATTTAATGATATCCTTGACAGACTTGGGTGACTGTAATTCCAGGATAGCCTTTATCTGTTCAGGGCTAGCTTCTATGCCTCTCTTTGTAACCATATATCCAAGAAATTTACCTGCAGAGACTCCAAAGTGGCACTTTGCAGGGTTTAGCTTCATGTTATATTTTTCTAATATCTCAAATGCTATTTCTAGATGCTTCACGTGATCTTCCGCATTTTTGGATTTCACTACCATGTCGTCTATGTATACTTCCATAATGTCACCTATCTGGTCTTTAAACATCATGTTGACCAGGCGCTGGTACGTTGCCCCTGCATTCTTCAGGCCGAAAGGCATGGCAGTGTAACAATATATGCCTCGGTCTGTAATGAATGCAGTACTCTCCTGGTTAGCAGGGTGCATCTTTATCTGATTGAATCCACTGGAAGCATCCATGAATGTTAGCATCTCATGGCCTGCTGTGGCGTCTACCATGGCATCAATATGAAGCAGGGGGAATGGATCTTTAGGACAGGCTTTGTTTAGGTTAGTGTAGTCTACACAGACTCTCCACTTCCCAATCTTTTTCTGCACAACAACTACGTTAGCCAGCCATTCAGGGTACATTACTTCCCTGATCATCCCCATATGCAAGAGTTTTTCTACTTCCTCATTTATTATGGTGTTTCTTTCAGCTGCAAATTTGCGCCTTTTCTGCTGTACAGGCTTAAAAGATGGGTCAACATTGAGCTTATGAGTAATTATATCAGCGCTAATTCCAGTCATATCAAAATGTGACTGTTTTGTGTGGATTTTGCGGAAGGCGAAATCAGGTCAGGGTAGAGTTGTGTAAGGTTAACTAGCTCTAGGTAGTCTGTTGGTCAGGTCGTCAGGGTGTAATAATAAGCTGTAAGTGAAATAACAATAATAATAAAAAGACAAGTAATTTTGTACGTGGAAAACCCTTGAATAGGAAAAAACCACGGGCACCAAGCCAGGAGAGGATTTCACTATGTAATTTGGGAGAATAATTATATGACAATAACAATCTTTGTATTTCTCTAAGTGTTGTGTAGGCTTCTTCTTGCGTATGAATGATATCTCTTCTAAAATCTTCAAAGTGTTCCTTATATAGTCTCCTTCCCTGAACGGCTGCTTGATCCGGCATTGAAGGCAGAATATTCTCCATAATTTCCAGTAATAATTGCTAATTATTCCTCCCTTAATTGCTGCATTTACTGCGTAATCTTCACACTTAATGCTGCGTATATAATTCCTTTATTATACGCGTATATGGTCTAATATCGTCCTGATATTTTGACCGTGTTCCTCTCCATGACCTGGCGCCTATCTTCATGTGCCTTGATAGCCTGACAGCCTGGTAGTCAGGTTCAGGTGAGATACTGATCAGGAAGGTCTGCGGATTTCCAGGCCTAACAATTGCCCCTTATCTCCTCATTTGCAGTGTGCCAGGACGAAAAAATGAGGAGATAACTTTATTATTGGTAAGGTTACCCAACGGTTAAGTTTTCCCTGATATTTTTCTTGTAACAACTATTTTACTGCAACTGCTGACGCGTGTTTATTTACTGCAACTTCCTTAATGATTATCCACTTCCTTTGCGGGTAAAACCCTAATTCTCCTCATTATAAATACTTGTGTGCTTCATTAAGTTGAACTCATCAACGCAATTTCTTCTCATCTTCTCTCTTTAACAATCTTTTTCTTCAGTTTTTTTTTTTTAATTTCCAACTTCTTCAATCTTTAATCAATTTTGCCATAATCCTTCAAATAATGGCTGCAAAGAAAAAATCTACCAGGGCAGCGGTTCCTGCAACTCCTCCTCCTCAGAATCCTGAGGAAATTTCTTCTGAAAACTTGCCTGCTTCTTCTACTGCTCCATCTCCCACAAGTTTAAGCCGAGTGATCCTCCATTGGAGATGATCTCAATATCTCATGGTGATTTCCAATTCAAGCCTACGAAGGCTTTAAATGAGGATCAGTCTCCTGCAAACCGTTTGAAGCCTGAGTTCGAGAAGATTTTGAACGATAAGGGGATCATCCCTGCTGATGCTAAAGTCTGGATCCCTGAGGATTCTCCTATCAGGGCCGACTGGCTTGTCCTGGTTGGTTCTGCATCCATTATTGGGCTTTCAGGGCAGGCTGTAAGCTTCCTTTTTCCCCTCTTATGATTGAGATTATTAAGGAGATCGGTGTTCCATCTTATCAATTAATGCCAATGGTGTGGAAGGTTGTATGTTCTATTGAGAACCTCTATAAAAAACACAATATTTCTTTTTCTCTTGATGATTTGAAGACCTGTTATGCTGTTAAAACAAACAGTCCTGGCCGTATAAGTTTTAAGGTCAGGGCGTCTACCACTCCTCTTCTGAGTAATTTGGACAGTGGCCATGATAAAGGCTGGGCTGCTGGGTACATGTTTGTCAGGACCAATTCTGTGGGTCCTGACTTGGTGTATTTGAATCACGAGGCCTGCGTTGCTGGTGAGTCTTTTTTGTTTCCCTTCTTTGTCCTACACATTTTATTTGTTAGTGAAAAAATATAAATTATAATAAACGATACCTCTTATGTGTGCAGTTGATGACAGGGTTACTGAAACTGAGTATCCCACTCCTAATGTTTCTGCTTTCCTTGCTATTCCTCCTTTGGAGAGATCCTGGCCTCTCTGTTGCGGGGTTGGTCACCTTCCTCGGTGTTTGAAGGCTGATGGTGCTCCCAGGGCGGCTAAGGCTTCTGGGGCTGCTAGTGCCACTACCTCAGGCAGTAAGTCCATCTTAATCTTTCCTTTCTCTTTCGTTTTTGGTTTCCTGACAATGTTTGGTTTATATTGCTGATATAGTGTTTCGTGTTGCAGCCACCAGGTCGTCTATTCGCCTTGCTAGGTTTGGTATGACTGACCTCTCAGCCAGGCTGGCTAAGATCAAGGAGGAAGGTCCTCAGGGAAGCAGGGATGCTGAGCCTGTTATTGACTTGACTGAACAATCTGATGCTGCCAAGGTCACTGCTGTACCTGCTGAAACAAGTTCAGCAGCCCAAAAAAGGAGAATTGAGGATGTTGATGTTTCTGCCCCGATCAGGGAGGTGAGAGCCAGGTTGGACAATATGGAGGTTGCGAGGGTGAAGATCAGGGATTATGCTGCTTCTAAATCAGATGTCATGCTCACCCTTGACCCTGTTGAGACTGTTACTCAGCGATCGCTTGATGGATCATTGATCGATCTCTTGGTCGGCGCCTTGGTTCTTTGTGAGGGAGGTAGGTTGGCACAATTTCTATATGTGTTTTGTTTTGGTAGTTTGCCGGTATAAATTTTTCATATTTTTCTCTGTTTTTGATCAGGGTGCTGCAACCTGTCTCCACAATGCCTATCAGGCTACTTCTTTGGTAGCCAGAATTGATCTGATGAGATCAGATTATAATAGGCTAAAGTCTGAGCTGGATTTTACAAGAGCGACTTTGCTAAAGTCGCGACTTGACAAGGGTGCGGCCGAGAGGGATCTTTGCTAAGACGAGGCGAGTTTCGAACAAGCGGCATTGCGGGAGGCCCTGGACAGAAATGAGGAGCTCACCCAGGAGAGGGATGACTTGGAGTTTAAGCTGGATGATGCTTCCCTCTATTTCTATATCAAAGGAAGGGCGGCTGCTATGTCGGAGCCTGTCGAGGCCAGGGCCAAATGGGACCCTGCAGCTGAGATGGCTTTCGCTGCTTCAAAGTATCATGACCTGCACAATTTGGGGAATGAACAGGAGGTCGATTCCCCAGGAGAGCAGGACGTTGAGGTTGAGCCGGCTAAGAGTGGGGAGCAGGTTGTTGATGCTGCTGCTTCTAAGGAGAAGCAGTAATATATTTTATTTCTCAGTTGGTATTTTGGCCCATCCAGGGGGGATGTCCCTGGACAAACATTATTTTTATTTTCCTGTTTTGGGTCAGGGGGACTCTCCCCGGCCTTTATGAATATTTTGACACCTTTGCCCCAGGGGGTAAAGGTTTTTATTAATATAAGCATGATGGCCTTCTTTTGGCTGATTTCACTTTTGACTTTGCTTGATTTGTGAGTTTCATCCTGTTGGGCCTGTCAAATATTTCGTTTGCATGATCTGCACATTATTCTGCTTGAATAACCTGCACATTATTTTCATTTTAATTTGTCATGAGTATTTCAACCAAGTATAGTTTTTTGCTATAATGTTTGAAGGGGTGGAAAATCAAGCCTGTCAGGAGGGCTTATGTCCCCTGCCTAGTTGGAGGGCTTGGTATTCGACCTGTCAAGAGGGCATTTAGACTGATGGTCGGGATAAAACACCCTTGCACCTGTCTTGCTGCGTCCAGCCGGTTGTAATCCGTGGCAGTAAACCTAGTCAGGTCAGGCAATTATTTCATACCTGATTGGTCCTGACTCTTTACTGTATCTGGTGGTGGTTACCAACTCGTCAGGCACAGTTAAGTGCAAAAATTTTTGTTTCAGGAATGTATAGTGGAGTAGCCCTCAATCCTGAATATTTATGCATATAATCTTTTATCATGTATAATTGTTCAGGATTCAAAAAGTAAACGGATAGGTTAGTTTGAATAGATATAAAATACAGACAGGGCATGTAAAACATGTAGTTCATCACATAGCATGTTGAGTAGTAATTGAATTTGTACCTGGTTGTAGCCTGATCTTTACATATGGAATAATTTTAAATGAGTTACATTCCAGGATCTCGGGATCATTTCCCCTTCTAGCGTTTGGAGCATGTATGCTCCTTGTCCAACAATTGAATCAATTAAGTAAGGGCCTTCCCATGTGGGAGCTAGTTTGCCTGCTGATTTTTCTTTTTTATTTGGAAATACTTTGCGTAGGACAAGGTCTCCTTCTTTAAAGACCCTGACCCTGACGTTTTTATTTGAGATCCTGGCGACTGCTTGTTGATATGATGCCATCCTGATTTTGGCAGCGTTTCTTAATTCTTCTGTCAGGACCAAGTTGTCTTGCATCAGGTCTTTATTCGTTTCAACGTTGTTCATGCTGCATCTTGATGTTGGTACTCGTACTTCCGTAGGAATGACAGCTTCACAGCCATACACCAGGGAGTAAGGTGTTTGGCCTGTTGCAGTTTTTGGAGTTGTCCTGTCTGCCCATAGTACTAATGGAAGTTCTGTTAGGTTCATATACCTATTATTAGACTCCTCTAATAGTGAACTAATTAACTTATTAATTATTTGTTCTTTAGATCTAGTGCATGCATAACAAAATGAAAGATTTATAAGAAAAACAATGTTCCTTACATTGTTGGTTGGTTCGAAATTATGGGCACAAGTAAGGTCACCTTCCTTCACTTGTTCTTGAGCTTATAATGATGGATGATCCTCCTAAGACTCCAAGTATAGAAGCCACTCCAATAAATTGCACCCAAGATTAATCCCGAAAATTCCTACTAATATTAACTAGATATGTAGTAGAAATATTACCTTAATAATACTAATGATCTTGTATTACTATCTCAAGTAATATATGATGTGTATTAGTATTTATGGAGAGCTTTGTTGCATTTGCATGTGAGGAATTGTTAGAGAGATATAAGCTAAATTAGCAAAACCAAGTAGTGTAAAATGAGCAACCAAATGCTCATTATGTAGTGCCAAAACCGGTTGGCATAAGGCAAAGAAAGAATCTTTTGCCTTTTGTTTATTACTTGTTTTGTTTATTATAGGTAGATTGTGTAGGATGTAGTATGTAAAGGCTAGTATGTAAGGTCTCTTTCACACAATAACCAACATCTACATAAGACAAAAGAGCATCTTTGCTCATCTTATTTGGCCGAAATATTGGTCCTTTTATGGACCATTTTTGCCTTTTGTCATTTGTCCCACAAATGCTTATAAGTCTTATGTTTAACAATCTTACATATTTAATTATTAATGTAATCATTTAACACTTAAATATTACAATTAATAATATAATATACACTCCAATTTTTAAGTAGTATACTACCATTATATCAACATATAATGGGTCCCATAAATACTAGTTAGTTAAAATTACAACTTCTTGTAACTTTAAATAACTAATTACCTCTACCTCAAAGCTTATATAATACCTCAACTAATTTAGTAATTTAACGCTTAATTACTAAATTAAATCTTATTTAATCACATTAAAATAAGACGCAAAATAGCACTCCCATAATTAAGGAATTAATTAATCTGTATCGCATACAATCAATTAATATCTATTTGGGCTTCATCCTATAGGTGTGACCTAAAGGGATCAACTGACCACCACCGTCACACGACAGCAATGTCAAACTCTAGTTAGCCAATCATTACCGATTAATGACGGTTAGTCGACTGTATAAAGAATCATCCCTCACGTATTCTTAGTATGAGATTTAATAATGATATTTAAATCATGTGATCGCACTATTGTTGAGGACATATTTCCCAACAATCTCCCACTTGTCCTCGACAAGTGTGCGTCACCAATTCTCTTGTCCTATTACAATCTCCCACTCAATGCAAAGTGTCTTGCAGGTCGTACTTACATTTGATCATATCTTGAGTGGTTTTCTCGATCTGGAGATTAACTGTCTGACCGGAATTATCTATCATAGATACCTTCCGAGCGTGGCCACGCATTTCCAGTTAACTACTCCTCGAGTGGCCTTGAGATTTCAAACAACCCTGACAAGGGGTGGACAATTTCTATCGCCCTATTCCCTTCGTTCAGCCACAGTCCATCATAACCCAAAATATACCCAGTTTGACCTCATTTACGAAATCGTAGAGTATAAATCAAAGCTAATCAAAAGTTGTGCCAACTTGGGCGAATAGTCTCTAGTCAAAAGAATTGACTAATAAGAATACTATAGTAGCTCTTGCCACGACCAGGCTTTATGAATTACCAGAACTCTATAAGCGGTCACTGCCCGACAGATTGTCCATACAGTCTGCCTATGTGATCGACTAGTCATCTCATATGACTCTATGGCACTTGAACTTGCCATCAATCGCATCACACTCTAGTCACTTCGAGACGTCACCTCATATAAGTAACTAGGGGCGAATACCATGTCTATCCAGTTCAGTTTAATGGGGTTCAATTTGTCTCTACAACCCATTCGGATACGACAAGGTAGCGGGTGAGTTTAATAAAACTTAAACGATAAATAAGATTATCACATATGAATAGTCAATACACTATTACTACTTCATATTCTATAATCTTTAGTGTATTATTAACACTAGTTTAAATGCAATAAAAGCTTGGAAAGTGGATATACCTGATATCCATATATTCCAACTTTATCAATTGCTATTTCCTTCAATTCGATGTTATCTCGAATAACATGAATTTATATGCCTAGACTTCTTACTAGACTTGGGCTCTTTAACTTGAAAGATGCTTCCACTGTTATCACATAACTTGTGACAAAATCATTTGTAGAAGGATTCACTCTTAATCCCTACGTTGACCATTTTATCACAATTTACTTAGATTCCTTTTGTAGATATTGCAATGCGTGAAACTAAAACACTTTTCTTAGTTTCTTACTCCTTAGTCAATAACATTAGCTTAGGATTTCATCAAATCCTTTTAAGCTTGGAAACTAAAGTTTGTGCAACCCTTCAACACAAACTTAGTTTTTTTTATCCAAACAAGTGTACAAGTCATCAATTGTACTTTAAGGCTTTCACAAGCCCATCTAATGAATTAACTTATTATTGATTCATAATGTACCTAGCATATGGTACATCACAGCACGTGCGTCTGTTGGCATTCATAATCGTTCTAATGGCGGAAACATTAGCAATCGATATCATGTAATCAACAACTTAATGGGTTCAGTGAACGACTATGATTCCATCATAGTAATTCCACTTTCATCATCATGAATAAGCCATTCAACTTTGTTGTTGTACAACAGATGTGAAATATCTTATCCTCATAAGATTCTCAACTCTATGCCAATATTCTCTCACATAGATTCAAAATCTAGAATACTTAGCATCCGTTTTCATGTCTCCCAATTACTCTTGCCAGAAGAGAGCATTGGTACATAATATTCAATAAGTAATATGTTATCAACATATAAGACATAGAGAAACAATTCTAGCTCCCACTTAACTTCATGTATATCATGATTCTTCAATCATGTGAATGAAACAATTCACTATGATCACATGAACGTAAAGTATAATCCTTTAATGCTTGCTGAAGACCATCCTAGGTTTACTTAAGAAAGCTTCGCATAAGATGTTAGGATTCTTAGATCTTCATCTAAGGTTTCGTGTTTCAAATACTTTCTTCTCTAAATTCCCATTTTAGAAAAGCGAATTTTTAATTTCATTTGCCATTCATCATTAAAATGAAATGCGGCAATTCCTAATCATAATTAATTTTGATCAACATCATTATGTCAATCTATGCTTTTAAGTACTCTAAAGCTCTATTCACTTTAAGGAGACCCTTTCCTTTAAGTAAAACTACTCTTGAGTAACAATTTTCGGATTGTAATGCATCGGCTCGTTTGTAAGAAGGTCATAATACTATCACTTACACAAAGTAATATTTTTAAACAATAACATACCAGACATGTGCAAAAAACTCCCACTGAACTATGCTCTCATTCTATCTTCATAGACTATAGTTCAATACCAACTCCCACTCTATAATTCTATTACTTTCACAAAGTAACATTTCAACTATAAGAGATGTTTGTGACGATTCAATCTACTCCCACTCTATCTCTCAGAAATACATCTATCTTCTTGAGAGATAGCTTTGTGAGGCACAAACATATATATTTAACGGAGTATTAGTAGTTTTTCTAGACTATATACTAGCATTCAAAAGGCCATCCTAACATGGCAGCTTGATAATATGCGAGTCTTATCCATGTCATCTGTTTAATAGACTCTCTATTCTAGGTATCTCATGGTTGACCATCCAATTATAATAATATGTCCATTTGGTATCGTGAATTCCCTACTTGATGAGTTCAAAAACTCATTACAACTTTATAATTGATCTTATTAAGTAAGTTGTTACTTTAAGTAACAAAGGCATAAGGAGAATCAAATTCATAGCTTATGGACATATAATGATCCCATCATCATAATCGTCTACTTGATCAATTTGAGTTGTTTATCTAATGTTTCTCTACGCAAGTAATCAATGATGATGATTTTAGAACAAACAACATAATAAAACAAGTGATTTGGGTTGAAAACCAAATCACCAATATCCAAAATACAACCCGTGTTTAAAGGATACAAACCAATTTCCAAGTCACACAAGGAAATCAAAATAGTTCTAAAAACATGAAATTCATCATAAAATTAAAGACAAAGCAAATAAAAGCCAAGCTTCCATTGATCCATCACCATGGTCGGCTACTCTAGCTTCCCTCATGATCCTCTAGGCTTGCTTCTCCTTGCCTTTGTCCTTGCTAGGAGGGGGCCCTATTTACAATAAAAAGGGTAATCATCACAACTTGTATCACATACTAATTGAGATTGAAACATAAAAGATAGGGATAGTCATATACCAATAACCTTTCCAGCTTTGATGTCGCTAAGGTATTTGGAACAAATTCTTTTCCAATGTCCAACACCACAACAATAGTGGCACTTGTCCCCCGAGGGGGCACTGTACTTGGGCTTGGAGGTGCTTGCTTCATAAGTCTTAGCTATGTTCCTGTTGGGAGTTCGCTTCTTTCCCTTTTTCCCGCTCTTCTTGAAAGTTCCTTTGCTCTTATGATTGACATTGAGCACATCTTTGGTGGTGCTAACACTTAGCCCCATGTCCCTTTCGGCTTGCACAAGCATTTTGTGCAAGTCATCAAGAGAAACTTTCTTATCTTGCATATTAAAATTCACCCGGAATTGAACATATGCTTTGATTTTGCTGAGGGAATGAAGAATTCGATCAATTACGAGTTCATTGGGAATTCCCAACTTATGCATTTTCAAGGTCTCAACATGCTCCATCAACTTGAGCACATGTGGGCTCACCTTTTGGCCCTCTTTGATGTTAAGATCAAAGAATGCGGAAGCCGCCTCATATTGAATGACCCTAGGAGCTTGTGAAAACATGTTCACAAGCTTCATGTAGATCTTATAAGTGGTGCTAATCTTTATAGCACTTCGTTGGAGTTCGGCCTCCATAGCTAAGATCAACACATTTTTGATCATGGCCGACTCTCTTTGGTAAACCTCATAGGTTTGCCTAGCGGCGGGGGTGGACCTAGTAGTAATTTCATTGGGTGGTGCCTCGGTAAGGTAACGAAGCTTGTCATCACCTTGCACGGCCAAACGAAGTTGCGCGTCCCAATAGGCGAAATTTGACCCATTCTTTTCTAACTTACATCGATCCATGAAGGATCGGAGCCATGACACATTGGTAAGCGTGGCGGAACTAGTGGATGCGGACGTGATTGGAGTTGCCATTGCGATTGATAAAACAAATTTGACTACAAAATAGGAAATGAAGGAAGTAATTTACATCTATCGTTTTAATAATACTCGTAAATTTAACTACAAGTATTGCATTTATATAGTGACCTCCACCCAACTACATAAATGATTCCGAGATCCAAATTCATATTAACTCGGGCACGGTGAGCCGATTCATCCCTTATTAATATAACTCGGTGGATTAACCTTTTAATCGATTCTACTTTTAGAACTCTCGGTCGATAAAAATCACTCTAATTCTCATCTTTAGCCCGGAACACATGCGACTACGGTCAACAATACTTCCGTTGAGCTCAATCCAAATTTCGATGTAATAACATTTTACTACCCCACTTCGCCAACGTAACAAGGTTTGTATTACGGTGAAGCCGGATTAACTCCCTTATGAAATTGGTACTTCATGGGTTTCTACTATTTGGTAAGGCTTTATCTCAATTATTATATGTGTGAGGTCTTGTCAATTTATTATCTATCACGTTTTAAGTGAACTAAAGCGGTGAACTACGATAATTATAATTGACACGGTCGATGACTCGATATGATATGCATGTGATGTTATGGCGATTTGACAATGCATGTAACATATTAAGAGAAATGCAAAGCAATAAATAAAATTCCTAGTATGGCCTTCCTAAAAAAAATAGAAAATTAAATAATCTATTACATATTCGGAAACCAACTCCTTTGGTCCCTTGAGTCTTCAATTGGCACGCCTCCCAAGACACCGTCTTCGCCGGATCACCTTTCCGAATGGCACCGTCTTGAAGATGCTCCATAATTACAAATAATAATAAAAATACAAAGCTATTCCTATTATACATTTGTAAAATGGAAAAACTAATAAAATAAAAATAAAAGTGATACGAGATCACATTAAATTACAACTGAATCAATATTCCCTTCCATTACGGGTAATATTGATTAAACTAAGGCCATACTAAGATAAAATTACATAATTCAAAATTATATAAATAAAAGACATTCAACAATTGAAATATGCAGCATTATAATATGTACCTATCATGCCAAATGATGTGCCAAATCGCCCTATTTAACTTATGTCATACATATAACCCGGTTTTATGGAAATGCGTGATAATAACCTTTTAAAATCACTAATTAACACTTAAATCACATCTAAGCTCAAGTTAATTATCCTAACACACTTTAGGACTCAAAAAATTAGTCATCACTAAATTTTTGACAATAATTCAACTTGATTTAATTTTATGCTCATTTTTGACCTTAAAATCATTATTTATATGAAATAAATCCAAATTAAATTATAGAAATTTCAAAATTTGAATTTAAAATTTTTGAACTTTCTGGAATAATTCCATGACCCTCATAATGTCAAAAACATGGTTAAAATTTTCGAATTAATTTTGAGAAAATATAGTTGCATTTTTATCGGTTTTATCTCATAAAATGTATAAAGTATACGAAAATTAAACCAATAATTTTTATTACTTTAGATCTGATTAGTGGGATATTAATGCAACTTAAAATAATTTTCTCAAGCCATGCAATACGTTTTAGCTAATTTTTGCTAAAATAGTCACTATTTATGCCATTTTTACTCAAAAAAACATAAATCATGCTAAAGAAGATCTTTTGATCTAGTAATTTACATAAACTCTGTAAATCTTTCATGTGACATCATATTAAAAGATCATGGCTTAATTCTAAATTTAACTAATTTTAACCATTTTACCTCTTTTAATCCATTTTTATCTCATAAAAATCATAAATCATGCAAAATTAATCAAATTAACTCGTCCTTTTACACACAACTTGTAAAATATGCATGTGAGGTCATATAAAATTTCCAAGGTCAGAAACAAAATTTAAATATTTTTAGCATTTTAATTCCCATTTTAGTCATAAAAATGTAATAAAATGACCAAAAATCCTTAAAATGAGCAATAAATTTCCATAAATTATAAAAATAACCTAAAAACATTTTAGGACCATAATATATAACATTCATGGTGATTTCGTGGCTTGTACTTACAAATCACAAATTTTAAGTTTTATATGTTAACCTTTTAACTCGGAAAAACAATAACAGATTATGCATGCAACATCCTTATGCTCTGATACCACTTGTTAGGTTCATATACCTATTATTAGACTCCTCTAATAGTGAACTAATTAACTTATTAATTATTTGTTCTTTAGATCTAGTGCATGCATAACAAAATGAAAGATTTATAAGAAAAACAATGTTCCTTACATTGTTGGTTGGTTCGAAATTATGGGCACAAGTAAGGTCACCTTCCTTCACTTGTTCTTGAGCTTATAATGATGGATGATCCTCCTAAGACTCCAAGTATAGAAGCCACTCCAATAAATTGCACCCAAGATTAATCCCAAAAATTCCTACTAATATTAACTAGATATGTAGTAGAAATATTACCTTAATAATACTAATGATCTTGTATTACTATCTCAAGTAATATATGATGTGTATTAGTATTTATGGAGAGCTTTGTTGCATTTGCATGTGAGGAATTGTTAGAGAGATATAAGCTAAACTAGCAAAACCAAGTAGTGTAAAATGAGCAACCAAATGCTCATTATGTAGTGCCAAAACCGGTTGGCATAAGGCAAAGAAAGAATCTTTTGCCTTTTGTTTATTACTTGTTTTGTTTATTATAGGTAGATTGTGTAGGATGTAGTATGTAAAAGCTAGTATGTAAGGTCTCTTTCACACAATAACCAACATCTACATAAGACAAAAGAGCATCTTTGCTCATCTTATTTGGCCGAAATATTGGTCCTTTTATGGACCATTTTTGCCTTTTGTCATTTGTCCCACAAATGCTTATAAGTCTTATGTTTAACAATCTTACATATTTAATTATTAATGTAATCATTTAACACTTAAATATTACAATTAATACTATAATATACACTCCAATTTTTAAGTAGTATACTACCATTATATCAACATATAATGGGTCCCATAAATACTAGTTAGTTAAAATTACAACTTCTTGTAACTTTAAATAACTAATTACCTCTACCTCAAAGCTTATATAATACCTCAACTAATTTAGTAATTTAACGCTTAATTACTAAATTAAATCTTATTTAATCACATTAAAATAAGACGCAAAATAGCACTCCCATAATTAAGGAATTAATTAATCTGTATCGCATACAATCAATTAATATCTATTTGGGCTTCATCCTATTTGGTGTGACCTAAAGGGATCAACTGACCACCACCGTCACACGACAGCAATGTCAAACTCTAGTTAGCCAATCATTACCGATTAATGACGGTCAGTCGACTGTATAAAGAATCATCCCTCACGTATTCTTAGTATGAGATTTAATAATGATATTTAAATCATGTGATCGCACTATTGTTGAGGACACATTTCCCAACAAGTTCTTCAGCCCATCTGCCTCGTCTTCTTTTCAGCTTCTTTTTTAGGCAGCTTATGACCACCTTGTTGCTTGATTCAGCCTGGCCATTAGCTTTTGGATATCCAGGGGTCGATGTTACCAGGTTGATATTCCATTCTTGGCAAAATGCTTGGGTCCTTTTCCCTACGAACTGAGTTCCGTTATCACATACTATTTCTGATGGGACTTCATATCTGCAAATGATGTTTGTCCTGATGAAGGATATTACTTCTTTTTCATTTACTTGCCTGAAAGAGTCAGCCTCAATCCATTTGGAGAAGTAATCAGTCATAGCTAACATGAAGACTTTTTGTCCTGGAGCCACGAGCAGTTTTCCCACAATATCCATGCCCCACTTTATGAATGGCGGTGCGGAAATTGAATGAAGGAGTTCGGATGGTGATGTATGATTGGTGCATGAATTTGGCAGCTTCGCATTTTGAAGAGTATTCAGGCGATCACCCTCAGCGTAGCCAGTAGTAGCTTGTCCTGAGAACTTTGCTTGCCAGGCTCTTTCCTCCTTTGTGGTTGCCACAATGTCCATCATGTATTTCTTCAAGTACTAGTTTGGCTTCGTCAGGCTCCAGGCATCTCAGATACGGTCCAGCCTGCGATCTCTTGAACATGGTGTTATTGATGATAGCATAAGATGAAGCTCTCATTTTAAAAGCCCTTGCCTCATGTCTTCCCTGAGGTAGTATTCCTCGGAGAAACCAATCATAATAGGGTTTAGTCCAAGAGTTATTGTCTCCGATTGACAGATTGACTGTTCGTGTTTCTTTGATGGTTGGCTCTATAAGTGCACAATTGGTATTTTATCGAAAATAGTGGGGGTAAAATTTGAACCTAGGCTGGCGAGCATCACCGGGTATTCAGTCTCTTCTTGATATTTGATCTATATCAAATAAAGCAAATTTAGCGGTAAGGTTTTTTGCGTATTCTAAATACGAAATCATTTTTGCATCCTTAACCGTATAAATTCCCTTTATTTGATTGGCAATTAAGAGTGAATCAGTTTTTACATTTAGGTTTTGAACACCGAGGTCTAGACATACCTTTAAGTCTGCTATCAGGGCTTCATATTCTGCTTCATTGTTGGTAGCTTTGAACTCACAGCTTACAGCCTGAGCTATCACATCTCCATGTGGTGATTTAAGTACTAGTCCTAACCCTGTCTCCCTGGCGTTGAATGCCCCATCTATGAATAGGGTCCATTCTTAGTCTAGGGTTTTATTTTCTAGTTGATTAACCTCTTTTATTAGGTCTGGTTCCAGGTTAGGGCTAAAATCAGCCACAAAGTCTGCTAGGGCCTGCGATTTGATCGCTGCCCTGGGTTCAAAAGAGATGTCATATGTGCTAATCTGTCGACCATTTGGCCATCTCGCTCGAAAGTTCAGCTTACGCAGTAATGATTTTATGGGTAGGTTGGTCCCGACTATAATGGGGTGACTTTCAAAATAGGGTCTCAACTTGGTACATGACATAATTAAAGCTAAAACATATTTTTCAAGTAGTCCATACCTCAACTCAAAGATCTAAAGAAAAAGGCTTTTACTTACATAGTAGATCGGATGTTCTTGCCCGTCCTATTCTTTCACCAGGATCGGCACGATCGCCGTGTCACCGATGAGATAGGTATACTGACAGAGGTTCTCCCTTTTTTGGCTTAGCCAGTAAGGGTGGAGATGACAAATAGGATTTTAGATCCTGAAACGCTGCCTCATGCTCATCCGTCCACTGGAATTATTTATTTTTTCTGAGGAGGTTATAGAATGTTTTGCATCTCTCAGAGGATCTCGATATGAAGCGGTTCAGGGCAGCTACCCGTCCTGTCAATTTTTGGATATCCTTGACAGACTTGGGTGGCTGTAGTTCCAGGATAGCCTTTATCTGGTCAGGGCTAGCCTCTATGCCTCTCTTTGTGACCATATATCCAAGAGATTTGCTCACAGAGACTCCAAAGTGGCACTTTTGGGGTTTAGCTTCATGTTATATTTTTCTAATATCTCAAATGCTATTTCTAGATGTTTCACATTATCTTCTGCATTCTTGGATTTCACCACCATGTCATCTATGTATACTTCCATGATGTCACCTATCTGGTCTTTAAACATCATGTTGACCAGGCGCTGGTACGTTACCCCCGCATTCTTGGCCGAAAGGCATGGCGGTGTAATAAAGATATGCCTCGATCAGTAATGAATACAAGATACTCTCCTGGTCGGCAGGTGCATCTTTATCCGATTGAATCACTGGAAGCATCCATGAATGTTAGCATCTCGTGGCCTGCCGTGGCGTCTACCATGGCATCAATATGAGGCAGGGGGAATGGATCTTTAGGGCGCCTTTGTTGGTCGGTGTAGTCTACACGGACTCTCCACTTCCCATTCTTTTTCTGCACAACAACTACGTTAGCCACCCATTCAGGGTACATTACTTCCCGATCATCCCCATATCCAAGAGTTTTTCTACTTCCTCATTTATTATGGTGTTTCTTTCGGCTGCAAATTTGCGCCTTTTTCTTGTGACGGGCTTGAAATATGGGTCAACATTGAGCTTATGAGTAATAATATCTCGTGCTAATTCGTCATATCAAAATGTGACCAAGCAAACCAAGATGATTTATTTTTAAGGAATTTTACCAGTTCGGGCCACGACACTATCCGGTGCGTCGATCCTATCAAAACATACTGTCGGGATGCTCGGGGTCTAGGATTACCGATCTGTTTCCATTCGGGAGGTGCCACATAAGTGCTCCCGACAGGCATCTTTGTAATTGCTATGCCAGGGACTTACCCGCCTTGGAAGGCTTCAAAGCTGCTGTGTAGCATTCCTGGGCTGTCTTGTGATCCCCTTTGATTGTGGCTATGCCCCAGTCTGTTGATATCTTGATGCACTGGTGATAGGTTGATGGTACGGCCTTGACATTGTGAATCCAGGGTCTGCCCAGGATGACATTGTAGGATGACAGGTAGTCAAGGACTCCAAACTTCTCATAGGATGAGACTCCTTCCACGTAGGTTGGGAGGTGGATTTCTCCTAAGGTGTTCTTGGTTTCACCGCTGAATCCTACTAGGACGCTGGATTTCTTGATGTTTTGATCCTCGTTTATCTTCATGGCTTTCAGTACGTCAAGCATGATCAGGTTCACTGAGCTGCCTCCATCTACCAGGATCCTTCTGACCGTGGCTGTTCCAATCTGCATAGAAATGACCAGGCCATCATGATGAACATCAGGGATGCCCACCAGGTCACAATTATTGAAAGTGATTGTGGGGACAAGATCCGGCTTGCAAGGTGACACAGTCCTTGGTGTCCTGGCTATCTTCTTTGCTGTTGAACTTGTCAGGCCGCAAATCTCCTAACCTCCAGATATGAATTTTACTTTATAGATTGGTGGTGGTGGAGGGAGACTACGATCCTGGTTGTGCTCCTGGTTTTCCTTATCCAAGTTTGTGTTCCTGCCCTTCGTCTTGATCAGGTCTTTTAAGTACCCTGACTTTAACAGGTAGGCTACCTACTTCCTCAGGGTGAAACAATCATCCGTGGTGTGTCCAATATCCATGTGAAATTCGCAGCATTTTGAATTATCTCTTATGGGATTTGGATTTTCTGACTTCCTGGGCCATCTAACAACTGATCCCATGTTGTCAAGTCTCTGGATTAATCCTTCAATATCAACACTGAAGTTACGTTCGAAGATAGGTGGATAAACTTTAACCTTACCTTGATACTCATGTGCCAGGTTAACTTCTGACTGGTCTGGCCAGGAATATGGGGTAGGTCTATAATTGTTCCCTCTGTTGCTTTTCCTATTGCTTCTTTCATGGTCCTTCGATCTACTGGGTGATCCAAGTTTGTAGCTTTTATCTTCTTCCAGCCTGATGAAAGCAAGAGTCTTGGCCTAAACATCTTTGAAGGTGTGGCAGGGATACTTAGTGAGTTCGCTGTATAGGTCACTGTATGGTAGTAACCCCTGTCTTAATGCCTCCACTGCTGTTCCAACGTCACACCTGGGTATAGACACTTTCTCTTTGTTGAATCTTGCAAGAAATGTCCTGAGAGTTTTCATCTTCGTGTAACTCGGTAAAGGTCACTGGATCGTTTCTCCAACTCCCTGCTACTTGCAAACTGCTGGTTGAAACTATTGATCAGGTTGGCAAAGGAATGGATGCTGCCAGTTGGCAGGTTGATGTACAATTGCAGGGCAGGGCCAGTCAGGGTCGTTCCAAATCCCTTGCACATGCAAACTTGTCTGAACTCGCTGCGAATAGATGCAGCCAGCATTTTCTGTTTGTAATCCGTGGTTCCATCATAGACTCGCATGGATGGAATTGTGAACTTTTTTGGTAGCTCTACTTTTGCTATTTCGTCTATGAAAGGCGAATCAGCATAGCTGTCAGGGGCAGCTTCTTCCATGTTGGCAGGTACTCCTGGTATCTTATCGAATTTTTCGTTGAGTTTCTTGATCTCCTAAACTACCGCCATCATGATGGCTGCTGCAGATTCGTCAGGTTTCTCTTGATCATCATTTTTTGGTTCATCATCACCATCTACGTTAATGGTTTTAGGGATGCTTGGGCTCCCAAAACTGGAAAAGTCAATGTTTTTAATGATTGATGAAAATGGGGTTCCTGGTTGGAATCTAGAGCCTGCCCCCTGGGTTTTTTCCAATTTTTGCTTCAGGGCTGACTCGGACTCTTTTAATTGCAGGATTTCTGCTTCAGTTTGGGCCACTTTTTCTTTCAAGCTTTCCAACTCAGCGATTTTTTGGAGAGCTGCATTCAATTGTTCTTCAACGGTGGGTTAGGCCATTTTTGTAGGTTTTTGAGTTTTTGTAAGATAAGAAAAAAGGATTTAAAGAGCTAGATGCCCCACACGGTGGGCGCCAATTGTTTTGTGTGGATTTTGCGCAAGGCAAAATCAGGTCAGGGTAGAATTGTGTAAGGTTAACTAGCTCTAGGTAGTCTGTTGGTCAGGTCGTCAGGGTGTAATAATAAGCTGTAAGTGAAATAACAATAATAATAAAAAGACAAGTAATTTTGTACGTGGAAAACCCTTGAATGGGAAAAAACCACGGGCACCAAGCCAGGAGAGGATTTCACTATGTAATTTGGGAGAATAATTATATGACAATTACAATCTTTGTATTTCTCTAAGTGTTGTGTATGCTTCTTCTTGCGTATGAATGATATCTCTTCTAAAATCTTCAAAGTGTTCCTTATATAGTCTCCTTCCCTGAAAGGCTGCTTGATCCGGCATTAAAGGCAGAATATTCTCCATAATTGCCAGTAATAATTGCTAATTATTCCTCCCTTAATTGCTGCATTTACTGCGTAATCTTCACACTTAATGCTGCGTATATAATTACTTTATTATACGCGTATATGGTCTAATATCGTCCTGATATTTTGACCGTTGTCCTCTCCATGGCCTGGCGCCTATCTTCATGTGCCCTGATAGCCTAACACCCTGACAGCCTGGTAGTCAGGTTCAGGTGAGATACTGATCAGGAAGGTCTGCGGATTTGCAGGCCTAACAGTTACCTTATATGAAATTTATAGGACTAATAGTGTATAAAAAAACGAATGTATAACAAGTATTTAGCACAAATTCACAAACTTACCTCGCCACCAGGACCACTCCCGTCCGCTAGAGGTCCACATAAAGCTTCCTTCATTTCAACAGTAGAAAACATACACTCCATCAATTCTTGTGTATCCATTGGCAATGATGGGACCGTAGATTTTTCCATCTCCTTATCCGACGGTTGATGGTCTGACAATCTTTCAACATTTTCTTTCATTCCCTCCCCATGAACTTGCTCATGCACCTCATCACCTACTGTAGATACCCAGTATCTGCACCTTCCAAAAACCACCCGATGATGATCAGACTGTAACGTGTTTTTGATATGCGTGCGTGGATTGGCTATACATGAGACGGTTTAATGCACTACTCGAATATGAAAAATGATTTCAAAATTTTTTTAACTTCATTTGCATTAAAATAACACTATTTAGAGTTAAAACCGTCTTCGGACCCAAAACCGGCTCAAAAACCCGCAACTCGAGTCAACCCGAGTCAACCCAAATCTCGAATGTCAAATATAATGCCATGAATTTCATTTGAGTCAAAACCGACACCGGGCCAAAAACCGACTCGAAAATTCAAATTCCACTCACGCGGGTCAAACCCGAGTCAAAGACACAAAATACCTACCCCAAATATCACAAAAGATGAAGCTTACACGGCTAAGCAACCATCAAAGACCACAAATCACAACCAACAAAACATTGGTTAGAACAAATGCAAAATCCAAATTTGCGAAAAGGACAGTACACACCATTGTATCAATAGGTAGCTCGCGCCTCAATGGGGTGTCTCCTTAGCCTCCAAGCAAAATCGACCGACCTACCATCCCACATTTCTCTATAAATACCACCCACCACACACCACAAAAATCACGCCAGAGTCCGCCCCCTCACATCTCCCTTAAACTTCTAGACCCGACTTCCTAAGTCACAAAATCGACACGTGTTTACGACCTACCGATCGTAAACACAAGCCTTACACATATAATTTGGTACCGTTGCCGTGCATTCGACCGACCCATTTGACCAACTCAATTCATCAATCAACATGTTTTAATTAACATATTTTCAAAACCTGGGCAGAGCCCCTTTACCTCGCCAATAGGCTCGCGCCTTAACAGGGCTGCCTGGCATTGTTCTGCCTCGTTTTTAGCACTTGTCTAGGACGATCCCAATTACGGTTAATCCGAACACATGACGGATCAGATTGACAAGCTTACGTTTTTACACTTTGTCATTTGACACCCTTTTTC
The DNA here is from genome assembly GCF_048544455.1 of Silene latifolia. Taxonomy (NCBI): domain Eukaryota; kingdom Viridiplantae; phylum Streptophyta; class Magnoliopsida; order Caryophyllales; family Caryophyllaceae; genus Silene; species Silene latifolia. The sequence goes on along the minus strand of NC_133526.1, from coordinate 20,792,567 downwards.
AATAAATGGATCGTGTGAAGCATCATAACCCGAACTTGGTAAATGGATGTTTAATTTCCGTTTTCACATGTAAATCAATCTAAATCCAACTCGACATCTTATACTTGATACTTGGATTAAATCAACCGACTTAGAAAGCTCTCACATGTTAGGTTTAAATTATTGGATGCGCATTCATGCATTTAAACCGTTTTATCAACTTTTGTATTCAACCAACCAAGATCGATCAGTAGAGGCCGCTACCGCGGGCGGGATTGGGTGTCTGATTAAAGGGCTTCCCAATACGTACCTTCACCTCTTACTCAGAAACTTTGGATAGTGGACGACCTTATCCAGGGCGTACGAGAGTCATTCTAGAGATAGGATGCTAAAGAGGGACGATTTCCTTATCTTTAGTACCTATGTCAAACGCTGCTTTGTGCTTCGATTTGACCGAGGTATAAAGTGGAATTCAAACAGGTTCCAAGCATCCCACAAATGCTTGGTGGGGACTCCGAACATCTCTAATCGTTTCGAGACCCTTACCGAGACGAAACCGACCGATCTAAAACGATCCGGTCGAAAGCATTTTTACGCCGCCGAGCGTGGTATTCAAAAGACCGCTGCATGTCCACAGATTGACTTGGCGTGCAGGTGGCCCGTGACCGCAGATTGGCTTGTGGCCCAAATCCACAGACCGAGACGTGGCCCATGTCCACAGATTGGCGACTCCGCTGGGGAAACTAGGACACTTGTATCTTTGTGATCCTTAGAGGTGAAACTCGAACGAGGTCGTGGTTTAAAGTGCATTAATTGATATTATGGTTATAAGTCGGGTTCCTTGTCCAGGCCCACAACCTAACCTTTATCGACCAATTGGCTTGTCCCGTCGGCGTGAGTTTTCTCATCCCCGCGTTTCGAATCCCGATTGAGTCAAGCATACCACTGACGTTACACAATTTTGTTTCGTCAAAGAGCTTTCATCACCTTCGAGCACGAGGCTAGGGCACCCTCCTTACACATTTTGTTTGGATTGGTATCCCTCTCGAAAATCGGGGTTTGATTGCTTGGTGTGTAACCCACCCTTTTAAGCCAAAACCCGTGTCAGCATTATGCATAATATAACGAAATGCGAGTGCTTATGTGTTATGTGATCATAAGTCCTTCCGTATCATTTTTAAACTTTCAAAAACAACTTTTTTGCGCCGTTATAATGGCCGTTTCAAACCTCGGTCTTTTGCCGACCGTTGCACGCCTTTTTAGGCCGTCGTAATGACGATTTTCAAACCCTTTTTTTCACAACCGTTTCAAACCTCGGTCTTTCGCCGACCGTTGCATTTCAAACAACACGCCTTTCTAGGCCGTCGTAATGACGATTTTTAAACTCAGGTTTTCTGTAACCATTTCAACACACCTTTCTAGGCCATCGTAATGACGATTTTTAAAACCCGGTTTTTATAACCATTTCATTACACCTTTTCATGCCATCGTAATGACGATTTCAAACCTCGATTTTCACAAACCATTTCAAAATACCCTTTACGTCGTCATAATGGCCGTTTCAAACCTCAGTTCCTTGCCGACCGTTGCATTCTCAAAGCGCCCTTTTACGCCGTCGTAATGACAAATTCTACTCTCGAATTTTCAAAATTCGAAATCAGTTTTCAAACAAAAACGTTTTTTAAACCGTCGTAATGACGATTTCAACAAATGCAACTTTCAAAATTTCAAATCTCGTTTTCCAAATCAAATTTGGCTTTTCTAAACCGTCGTAATGACGTTTTCAATTCTCACAATTTTCGATTTGCATAACGTCTTTCAAAGGTTAAAACGGTTTGCTAACCCGTCCTAATGACGAATTCAATCCTGATAATTTCCAATTTTAAATCATTTGAAAACAAATCTAACCGTTTTCAAATTTCAATTCAAAATCAAATCTTTTAAAACGAATTTAACCGTTTTCAGATTCCAAATCCAATTTCAAATCCTTGAAAACAAATCTAACCATTTTCATATTTCAATTCAAAATCAAATCCTTTGAAAACTAATTTAACCGTTTTCAAACTTCAATTCAAAATCAAATCCTTGAAAACAAATCTAACCGTTTTCATATTTCAATTCAAAATCAAATCCTTTGAAAACTAATTTAACCGTTTTCAAATTTCAATTCAAAATCGAATCTTTGAAAACAAATCTATCCGTTTTCAAATTTCAATTCAAAATCAAATCATTGAAAATAAATTTAACCGTTTTCAAATTTCAATCCAATCTCAAATCATTGAAAACAAATTTAACCGTTTTCAAATTTCAATTCAAAAATCAAACCATTTGAAAACAAATTTAACCGTTTTCAAATTCCAAATCTAATTTCAAACCATTTGAAAACAAATTTAACCATTTTCAAATTCCAAATCCAATTTCAAACCATTTGAAAACAAATCTAACTGTTTTCAAATTTCAAATCCAATTTCAAATGTTTGAAAACAAATCTAGCCGTTTTCTAATTTCAAATTCAAAATCAAATTTTTGAAAACAAATTTAACCGTTTTCAAATTTCAATCCGATTCCAAATTGTTTGAAAACAAATCTAACCGTTTTCAAATTTTCAACCCAATTTTAAATCTTTTGAAAACAAACTTAACCGTTTTCGTGGCCATTGTGATGACGATTCCAAATTATTTGATTCTCGATTTCCTAATCCGTGATTCGGAATTTCAAAAACCGTCTTCGGAAACAGTACATCGTTTTTTGAGCCGCCGCAATTTCAACTCAACCCGTCTTTTGAAAACAAACCTAAGACAACCCTTTCAACTGGCCGGCCTTTTAAAGATCCCTACTCTTTGGAAGCCGTCCATAAAACGACAAATGAATCTTTTTGAAAATTTCTATTTTCGAAAATTTCAGTCCACCTTTCTGATTCAGCCTTGAGTCGATTAGAGTCCAGTCGATTTCAAGTCAAGTCGTCTAGGTAACCTCATGTCTCTGCCGAAATCAGTACCTACCTTCCGTCTAGGTCGTGTCGCCTAATTGTCGAGACATCTCCAATGGCGTTAGCAGAGTCAAAATCTGCCGGGTATTAAGCCCGTCTTTCCCCTATATTACGGGTCAAAGGTCAAGTTTGTGTACATGTCTTGTCCAACAACGTCACGCCAGCAACAAACCTCCAAATCTCGTCAGAAGTCGTCTGTCTAGGCATCACTATGCCAAAGTCGACACTTGAGTCTAAATTCAATGTCATGCACCAAGAGTTCAAACACAAGAGGTCATTCACGATCTTAAATGAACTCGGTCACACTGTCGCGTCTCCACAACAAAGCTGCCTTTTATAAATATGTGTCGCACTTGCCTTTGTTTGTGCAATACCTTGCCAAGACAAGTTATAACGCCTATCGTTATTGTTGGGGTTGGTGTCCTTAACAGTTAGTGCAAGGACTTATAAACCTCTAAAAGGATCAAAGGGCATACTTTGGTATTATTATCAGTTGATCCACGTTTATCAATAACGGTTGGCTTGCTAGATAAGTTTGACGTTATTGTCATACAGATGGCGGTGATCAACTGGTCCCTAAAAGTCACACCTATAGGATACGTTCGAGAGACGTGATAAAGATGAAAATACTTGTCATGTAGATGCCAAGATTGACTAACCAAGTTAGTCGAGTCATTTGACTAATAATTAGTCAAATATGTGATGTTGAGATATTATATTTAATACGGATTAAATATCATGGGCTAAGGCGAATTAACGATTAATTCGTAGAAATTAAATATAAACGATTTATATTTAATTAAATGTATATTGAATATAACTATACAATATCTTTTTTTTGTCGGACACGAATTAATAATTCAAACTAACCCGTATTATTAGTCGATGCCTTAATTTCCGATAACCGATAATGATTTATAATCAAACCGCGTCATATACATTTGCAATTTAATGAAACGGACCACGAGTTAAAACCAAGAGGAAGTGGAAGCCCACTTCCCTTGTGTGGGTCTCGGTTTTGCCGAGTGAGAGGGATCAAAAGGGAGAGCTTCTCCTCCCTTCTGACCTAATCATCATTTGAAACAAAAATTAGGGTTTGGAAGAGCATTCTCCTCTGAAAAACCTGAGATCTCTCATCTCGAAACAAAACACACATCAGTTCTCCCAATATTGCAAAGCAATCGGAGAACACCATCTAGCACAAGGGCATATTTCGGACAAGGTCTTGGGTGCAACAATTAGGAGGGAATCTCTGTTGATTTCTGTTCTTTACGCCGCACTATAAGGACCCGAGGTTGATTTCTATACATTAATCTTTTCATTATGTTTTTCGTTTTATGACTATAAATTGCATGTTTAAATTTACGTTATAGTCCTACAATTAAAGGGTAGTATACGGATATTAACCCACAAGTGGTATCAGAGCGAGGCCACGTGAATTTTTCCATGTGTTTTTCATAAAACTATCTTGAAACGATTTTTGTTTTGTCTAAAAATCCGTGCGGCAGCAGTAATTCTCACGGCAGATATTTTTTCCTGTTATTGCTGCGTTTTTGGTTGCATTGGGAACCGTGTCCTGTTTACACGGTTGCTCTTGTTGTTGTTTTGTTTCGAAAACCGTACCGTGACATGTTTTACACGGGTTTTTCCGTTTTGATATTATGCATATTGTTATTTTACACGATCATTATAACAATATGTTAATGTCTAGCATTTTGTAGTTTTGTTTTCAATCAGTTTTGATCAAAATAGCGTTTGTTTTGTCTCGCCAAAACTGTTTCACGAGGGTTTGAAGTTTTCAGAGGTTTTTGCACTCGATCGACCAAATTTTTAATCGATCGAGTGGTTTTTCTGACAAGTTTTTGCTCGATCGAGTCCTTGTTGTACTCGATCGACCTGCTTTTAAAACCCCACTGCTCGATCGAGGAGTCCTCGTACTCGATCGAGCGTTTTTTGTTGATATAAGTCCTCGATCGACCACCGTTCGATCGATCGAGTACCTCTGATTAGCATACCTCTCGATCGACTTTTGAGTTGATCGATCGAGCCCTCTGTCCCTCGATCGAGCACTTATGTCCCTGGATCGAGGGATTTCGTCTTTGATGACTTTGAAAATTTGTTTCTTTTGATTTAAATTTTCTTTTGGCTTCAATATGTACTTTATACGGATATAGTACACTCGCTATGATTGTGAAACGGTTCACACACGTACCATTAAGTTATTTTAAAGCGTTTTTAAAGTAACGGATTGTAATGGATTAAAATTAAATGATAGAAGCGGTTTTATCACACGAATTTTAATCATTAAAAGGTGGTTTGGATAAATTTAACATAATTACGGAATTATGTCACGAATGAATTTGTTTTTAGTTGATGCATTTTTTTATTTATCGTTAATTTTGAATCCTTGTGAATGCCTTTTATTACGTATTTAATTTTGCAAACGGTTGTAACTTAGTGTGGCCTTAGTAGAACGTGTTACCGTAATGATGGAACACGGTCTTGGTTGTATTTTGAGATCTCGTATCTCCGTTTTGGATTTTTCACTTGTAATTACAGTTTTAATTAGAATGTAAATAGGTTTATATTTTGTAATTTTAAATTGTAATTTTTGAGAAGACCAAAGATGGAGACCGGATGCTCACTCCCGCTACTTGGATCAAGATGGAACATCAAGACAAGCTTTTCGGGTCCAACGGTGGATTCCAAAGTTGTATTATGTTCTTTTACTAGGATAGGCCACACTAGGATTTTTTTATTTACGTATTGCATTCCTTTATTTATTTTTCGTAACGATAATATGCATCATATTCCGCCTAAAAACCAAACCACCTAATTATTGCATGAAAACTGACACATATAGAGGTCACGCGTTAGTTTTCATTGACATTATCATGTCACACGTTTTAAAGCCATCATCCAAATAAATTCATTCACGACAGACGCTAGTTATTCGTTCACTTAAAATGAATTATAATTTTGTTGATGGGATCTTCCTCGTATAAACTAAAATTGAGAACGGTCTTTATAGGTCAAACTCCAATGAGTCCCTTCTTCGTCGGTAGGCATAATATGACCCCTTCTACGTCGGGTAAGTTGGAACCGATTGACCTATTTTATCTCAACACTATGGTCACTCGTACGATCCTGTGATCATGGTGGACTATAGATAGGATTTACGGAAAGCTATCGACCAAGAGTTCTTCCGGAAGAATTAGCTAAACAGTTGGCTTATCAATTTACAGAAATTGAGTCTTGGGATCACTTGTATCTTTCTTGAGGGAGATCAATTATGCAAGTGCGAGAGTCTACATGTTTAAAATGAATTTTAAAATAGACTTAAATCACCTCGATGAGTTGCTTATTTCGTTTTTGTTTTTCTTTTCTTTTTCAAAGTGTAGATCACGTATTTTAAATCGCTAAACAACAAATGGTCTGGTTCTCCGATAACCCAATGCCAAGTGCCACATTGGATCGTGAGTCCTGGCTTCGGATCTTCATGAATCGGATGAATCGTCTACTCGATCAAGAATGATGGATCCAACTTCGCGGACGGGAGGCGGCATTACGGAATGTGCTGCTGCGACGGAAGCTCAAATATCTATTAGAGCCCATCCCGGCAAACCCAGGTCCCACGGCTAGAGTTGCTGAAATCACCAAGTTCAATGATTTTCGTATGGAAGCGGGTGTGATTAAAAACGTACTCATTTTTGCAATGGAACCCAATTTGCAGTAACGCTTCATAGCCCATGGTGCGAACAAGATTTTCACCACGCTCACTTAGGAATTCTCGAAAGCACCGAGAATCGTGACCTATGAGCATACCACTCGCTTCTTTGATGCGAGACTCCAGAAGGGCCAACCGGTTAGCCCACACATTCTCAGCATGATTGAGAATGTCGAGAAACCGGAGACCTTTAATCGTAACATCAGCGAGAACATTGTTATCGACCGCATACTTCACTCACTCGACGATGGTTATTCGCAATTTAGAGCGAATTACTATATGAATGATTTGAAGAAGACTCCCCATGAACTGCACTCCCTCCTCGTACAGACCGAGAAGGACATGAAGGTCAGTGGGAGCATGAAACAGGATGTTCTCATTGTGTCAAATAAAGGAAAGGGTAAGGGCAAAGCTCGTGCAAACCTAGCGAAGAGGTAAGGCGAAGTTCAAGAAGTCGGGCTCGGGTAAGAGTGGTCCTGGTGAGTCGAGTAACTCATCAGGCGCGACAAAGAGCAAGAAAGATAACATGGAATGCCATCACCGCCACATGACTGGGCATTGGAGACGCACATGTCCTGTTTATCATGAGGACTTAAAAGCAGGTCGTGTTAAACCTGTTGGTATGTCTTCTTCTTCTTCTACTTTTATTCATATGATTGAGATTAACCACGCAAGTTACGGAACTTGGGTACTTGATACTGGTTGTGGTTCTCATCTGTGTAATCATGTGCAGGGGCTCCGAAACATCGAACCCCTCGTAAAGGGTGAGGTGGACTGCGTGTCGGGAATGGAGCAAGAGTGGCTGCCATCTCAAAGGGGACATATGTGATCCAGCTTCCTAGCGGATTTGAGTTATCATTATATGATTGCTATTATGTTCCTAGTCTTTCGAAAAACATTATTTCAGTTTCTGCACTTGATAAACTTGGTTTTTCATTTGTAATAGAAAATAATTCTTGCATTTTCTCATTACACGATATGATTTACGGCAAGGCAGTCTCCATGAACGGAATTTATGTTTTAGATCAGACCAATGAAATATTACACGTAATGAATAAAAAGTTAAAGGTTGGTGACAAAGATCAAACGTATCTATGGCACTGCCGTATGGGACACATTAATGAGAAACGCGTAAAACAGCTCATCAAACATGGAGCTATCTCGGCCTTTGATTTTCAATCATTTGGCACGTGTGAATCATGTCTCATCGGTAAGATGACTCGTATTTCCTTCAAAGGTGTTGGAATGCGCGCTGCTGACCTATTAGGACTCATACACACGGATGTATGTGGCCCTATGTCAATCACCGCACGAGAAGGCTATAGGTATTTCATCACTTTCACGGACGATTTGAGTAGATATGGCTATGTCTACTTAATGAAGCACAAAAGTGAATCCTTTGAGAAATTCAAGGAATACCAAAATAGGGTACAGAACCTATTGGGTAGAAAGATAAAAACACTGCGTTCGGATCGTGGTGGCGAGTATCTTTCTCACGAGTTTGATCAACACCTAAAGGATTGTGGGATTGCCCTACGATTAACTCCACCGGAACACCTCAGTTGAATGGTGTGTCCGAACGGAGAAATCGAACACTACTTGATATGGTTCGATCCATGATGAGTCACACGGTTTTACCCGATTCATTATGGGGTTATGCTCTTATGTCACCGCTCTAATACTTAATCAAGTCCGTCTAAAGTGTTGACAAGACTCCATATGAACTATGGAAGGGAACGGTCCCTAACTTGTCCTTTATACGGGTTTGGGGCTGCGAGGCTTATGTCAAGTGGAGACCTGAAGATAAGCTCGGCCCGCGATCGGTCAAGACATACTTTATAGGTTATCCTAAAGGAACACGTGGTCATTACTTCTATTCGCCAACCGAACAACGCGTTTTTGTAGCGGCTAGTGCGACATTCTTAGAGAAGGAATTTCTCGAGAATGCAAAGAGTGATAGAACCTTCGACCTGTCGGAGATTCCAGAACCAAATACCGAGCAACTATTGGAGGAACCTATTCCTTCAATCCCGGCTGCGGTTAATATTCCTGAGGAACCTAGGAGGTCGGGAAGAGTCTCTATTCCTCCAGACAGATACATTGGTATGGTCGAGGAACATGACATAGATGACGTTCTACTCTTAACGAGTAGTGAACCCGCAACCTATAAAGGTGCCATGACCAGATTCGACTCAAAGCTATGGCTTGAGGCCATGCAATCCGAGATGGACTCCATGTATGAGAACAACGTGTGGGATCTTGTTGACTTACCGGCTAAGGTTCGTCCCCTTCAATGCAAATGGCTTTACAAGATAAAGCATTTCGTGGAAGGTCAACAAGATATCTATAAAGCACGACTAGTTGCTAAAGGTTTCACCCAAGTGCCAGGTTTGCACTACGATGAGATTTTTGCACCCGTAGTCATGCTGCGTTCCATTCGGATTATCTTAGCGATTGCCGCTTTTCATGACTATGAAATTTGGCAAATGGACGTGAAAACCGCCTTCTTAAACGGCTTTTTGGAGGAACAGTTGTACATGGTACAACCCGAAGGTTTCATCGATCCAGCACATCCTAAGAAAGTGTGCAAGCTTAAGCGTTCCATTTATGGACTTAAGCAAGCATCAAGGAGTTGGAATCATCGCTTCGACCAAGTGATTAAAGAAAATGGATTTACTCGATCGGTCGAGGAACCATGTTTATATATCAAGTCGAGTGGGAGCAAGATTGTCTTCCTAATATTGTATGTTGACGACATACTCCTGATTGGGAATGACATACCTCTCTTAACTTCGGTGAAAGTATGGTTGAAAAACCATTTCCAGATGAAAGATCTGGGAGAGGCACAAAGAATTCTAGGCATCCGTATCTATCGAGATAGATCACGACGGATGTTATCTCTCGATCAGAGTCTTACATAGACAAAGTCCTAGAGAGATTCAGTATGACTAACTCCAAGAAGGGGTTCCTTCCTATGGCTCCAGGGGTGCATTTGAGCCAGTCTCAGGCACCAGAGACACCGGAAGAGAAAGAGCGCATGACACGGATTCCTTATGCTTCGGCTATAGGATCAATCATGTATGCCATGATATGCACACGTCCGGATGTGGCATATGCATTGAGTATGACAAGTCGATTCCAACAAAGATCCAGGTGAACCACATTGGTCGGGTGTCAAGAACATTCTTAAGTACCTACGGAGGACTAAAGATTGGGCATTGACTTATGGAGGCTCTCAAACGCTATGCGCAACCAAGATTCTGCAGATGCTAGCTTCCAAACGGATCGAGATGACTCGAAATCTCGGTCTGGATTCGTTTTTACTCTTAATGGCGCTGCAGATCACCGGAAGAGTTCGAAACAAATCTGTTAAAGAGATTCTACGACTGAGTCCGAGTACTATGCCGCGTCTGAAGCTACAAAGGAAGCGATATGGATGCGTCAATTCTTACATGGGCTATCTGTAGTGCCTAGTTCGAATGACCCGATCACCATCTATTGCGACAATAGTGGTGCCATCTTCCAAGCTAAGGAGCCAAAGTCTAGCAACAAGTCTAGACATGTACAACGGAAAGCTCATCTAATCCGAGATTATGTGGAGCAAAAGGAAGTAGTGATAGAAAAGATTGCTACTGATGATAACATAGCAGATCCTCTCACTAAACCATTACGACAAGATAAGCATGAAGGGCATGTTAATTCCATGGGAATTAAACGTGTTCCTAAGTTGTAGTACTCTTTTATGGATTAGATTCATTCTCTTTTGTACTCTATACGACATCATCGTTTTGATATTTATATATATATTTTGTTTTTCATGTGGAATTGTACGACAATTTTTGAACACCACAAAGTGAATCGAGAACGAACATTATATATTTTCAGTCCTTAATTGCCCACATGAGCTGATAACTCTGGCAATTATTTTGTGACGTTGGTTGATGGTGGGTTCAACGAGCCATAAGTCAACCGGTTGACTGACCAATCACAAAGGCGATTTATACGGATATTTCGTAGGACACTATTGTGACATCGACGTGGAGTCCTAAATGTTTTATAACATTCGTTGCTCGGTCGTGGATAGGACCTCCATGGTGATCCTAAGAGTCGATTCTTTTGACTATCGACTGTCTCTTGAGACTAAGGCAGATTTTGGGTGACTTTGGTTTCTTTCTCACGGTCATCCGTAACAGGGGGCCAAGTAGATTTTTTCTGGGTCATTTCATGCTGTGCTTAGATCGGAAGGAGATCGAGTTGAAGGAAATATTCAGCCTCTATCAGGTACTCGATATTTCTCAGGGCCACTCGAGGAGCTGTAACTGAAATGCATGGCCATGCTCGAATACGGATTTGTTTTATCAGTTAAGTTACTCTCTAGTCGGGGAAACCACTCTAGATACAGATCGATTGTAAAATACGACCTTTGCGGATCCAGATCTGCAAATTGTTTTACATTGAGTGGGAGAAATTTTTAAATGAATATGAGAATCGGTTATCGCACATACACTTGTACGGACAAGTGGGAGTTTGTTGGAGCTTGTGTCCTCCAGTTAGTGCGGATAACGTCATTGCACATGCACTTGTACGGACAAGTGGGAGCTTGTTGGGGTTGGTGTCCTTAACAGTTAGTGCAAGGACTTATAAACCTCTAAAAGGATCAAAGGGCATACTTTGGTATTATTATCAGTTGATCCACGTTTATCAATAACGGTTGGCTTGCTAGATAAGTTTGACGTTATTGTCATACAGATGGCGGTGATCAACTGGTCCCTAAAAGTCACACCTATAGGATACGTTCGAGAGACGTGACAGTATGAAAATACTGTCATGTAGATGCCAAGATTGACTAACCAGTTAGTCCGAGTCATTTGACTAATAATTAGTCAAATATGTGATGTTGAGATATTATATTTAATACGGATTAAATATCATGGGCTAAGGCGAATTAACTGATTAATTCAGTAAAATTAAATATAAACGATTTATATTTAATTAAATGTATATTGAATATAACTATACAATATCGTTGTTTTTTCGGACACGAATTAATAATTCAGCTAACCCGTATTATTAGCTGATGCCTTAATTTCTGATAACCGATAACAGTTTATAATCAAACCGCGTCATATACATTTGCAATTTAATGAACCGGACCACGAGTTAAAACCAAGAGGAAGTGGAAGCCCACTTCCATTGTGTGGGTCTCGGTTTTGCCGAGTGAGAGGGATCAAAAGGGAGAGCTTCTCCTCCCTTCTGACCTAATCATCATTTGAAACAAAAATTAGGGTTTGGAAGAGCATTCTCCTCTGAAAAACCTGAGATCTCTCATCTCGAAACAAAACACACATCAGTTCTCCCAATATTGCAAAGCAATCGGAGAACACCATCTAGCACAAGGGCATATTTCGGACAAGGTCTTGGGTGCAACAATTAGGAGGGAATCTCTGTTGATTTCTGTTCTTTACGCCGCACTATAAGGACCCGAGGTTGATTTCTATACATTAATCTTTTCATTATGTTTTTCGTTTTATGACTATAAATTGCATGTTTAAATTTACGTTATAGTCCTGCAATTAAAGGGTAGTATACGGATATTAACCCACAGTTATGTCAAATAGGAATCCCTTGGGTGCCATCAATCGCCAACCAGAAACTCAAGAAGCTGATCAACCTTCATCCGCCATGACTTCTGCGGAAACCAAGAACATGGTCCTTCGACTCCTAGCTACCGTAGAAAACTTGAGCACTCGTCTCTCCCAAGTTGAGGACAACATGATAACCGGGAATTTTCCCACTTCTGATATTGAGCAAAGGGTTAAGCTTCTTGAAAGCCGACTACTTGCCAACAACAAAAACAACCCTCCAGAAAACTCTATTGGACACAGTCATGAACTTTCCTTGGATTCCTCCCATCTCATCCCTCCCGACGATGAGAAAATTCGTGCAATTATTGAAGATGGACTACAAAGCGATATACCCATGATCTCCGTCTCTATCAACACCATATTCTCAAAGCTGCGAGTGGCTATCGATGATTTGAACACTCAGGTAGCTAGTTTGGGGAAAAAGATCGGTAATGCTGAAAATGAACCTGACCACCAAGGAGAAGACCAACACCTGATTCCCCAACAAACAAATGTTGAAAGTGAGGAACCATCTGATGGTTCCCACACCCAAAAAACCACCAACAAAGAACATGAAATTGCCTCGCCAAAATACCCTTCAAAATATCAAGAAACGTCTCCAAAACTTTCCATTGACAACAACCAAATCCCGCTTCCACCTAGGATTGACAAAAAAAAAACTCACAAAAACATCCCAAAAAACACCAATGTTGGAATCAGAGGAAAACATCAAAGGGTATTCACAGATCTGGGAATAACATATGGCACCGCTCTGAGGATACTTTCTTCAGAAGGATTACTCCAACCTATTGGTCTCAATCCGGATCCAAAACCCGAAAACATAACCCAATTTTGGAATGGCTACGCATATTGTCGATATCACAGAGGTAAGGGGCATAAAACTGAAGCGTGCTACGAGCTCAAGCATGCCATACAAGATGGAATTGAGAATGGCAGGTTTTCCACATTACTCTTAACCAGTCCAGACAAAGAAACTGGGCGGGGCCTTATAGGAAGTTCATCGATTTGGGTGATCGAGAAGATGAGTATTCAACCAATCATTTGGTAAAAAGGAGAAAGGTAGACTCAACGCCATCCTATCAGCAAAGAGATGAGGCTTTAGTTAAACATGTCATTGACTGCCTTCAGCCAAATTATGCATCCCGTTTGAAGGATTGTAACATCAAGAGCGTCGAGGACCTATCAACAGAGATTTCTCGCATCGATGAAATCATTAAAGGAGGTTCAACATCTGCAACCCCTCCCGAAAAGCAAGTCTTCCTCATTACCGAAGTAAAATTTGTGGAGCCTTCGCCAGAAAGAGCCACACACCCGCAAAGACAATTTTCAGACTTGGGCATGCCTTATGCCATTGCTTTTAGAGTGCTTGTCTCTGAAGGACTAATCCGACCGATTGGCCCCACTCCAGATCTTACACCCAAGAAAAGAGGCCGGTTTTGGGACGGTTTCCAATATTGCCTATTCCATAGGGGTAATGGGCACAACATAGAGATGTGCTGGAAGCTCAAACATATCATCCAAAACATGCTCGATGGTGGCAGGTTGTCTTTATCAACCCTGAATCATTTAATGGAAAAGAAAGGTCCCCATGGATGCCTTACTCCGCAAAAACAGGACAACCTTCTAGGACCTCATCCTTCTGGCGTCCTAAACAATGAGAGTGAAGTGCTCAAGTGGGTCAATGCTGAAAACCAGACATTCAAGTCGCTGGATGCTGCGAAAGAGACCTTCAAGGAGGAAAGCGATGATTAGGAGTTCGTATCTACGATTGAGTCCTAGTCCGAGTCCGAGTCTTAGGCTTTCTCATATCTATCCTAGCGTCTTTCCTTTTATTCCTAAGTGACAACTGGGGGCTGTCCCCATGAGTCACACGTATTCATCGAGTCTATGCTAACCTCTTATTTATCAAATAAAAACACAATTTCCTACTATCATATATTCTCCCCGTTACCATTTCCCGTTGACAACGAGAATTGATTTGAGAATTGATTTAAAACAAACAACATGTTCCAATTCAACGTGAGTACACTCGAGTGACGTTCCGTACCGAGTAAGCAGAGGACTCGAAACTCCGTGCCCATTTTCTTTACCTATTCCATGTCTGGCAATAGAAACCTTTCAATAGCACCCAATTTAGAACGAGCTTCTATCAAAGGGATCCTACGACGAACCTAGATAACAAATTAGAACATCTCCTTGTTCATGATCAATGACGGAAGGCAAGCCCATTCCCCACAAAAACATCCCATCACCAGATATCAACCTCTCACCAATGGGTACATCCCCGTCTGCACCTCTACCTTCCTCGAACGAAGGACGGCAAAAAACAATATATCTAAAGCAAAAACCAACCCAATACCCATTCACCCAAAGCCAAAGCGAAAGGCCCAAGCCAATATCCATTCATCCAAAACCAAAGCGAAAGGCCAAAATCAAAGGCCCAAGCCAATATCCATTCATCCAAAACCAAAGCGAAAGGCCAAAATCAAAGGCCCAAGCCAATATCCATTCATCCAAAACCAAAGCGAAAGGCCAAAATCAAAGGCCCAAGCCAATAGCCATTCACCCGAAGCCAAAGCGAAATGCCAAAATCAAAGGCCTAAGCCAATATCCATTCACCCAAAGCCAAAGCGAAAGGCCAAAATCAAAGGCCCAAGCCAATAGCCATTCACCCGAAGCCAAAGCGAAAGGCCAAAATCAAAGGCCCAAGCCAATAGCCATTCACCCGAAGCCAAAGTGGAAGGTCAAAATCAAAGGCCCAAGCCAATAGCCATTCACCCAAAGTCAAAGCGAAAAGCCAAAATCAAAAGCCCAAGCCAATACCCATTCCCCAAGCCAAAATCAAAACAAAACAAGATTGAAACCTTTTCCCAAAAAGGCCAAAATCCAAAGAAAGCATCCAACACATAAAATCCTGGACAAGTGAGTCCAAAATGCCAAGTCCAGGACCAACAAGTCCAAAGCCCAGGACCAACGCGTCCAACACACCAAATTCCGGACCGACAGACAAGTCCAAAACATCAAACACTAAAACCTCAACCAAAACTCCTTCACCCCTAAGTCCTTCTACAGACTGTTATAGGGAGACCTATCTAGGATCCTGGGGATTTCCCTCAAGATCATAACCAACATCGCTTCACCCTTAAGTCCTTCTAGAGACTGCTATAGGGAGAACTATCTAGACTTCTGAGGATTCCCCTCAAGCTCGTAATATCACACCTTGACCTTTAAGGTCCAGACATGGAAATATGATCCCATATTATTTACCAACCATTGCGTGCTCAGGCCACATCAAGCCGGAGACCCCATTCCGCACCACACTACAAGCCATTACCCATCGGCCTAAACACCACAAAATTCTTGCTCCAGATTTTTATCTGTTAAGCAAATCCATTATTACCAAGCTCCACATTCCATAATGTCGAAGCCGTTTCTCACCACAATCCCCACGGAGTCCTCGAATGCTTTGCTATCGAGAACGGGACATACCTAATCTACCCTTAGAGTCCACTTTTTAGTGTGCTCAAATGATAAGGAACTTTTTCACAAATTACACCTCTTCGATTCATGATCAAGAGGTATTTATCTCCAATCAACTTCGAGTCACCAAACGGAGTCTTCCGTTGTGACCCTCAACCCCAGATTTTTATCTGTCAAACAAACCTATTATTACCAAGCTCCATATTCCCTAATGTTGAAGCCATTTTCACCCTGACCCAGATACGGAGTCCTCGAATGTTTTGCTAGCCGAGAACGGGACATAACCAATCTACCCTTAGGGTCCACTTTTTAGTGTGCTCACATGATAAGGAACATTTTTACAAATTAGACCTCTTCGATTCATGATCGAGGGGAATTCTCTCAAATCAATTTCCCGAGTCACCAAACGGAATTTACTGTCATGACCCTCACACTTTAAGGTCCTAATAACTCGCTTAGGCACACATTCAGACAAGTCACCAAACGGCTTTTACCGTCGTGACCTCCACACTTTAAGGTCCTAACAACTCGCTTAGGCACACACTCAGAACTACGATCTGGTTTGATTTCGAACACACGCGAATACGTAGGCATTCCTATTACAAGAGCACAACCACAACCCCACACACATTCAATTTTCACACCTTCAATTTGCAACCCATTGCACACATACTCAGAACTACGATCTGGCTTGATTTCGCAAACATGCGAATACGTAGGCAGTCCCCCAACAAGGACACAACCGCACACCCATTTCAATCACAATCATCAACATCAATCCTCAAAACCAGCCCACCCAGCTGCAAAAATTAATCTTATACCTCTTTACTGGGGGCTTCTTCCTTAAGACGTCACCCATTTCTTATTTTGTTAAATTCCCACCTTCTCACTCTGGGGGCTTCTCTTTCAAGACGCCACCCGTCCTCTATCCACAAACATCTTTTGAGTCTCAACTACAGTCCAAAATAAAACCGCCCATAGCCTAGTGCTCGGTTCAGACGATGACAAGGTCTTGGGTCCGCTCTCTGAATCATCATGCCTCAGAGAAGGATCTCAAACAAGCAAACGATGGCAAAGATGTCTGGAGAAGATAATCAATTCATATTCCCCAGCTGAGCGGACCGTTTACTCCGAGGATCTGATGCACGTTGTCACCCTTTCTTGGCTAGGAGTTGCACTTACATGTGCAAAGTCTGTCAGAGTCACCCCCGTGTCGTGTCGATACTGAGTTGGCATCACGTTCACGACTGCCTATTTGTCAGTTTGTTAGTACGCGTCTGTGTGAGTCAGTATCCCACCGGTCATGTGTCTCCAATCTGACAAGTCACGGATCCACGAGTAACAAGACTCGCCTTTAAGCTTCACAACATTCAAAACTTCTATCTCCCTTCACGTGATATATTACACGCTAGTCGCTTATATGCTAACTGCTCACATGCTTATATGCTTACATGCAAGTTTCATATATGCTAACTGCTCACATGCTTATGTGCTTATGTGCTTATATGCTTGCATTCAACGTGCATGTCTATGCGAGTGCGGATTTGTATGGTCCCTAACCATGCAGGTAACCTTGAGAAGACAAACGCACTCCAACTGAGTACTGGATTCTTCCCAACAAGCGACGACCTATCAAGTCCAAGGGCTTTAGCCCCATCGATTACATAGCTGGCGAGCCTCAAAACGCATCCCATTCAACATGGCCGACGAGCCTCAAAATGCACCTTCAACATAGCTAGCGAGCCTTTGCACGCACACAAGAAGAAATCCAAGGACATATCTTGAATATGCCTCAGGTATGACTCCTTCCTATGGCTGGCGAGCCTTACAACGCACCACGGAGGGCAAGCCCCTTCACATCCACATCAAGCTGGCGAGCCTTTGTCCGTAAATAAGATACAACTCAAGGACGTATCCCGAAGATGCCTCGGGTACGACTCCTTTTCACAAGCTGGCGAGCCTTTGTCCGCAAACAAGGTACAACTCAAGGACGTATCCCGAAGATGCCTCGGGTACGACTCCTTATCACAGCTGGCGAGCCTTTGCACGCACACAAGATACGATTCAAGGACATATCCCGAAGATGCCTCAGATATGACTCCTTCCTATGGCTGGCGAGCCTCAAAACGCACCTCCTTCAACACCGGCTGGCGAGCCTTTGCGCGCAAATGATTGAAGGACGTATCCCGAAGATGCCTCAGGTATGACTCCTTCTTACGGCTGGTGAGCCTTTATACGTAGTCTACTAGACTTTAAACAACCCGAATCGGAAGTCGACAGACTCTAAAATGTTCCCGACAGCAGGTCCTTGACTCGAATCCCCGAGTCGCCTCAACGTCGCCCTTCCCGACGGCAGGTGCTTGGCTCAAACCTTTTTGAGTCGCCTCGACGTCGCAATGGTCTTCGGGTTGTAATCTTCGATTGACCTGGAGATCATACTTTGACTTTTGCCCTGTCCAAGCCTCAGTCAAAGTGGGGCTCTGTAGATACCCAGTATCTGCACCTTCCAAAAACCACCCGATGATGATCGGACTGTAACGTGTTTTTGATATGCCTGCGTGGATTGGCTATACATGAGATGGTTTAATGCACAACTCGAATATGAAAAATGATTTCAAAAGTTTTTTAACTTCATTTGCATTAAAATAACACTATTTAGAGTTAAAACCGTCTTTGGACCCAAAACCGACTCAAAAACCCGCAACTCGAGTCAACCTGAGTCAACCCGAGTCAACCCAAATCTCGAATGTAAAAAATAATGCCATGAATGTCTTTATCATGTCATTTCCATTAAAATGACCCTAATTAGAGTCAAAACTGATACCGGGCCAAAAACCGACTCGAAAATTCAAATCCCGACTCACGCGGGTCAAACCCGAGTCAAAGAAACAAAATACCTAACCCAAATATCACCTAAGATGAAGCTTACACGGCTAAGCAACCATCAAAAACCACAAATCACAACCAACAAAACATTGGTTAGAACAAATGCAAAATCCAAATTTGCGAAAGGGACAGTACACCCCATTGTATCACGAGGTAGCTCGCGCCGCAATGGGGTGTCTCCTTAGCCTCCAAGCAAAATCGACCGACCTACCATCCTACATTTCTCTATAAATACCACCCATCATACACCACAAAAATCATGCGAGAGTCCGCCCCCTCACATCTCCCTTAAACATCTAGACCCAACTTCCTAAGTCACAAAATCGACACGTGTTTACGACCTACCGATCGTAAACACAAGCCTTACACATATTGTTTGGTACCGTCGCCGTGCATTCGACTGACCCATTTAACCAACTCAATTCATCAATCAACATGTTTTAATTAACATATTTTCAACATATTTTCAAAACCTGGGCAGAGCCCCTTTACCTCGCCAATAGGCTCGCGCCTTAACAGGGCTGCCTGGCACTGTTCTGCCTCGTTTTTAGCACTTGTCTAGGACGATCCCGATTACGGTTAATACGAACACATGACGGATCATATTGACAAGCTTACGTTTTTACACTTTGTCATTTGACACCCCTTTTCAATAAATGGATCGTGTTAAGCATCATAACCCGAACTTGGTAAATGGATGTTTAATTTCCGTTTTCACATGTAAATCAATCTAAATCCAACTCGACATCTTATACTTGATACTTGGATTAAATCAACTGACTTAGAAAGCTCTCACATGTTAGGTTTAAATTATTGGATGCGCATTCATACATTTAAACCGTTTTATCAACTTTTGCATTCAACCAACCAAGATCGATCAGTAGAGGCCGCTACCGCGGGCGGGAGTGGGTGTTTGATTAAAGGGCTTCCCAATACGTACCTTCACCTCTTAATCAGAAACTTTGGATAGTGGACGACCTTATCCAGGTCGTACGGGAGTCATTCTAGAGATAGGATGCTAAAGAGGGACGATTTCCTTATCTTTAGTACCTATGTCAAACGCTGCTTTGTGCTTCGATTTGACCGTGGTATAAAGTGGAAGTCGAACGGGATCCAAGCATCCCACAAATACTTGGTGGCGACTCCGAACATCTCTAATCGTTTCGAGACCCTTACCGAGACGAAACCGGCCGATCTAAAACGATCCGGTCGAAAGCATTTTTACGCCGCCGAGCGTGGCTTTCAAAAGACTGCTGCATGTCCAAAGATTGGCTTGGCGTGAAGGTGGCCCGTGACCGCATATTGGATTGTGGCCCAAATCCATAGACCGAGACGTGGCCCATGTCCACACCTACCCCGGGCCGAGTTTCAACATTTTCTTTCATTCCCTCCCTATGAACTTGCTCATGCACCTCATCACCTACCCCGGGCCGAGTTTCAACATTTTCTTTCATTCCCTCTCCATGAACTTGCTCATGCACCTCATCACCTACCCCAGGCCGAGTTTCAGCGTCCTCTGACCGTCCGTAAGCTTGGTCAATTTCCTCCAAGGTGTACTTCGCCTCCAACAACATCTCTCTGTTAGTTTGGACGGAGTTGTGAACAACTTGATCCTTTAACCCTGGGCTAGCATCTGACAACGGATTAGAATCTACTGTAACACCTCTCACTTCCTCCATAATCTGTGACCATGAAACTGCAACTGATTTTGTTGGCGCGTCAGCTTTGTCCGACTCTCCACGCGACTCAACACAAGGCTTACCACCCCTGCCACCCCCATCATTGTCCAGACTAGACAGAACTTCACTTATTTGACGCGTAGATGCATCGATTCCCTAATCTTTTTTGGGGGACTCACGAACTACCTCTCCAAATGCAGGTGCATTACCACCAGAAACCTTTAGCCTTTCTGCAATATGTTCTGCTTCAGCAACGTAATTTTGAATCTTTTCACCCTCAAAGAATTCGTGAGAGGCCTGACTAGGCTTTAGGCCAGTCGGATCACTAGTTGCAGATTTGATCCTTGCGGTTACATCTGCGTACCATGAATAGAACACAATAGCGTTCCTTTACATCTGTAGATAAAGCTCGTGAGTACGCTGCATTGAAGAAGTACAGTAAGTTAGTTATATTATAATAGATGGGTTCGTTCAGTTGAAACAGAATCAATCTGCAAAATATATAATAGTTTGAACTTACATCGACGGCCCTAGCTTTCAATTCCTGGTCATCCTCGACACCTGATGGTAGTTCAATCTTAATGAACTTCTTCTCAGAAGTTGAGCAGGAGAGAGGGGGTGGGGGGGCTGATAGCAACATTAGTTTGGGTTCACGAAGGTCGCTGAGGGTGATACTGTCCAAACTCTTAATATAAGAGGGATCTTGAAGGCACCTCGGATACTTGGTCTTAGACAAAGTTAAACGACCCAATCCCCCTTGAGACACCTCAAATTTTAGCCTTTCTACAAGCGAGGTTTCATCCCAATGCTTAATCAAAGGTAGATCGTGGAGGCACGGCCTACCCTTGTAATCATATCGCTGAAAGTAGGTTATCATGAGGAAGGGGATACAGCCACCCAACATCGTTACAGTCTGTCCCCGCTTTCACCATAATTTCCAAAATATAAGAGCACCAGTCAAAATGCGGAATGGCTTTAAAGTCTTCTACAGCCCTAAAAGCTTCAAATCCATCCCGTTGTTTGGGGTAGGTGCGAGGAATAAAGAAACAGAACAAAACAAATAGCCGGCAAAAATGATCGTCCGCCTCCTCGTACTCCATAAGTTGCTTGTGAACTTTCCCTAAACTTATTGAAGTAGAAGCTTTATCCACCCCGTAAGCTTGCCGCCATTTGTCCTTGAGCGCCTTATTTTCGGCATCATTGGACCCCTTCTGCACACCAGTAGGTACCAACGGGAGAGGGTTGGGTCCAAAAGGAATCAAAAAACAGTCATGCACATCATGCTTACTGATCATAAACTCCTTCTTCCGAGAAGCCCTGAACACATATGACCCATCAGAGAAGGACTCCAAGAATAGGCGAACGTGTGCAAGTGGGAAGCTGCTAATCTTAAGCTCCAAAAGGCCACCAAACCCAATTTTCTTAACAGCGGCCACCTGATCCTCATTAAGCTTTTCAATGAGAGAGACAAGCCTTTGAGATCGACACGAAATCGTGATTTCATGCACCCTCTTTACCCTTGGCTTGGCCTCAGCCATCTAGGGAAAAACAAGGACAACACCCAAAATTAGACATACTGTAGTTGCAATTAGAGATATTTGCAACAAAGAAATAAACATACTATGAATTAAAGTTATACAATAAACAGTAAGAGTTATACAAAATATAAGTAAAGTTATACATGCTGATAGTAGAGTTAGCCAGAGAATATCAAGAGTTATACATATAATAACAAGAGTTATACAATCTGAAAGCAGAAGTTATTCAAAATGTAATCAGAGTTATACAACAAATGACTGCAGTTATAAAAAGTCAAACTTTTAACCTTGGAATCAAGTCCCTTGTCAGTACTTGGTACATCATCCATCTGTAGATGACAAACAATAGGGATTAAAATTATGCATATATTTAGTTGAAGTTATACATAATTCTATAAGAGTTATACAAAAAAGAATTTTGAATGGTTTGTCATCTCTTCTTTTCAACCAAAATTCTGTAAAATCAAAATTCTGTAAAATCCAAAATTCTTTTCACCATTCAAAAGAAGAGATAATCAGAAGAGTTATACGGAATAACAGTAGAGTTATACATATAATAAAAAAAGTTAGACATTCTAAAAACTAAAGTTATAGAATGTATAACTCTAACCATAGAACGTATAACTCTAACAATAAAATGTATAACTGTAAGCATATATAGTATAATGTATAACTCCAGTTATAACTCTAGGTATAACTCCAGGTACAACTCTAGGTATATACTGTATAACTATAGGCATATACTGTATAACTCTAGGCATATAATGTATAACTCCAGGTATAAAATGTATAACTCCAGGTATAAAATGTATAACTCTAGGCATATATTGTATAACTCTAAGCATAGAAACTAAATAGAAGTAGAGTTATACATATAACAACAACAGTTATACATTATGAAAGTAGAGTTGGTCACAGAATCAGAAGAGTTATACAACGGAATAAAAGTAGAATTATACATCTAGTACCAAGAGTTATACATACTGAATACTAAAGTTATTCAAAAAGTAGTAAGAGTTATACAACGACTGACTGCAGATAAATAAAAGTCAAAACTTTTAACCTGGGTATCAAGTCCCTTGTCAATACTTTCTACAACTTCCATCTATAGATGACAAACAATTGGGATTAAAATTATGCATATATTTAGTTGAAGTTATACATCATTTAATAAGAGTTATACAAAAAAGACGAGATTTTTTACCTTTGATTCAGATTTCTTGGAAGTTTTTTTTGGCAAAAACCATTGTTAATTATCAAATGAA
This sequence comes from Silene latifolia, assembly GCF_048544455.1. Lineage (NCBI taxonomy): Eukaryota > Viridiplantae > Streptophyta > Magnoliopsida > Caryophyllales > Caryophyllaceae > Silene > Silene latifolia. The sequence continues at coordinate 20,769,379 of NC_133526.1, read as the reverse complement.
CTTGTATTTGATCTGCAAAACCATAATTAACAATTTAACAAATCAACAGCAGCAAACCCATAATTGAAAATTGAAAAATCAAATGAACTCGTTTTATGATAGTTTAACAAAGACAATAATTAACAAAAAACAAAGTACAAATCACTAAATAAGGAATGGAAAAAAATACCTTATAAAAAAATGGAGACAGGCGAGTTTGCAGGTGAGTTGGAATTAATTGGTAGAGATGAAAATGGCGAGTAGAGTTATCAGGAATGTGAAGAAAGAAAAAGGAAGATGAAATGACAGGAAATAGAGGCAAAAAAAACCGCAAGTTGTTTTGAATTCTATTGGAAATGAGGAGGGAAATGATGACAGACTGATGGACATAACAGTAGCATGCATGGGTTAGTGGGTAAGAGGAGAGAGGTAAATATGAAATATAAGTTGAGTGGGGTTTACTGCGCTTTTTGTGTGCAATCTTGGCCATTGGTTTGCTTGATCCAACAGCCCACATTAAAACTTATGGACTTAATATGATATACACGCAACTCTTTATATACTCAACAAAACAACTTTAATTCCGTATTTCTAACATACCACATTATAAATCAAACATCATACCTTCATTCATCCATCATACAAATCACAAAATCATCATATTTTATTCTATACCTCCTATCCTCCACATTCATACATCCACTGATTCACACCACATGTTATTATATAGATATACAAACAAGAATATAACACATAACGATCCCGACACATACCCTATGTGACCGGTTCAAAATTGTAGGGCAAGTTCGCGACTTTAGGACGTCTCCCAAGACATTACATTAGCTCCTACAACTTTTACCCCGGATTCATTTTAATTTGACTCCCTATGTTCATTAGGTTCATTGGTTACAGGTTTCAAGATCGTCGCTCTGATACCACTTTGTGACACCCCCATACTCCAAGTGCCTTACCAGGACCACTTAAGGTATGGAAACGTCACCATCTCGGTTACCCGAGGCAATGATAATCATAAGACAATAAAGAAACATACTTTAAAAGTAAATACGATTTTAGTGATTACATGTCCAAACCAAAACTGCTAATCTGAAATACAATGTTTCCAAAAAAAAAATGTCTACTAGCAAAACTGTCACAACTATAAGACATCGTCTGACACAGCGGAAGACTCTTCTAACAGCCACGTGATGACTCATCCCAGCTATCCCATATGCATCATATCATACCTGCTCATTAACTGCTCACCATCCCCGAATGGATCACCATAATTTTTAAAACAAATAACGGGGTCAGTACTAATTACACGATACAAACCACAATGAAACAAATGTCAAACAGCTCAATCAACACATTAATCTCCAGTCTCCATAATCAATATCCACATAACTGACTACACACTTTGCTAGAGTACCCATCGCAACAAGTACTCTACACCGCCAGTGGGGGACCGCAGCCGTACCCACCAAATCCCCGCTCATCAACCACTGAGCGATAAACCCAAGTTTCCTTAATGTGCACATCCCCTCTTGTGGCGGGTTCCACAGAGGGCGAACCAAGGGCGTGAAGTCACTCCCGCAAGTGACTCCACTCAGCCAGGGACACACCCCGAATATCACAGACAGTTATACAACAACAATCAACAATATAAACTAACAACTGTCACAATCACCAGAAATATAATTAATCAATAATCACAATACAACCACCACACACATCATATAACCAATACTGAGTAGGGAAAACTCTACCTGGAAAGCAACATGAAATCAGACGATCTAAGCAGCTACTCAGAATCTCTCCTCAACAAAGCCTCCTCCTCCTATACATACATACATATTATCACTACCGTAACCACATATTCACAAAAACCCCCAAATCCCCAAATTAGGGTTTAACCAACATTAACCAAATGATATAAAAATGATATGTAGAACTTACCCACGACACAAGGATCTCAAAGGTGTAAACAATGATGAAAACCGACACCTCTAGCTCCGGGATTTGCTAATAATGCGAAGGGACAAGATAACGTAACTTGAAAATTCTCTTGATTGTGATTTAGGTTTTGTAAAAGTGTTTAAAGAAAGATGACGGAACTTAATATATATTAATCCGCATTATTAACAAACCCGTCGCAAATCACCCGTAACCCAACTTACTCGATCGAGTGACCCTTGCTCGATCGAGTACCCTACAGGCAGACTACTGTTTTGTATAAAATCAAACTTACTCGACAGAGTAAGCCCCACTCGATAGAATACCCCAAGACACATAAAACCGTAGTATTACATATATAACCAGATGTATATGTTGTACGGTGTAGAATCTGAGCTTTGTGAGAAAGTATCCCAGCTTTATGTTAAAGAATATGAGCTTTATTAGAAAAAGTATTGACTTCATCCATTTACACATTAAAAACATGAACTTTAAATTAGCTCAGAAAAAATACACATAAGCTCAGATTCTTATATGGTATACCTGTGTCCCTTATTTTACGTTCCGTTTTACATTTTATATTTCGTAGTTGCTCATTCATGGACGAGTTTTACTCTTTCATGGATTTTTTTTTCATTATTTTTCCATAGCATGCCCTTTGCATATAAACCAAAAAAAACTCTCATTCTCTCACAAAGTTATTCAAATCCATAAAATAGTCAAATCCGTCAAATTACACAATTATGGATACTAATTCTCGTATCGATCAACTAATAATTCTAATTTTTAATTTTATCAATTATATTGTACAAGTATCAAATTAAAGAATTGATTTACCTTAATTAAATTAGGGTTTCTTTAAACCGTTGTCGGCGTTGGGGCGAGGAACAACCATGAAAGAGTATACAGTATATTTAATAATGTTGTTGTCCAATGTCCGAGAGTCTCGGTGATTCATTTAAAAATCATTAAACCTGTGTCGCACAAATCCGTCGGCAGTACATGAACACAATGTTACTACGTTACTGCTTTGCTTGTTTGATTTTTTCCTTTTTCATTTTCCTTTTTTTTTGGTTAAATGTTTTGTATTTTTTTTTATTGGCTGAGGAGGTTCTCAAGACGGCCGGTGACGCAAGGGAGGCGGCAGTAAGGATGGTGGGTGGTGTGTGGTGGCTGATGGGTAGTGGTGGTTGGATGGTGGTAGTTAAAGCGAGAAAAGAGTAGATGAAGAAGATAAAGAGAGAATGAAAGAAGGGTATTAAAACGAAAATCATTAAAATAAAAAGGGCATTATAGTCATTTACGTCCATAGAAGAGTAAAACTTGTCCATGAAAATTTAGCTAGGGTTACACTCGGTGTATGAAATCTTCTATACACCACTAGTAATATATCTACATGTGGCAGAATCTATTACTATCTAATAATGGATCAAATTTTGAGAAAAATAAAAATAATACGCAGTATCTTACTTAAGCTAACATAATCTTATCTTATCATATTCTTTCCTTTTTAATTAAAAACAAACAACAATTTTTTTCTACGTGTTATCAATATTATATATTAAATCCAGAAACCAAGGGACTTCAATGTAATTAAATAAATTTATGCAAATTAATTATACTATATAGTTTTAAATCGATAGCACCGTGTGATGGACCCGATTAAGGGATCTTAATGCAAATATTATATAATTTGGGTTAAAATTAAATTATATAGAAGCTTGATAATTTTCCTAAAAATTTGTAAGAGATTAAAACATGGTCAATTTCCTTAAAATAAAATAATTAATTAAGATGGTCAATTTCCTTAAAATAAAATAATTAATTAAGATGGTCAATTTCCTTAAAATAAAATAATTAATTAAGATGGTCAATTTCAAGGAGACTAAAGAAAGAAGATGCTTGATAATTTTCCTAAATATTTATAGAAGACTAGAAGATGGTCAATTTCCTTAAAATAAAATAATTAATTAGTATAAACATGCACACTTATGGTATTAATTATTATCATCATAAAATTTTCTATTAAATTTAAAATCTATGCAATTTTATTAAACTTTATAGTTTATTAGATGTATAGAGATGTTAATTATTGAACATACAAAAATATAATATAAGTAGGTTATAAATAATTCAAGTTAGATTCCATAATATATAATATTGTATAATTCTTTCGATTCGATTTAATGCATATATGTAATATATTTATATAAATATATAATTTTCTTAAAATTGCATGCCTAAGTAGTAAAAGTAATTTCGTCAGTAAAGAAAAGAATTGTAGTAACATTGGATATATTTATACGATAGTAATCACTCATTTGAATAGTAAAAGTAACAATATTATCAGCGAGATTAGTAAAAGTGGTAGAAACAACAACGGGAGTAGTGAAATAATCAATATTAATGCGGCAATAGTGAAAGTAACAATAATTACGGCGGGAGTTGTGAAATTATCAATATTAATGCGGCAGTAGTGACAGTAACAATAATTACAACGGAAGTAGTAAAAGTAACAATGATTACGGGCAAATAGTGAAATGTTATTACTATTGTTTCATTAATAAGAGTAAAATATTAATAGCGGGAGTAGTGAATTTGTCACAAAATTTATTTCATCGTAATTTTAGGATATGTCATAGAAAAATATATTAATGATAAATTTATGGGTTATGCAACTTTAAGTAATTTTATTTAATGAAAAAAAATTAATGGTAATTAGAGGTAGGTCGGGCGAAGCCGGGCACCAATACTAGTATAGTTATATTTATAAACATCTCATGATTTGCCAAGGTTTATATTAGTAGAAAAAATTAAAAAAGGAAGAAGAGTACTGGCTAGCCATGGTCTGTTTGGGGTAGTGATGGAAAGGTCGTGTACTCGCGTCGTCGTCGTAATCGAAATAGTTAAGGCGGCATAGATGACGACGTTATGGGAATCAACGTTATCTTCAGGGTGGCATTCACCGACATGATGGTCGTCGGTGCGCCAGGCTTGGTGGAGAGCCGATGGTGATGGTGTGGGTTGATGTTTTGGTGGATGATGTTAATGAAAAAAATAAACCAAAATTTAAATAACAAAAAAAATTATTTGTAGTAGTATAAATATTACGTACCAAATTCTAAATATTTTGATAACAGGAAATCAATAACCCATTTGGAAAGATTCTAATTTAGATAAATTTTAAAATTTTAATTTTGATTGTAAAATTTCAGACTGTAATAAAATCAAAAATTCCAATTTCACAATTGCCACGTGTCATAACGTTACTCGTAGTGTATAGAAGATTCTATACACTAAGTGTAACCGTAGCCTTTTCGGAAAATTTATGCATTTTATATCCATCCAGCTAGAGACAAGAAAATAACTATACGCAACAAATAGAATCAATTATCTTAATTCTTATCCCACATCCGCTCACGACGCCACCGCTACCTCTCACGGTGGCGCCACCTTTATTCCTACCCCACCATTTGCCGTCGCCGGTGTTTCAAGCAGTGCCATTCTCTTATTTTACTAGGTTTGGTTTTGATCCAAATTTTATGCTTAACTGCTCTTGTTTAAGGTTTAAATTTATCGTATCTTCTGAAATTAGACTTGTTTTGTTGTTACATTGTTGATTAAGAAGGTTAGGATTTGTAATATTTGGGGATTCTTGGGTATTTCGATTAATTAGGTTAGGGTTTGTAATATTTGGAGATCCTTGTACCAAAACAACGATGGTTTCAATCCCTATTGATATCATAACTAATGAGATTTTACCCAAACTACCCGCCAAATCACTGGTTCGCTTCAAATGTGTTTCCAAATCCTTCAATATTTTGATATCATCCTCTGAATTCATCGACATTCACCTCCGACAATCCCTCTCGTCAAACGGAAATCGCCTTCTTATTCTCACTAAAGAATACAGCACTGATCTCTACTCCTTCGACATAGACTCGCCAGATTGCGACACCACTGCCATTAACATTCCTTTACCGCGCACCCTAGGCAAGTGGTTGGACGATAACTTCGTTTCCATTGTGGGCTCTGTCAATGGGTTGCTTTGTGTTGGACTCACATGTGACATTGACGAAACTCGTGAATATAAGCAAGTCGTGATCAACCCGTCTACAGGAGTATTTCGGGAAGTTCCTCATAAACACACACCTACGTTGGGATACCAGTTTCAGACCGTGGTTACTTTTGGGTTCGGGTTTGATGACATAAACCATGATTATAAACTTGTTCGGATTGTGGAAAATATTATCCATTACGATGCTCATGGAGGCCGAGAGTTGGAGAACCGGGAGGTGATGGTGTATAGTCTAAATGAAAATACATGGAATTTGGTGGAAAAAGTAGATCGACCAACACATTCATTATGGGAGATAGATCATTGTGGTGTTGTTTTAAACAACCACTTGCTGCATTGGATTTGTTGGGGTTACGATAGATGCGATATTCTTATTTATTGTTTTGATGTTCGATCTGACAAATGGGGTGACAAGTTACCTTTGGTGGACTTAGTCACTGATCCAATGTACGACTTTAACGAGGATTACGAAGATATGAGGTTAAAAGTGAGAAACCTTGGTGTTCTTGATGGGTGCTTGTGTTTTACCGCGGAATCTAATCTGTCTAATGTTGTATGGATGATGAAAGACTATGGAGTGAAGGAGTCGTGGATTAAATTGTTTGAAATTTCTCGTACTTCTCGTTACTACTTTGATGGCCCTTATGGTTTTCGACAAGGCTCAAAACTAGAGGTTTTGGTTCGAAAATCACGCTGGACTGATGAACTATTTTGGTGCTACGTAGGATCTGAAGCCGATAATAGAATTGAAGTAATAAGTGGGATTCCTGTTTACGATCAAGCCTGCTTTTTTACTGGGAGTCTTGTTTCGATTCCTGGTAGTAAGCCAATTATATCACCAGAGGATTAACAAGCAACGTCGCTGTAAATGTTTAATGATTTGTTCAGATTTTTTTATTCCCCTAATCAAGTTTGCTCAATGTTGAATCATTTATAGATTGCCTCTACTATTCTCATAATTGTCCAAATTGAGGCTTGTTTGATGTTATATGCAAGGTTTCATTAAGTCATATTTTCAGTACTATTAGAGTATATTAGGGACAAAAGTCACAAAACCACATAGGGAGTACTTAAATGGAAGTTGGAAAAGAAAAAAAAAAGACACTAAGGCCCTGTTCTTTCTGGCTTTTTAGAGCTGAACTGAACTAAACTGAATGGGGCTGAGCTGAACTGAATAGAGCTGATTATTTCGAGACTAAAACTTTGACGTTGCCGCTTGACTCGCCACCACCTAAGCGATAAACCTCAGGATTAGGGGACACTAGGGTATCGAAATGAACGATCCCTCGAAATTGAGAGTCAAATAATTGGAGACCCTTAACATAATTGAATTCCTGGGCCTTGGCATTCCAATAAGCAAGTTTACCTTGGATTAAAAACAACATTTCATTATCTTGAGATACCCATAAAGGAGGCCTTATTACCATTAAATCAGGAGATCCATAAGTAATATCACTCTCGCTCAATGTTATGTTTAATATGTTTGTCCATGATTCTTCTCTCCCATACTCCTTCATCACCCATATACTTACCTTCTTATCCAAAAATCGATGACACGAAACTGAAAGACATCCTTTCACCACACCCATGTTCGAACCATGTTGATCTTCTTTGCTAGAGCAACAATGTGGCATGTTTATGAAATTACTAACCTCGGTCGATAAATCAATTGAAACTATACTAGTACTCGATACGATCCAATGAAGAGCACCATTAAAATAGTACCCTGATTGAGGCTGCGACTGCCATAAAGAATTAACTGACGACATAAAGATACAAAACTTGTCCCAATTAATATCAATTGTCTCAACTATTTTCCATGCATCGGTCGACCAATCATAAAATTGTGTTATTGCACCCTGACCTATAACCAATTTATAAGTCTTATTAACAAAATCATACCCAAACCCAAATAAAGTAATTGAAACATCGTCACTAAACATATCGTCATTAAACAGTTCAAAACGAAATCCTTGAGGTGTAGGTATAGCATGGTGTTCTCCGGTGCATGGATTCCATAATTTGAGATGATGGAACGTTTCACGTGGTATACAACAAGGACACATAACATCGTCTCGTTTCTTGAGTTCAACTTGAATCTCGAAAAATAGGCATATTAGTCCGTTACATCCCCCAATTACCTCACCACCATAGGATTTTTCTGAGTCACAGGGTATAATAATGTTCTTGAATAGTTGTTCGTAATTATAAGAGTGGGTGATCGAAGGTGGTTTAAACGGGTACGAGTCGATTTCGTGTATAATGTAATGGGGATATTCAGCTTTGATAAGGAATTTTACACTTGTAGGATTAGTCGATACGTTGGCTGCATGCTTGTGTTGAAACGAATAGGTTTCAAGAGACTTGGAGAATGACGGAAATTCGTTGTCGAAAACGTACCTTAGACGTTTAAGGGATTTGGTAGGTAGATAAGAGAAGATTTCAAGGATGAGTTCAAGAGGAAGTCTTGAAGTAAATAATTTTGAAGTTTTATTTGGAGCCGCCATTGTTGATCAAGATAAATAATGATGCATGCGTTTTTTTGATGAGTAGGGTTTTGCTCTCGGATTTACGAAGAGGTATCTAAAAGAAAAAATTAGGAAGGAGAAGTATTTGTTGTTGCGGAGACTTATTATTATCTTTATTTATATTTGAATTGGGTCATTCAATTCGATTTTGGATCGGGCTAAATCGGTTTGGTTTCGGATCCGGTTGACCTTAGTTTCGGTTTAATTGATTTCGACTGAGTTCATTTCGTTTTACCATTTAATCGATTTGTCTTATTTCGAGTCGGGTACGGCTGGGTTCAGGTCAATATTAATTCAGTTGGATTTCTGATCATAATTCTTTTTGAGATAAAGCCAGGGGAGAACTCAGGGTTGTTAAAGAGAACTAGTTTATACCCCGTGCATATAATGCACGGTACTTAAAGTTTAATATTTTAATAAAATTACTTATATAATATTGGTACCTTATAATTGTTTACATTTCTCATCATTGTATTTTGCTTTGATAAATAAAATTTAGAACTGAAAATTAGTTAAGAGCATTGAGTAATGGGTTGAAATATATTTTAATGAAAATATAATAGATTAATAAAATATTTAATAATTTATATTTTTATATCAATTTTATTTTATTTTAATTAAAATATTATAGTTTAGAGTTTAATGAAAATAATATAATTTGATGAAAATATAATAGATGAATTAAATTGTAAATTGTTAGTTTCCTTATTTAGTGAATGCACATAATTGATTAGTTTCCTTTTTTGAGAAGATGCTTTTTGGCAGGAAAATGATGGGAGATCGCCTATTTTTTTATTAGATAGGGGATTTTTGAGGTGTGATTGTTCTTGATAATAAAAGCTTAATTTCCCGTAAGTCCTTAGAATGTCTTATTTATTTGTTTACCTTTCTATATTTGAAAATGAGATGGCGCCACCGGGGATATTCAAATTGGGCGCCACCGAAGATATTTTTGTTTTGTAAATTATGTAGGATTTTCATTTCTCTCTCCAAAAATTTGAATTTCAAACTAATTAATAAAAAATGGTAGTTTAGGAACTTAAAATTACACTGACCAAACTATGAGCAGTTTAGAAGTGCCTGGCTTGGGCATTTTGGCCAAGTATAATGAGTATACAACGATCAGGCATCAACCAGGAGAGGTATAGAAGGACAAGCCTATCATAACGGTCTGGTAGAATTCAGTTTCTCAATTCAATTCCCTTTGATTTGGAGAACTACTGGTGTTCCACCATTTTATTGGCAAAGGCCATCTTGAACGGAATCAATAGCTTTTGTAGGAAATTCCTATCGAATTAGCCTGATGATAAAACATAAGAAGAGTTGGAGGTCCGTTGTTGTCCTTGGAATGAAGGAGGCTTCAATATAATGCATGTGATTGTCATCTAACCTTTTACACAAATAAGATCAATTAACCAAGATCATACCCAAATAAAGAACATTGCATCTATGCTATCTATTAGCTAGTATACCAACTAGCCGTTATACCAAGAACAAGGCAAGGATCATGCTTAACGTTGGATATCTACAAGGCTCCTATTCCTTTCCTTATTATGTAAATATTGTATAATCTTCTCCTTATTTAGCATATACCATAATATGTATATATAGCTAGACGTATTCTATTGTACACACAACTGGTACTCACAATTCTATTATTCAATACAATCTTTCCCAATGTTTATCTTATGAATATTCATAATATGGTATCAGTATCCCAGGCTATCTTTTCTTCTTATTCTTAATCGATTTCTCACATATCTTTTCTTTATGCCCTCTATTGAATCTTACCCTATTCTTGTCTCTGTCCCTTTCACGTTTTCATCTTCAATATGACAAACCCCGAAACTCACTCCGCTTCGAATAATTCCGCTGCTTATCAGATTGTTCATGTCGAAAATACTGGTGGTAGCATTACTAAATTCCCTTTTAATGGCAATAACTTTGATACTTGGTCTCGATCTTTCACCCTTGCTTTGCTCGCAAAAGGCAAGCTAGGCTATATTAATGGCACCATCAAGAAACCTGCGATTTCGGACTCGACCTTCGAATCGTGGCAATCCACGAATGCTCTTGTTACTGCCTGGCTATATAATTCCATGACGGATGATATTGCCAAATCAATTTCTTGTCGACCCGAGGCTAGACAAGTCTGGGAAGACATCAAAACAAGGTTTTGTCAAGGCAACGACACCCGAATTTATCGTTTTGAGTCTGATTTAATGTCTTGCAGGCAGGGTCCGAATGAATCCCTCATGGCGTATTATGGTCGTATCAACACTATTTGGGATGAACTTGGCACTTATGATCCGCTCCCTTCGTGCTCGTGCAAATCTTGTCCCTGCGATTGGGTTGCCTTGATGGATGCTCGAAGTGACAGGCGCCGGGTAAGAAACTTTCTGCTTGGTCTCGACGATCGGTTTGACAATGCCCGATCTCACATTCTCGGTATTAATCCTATACCCACTTTAAATGTTGTTTATAATCGTCTCTTACAAGAGGAGGGGGTTCGTAATTTGACCCAACTCCGTAATGATACTAAACCCGATGTTCTCGCTTTTGCATCTCGGGCTCGTGATAACCATCAACGTGACAGTAGGAGGACAGGGGGGGGATCACATGACACTCGAAATTCGAATATAGACTCCACAAAACCCCCTTCCAAATACTACTGTGATGCTTGTCAAAAATGGGGTCATTCTCTGCCCTATTGTTTTCAAGTTACGGGAAAATTCCCGGAATGGTGGGGTGATCGCCCTAGAAACCGAATTTATCTTGATCCTAATCACCCCCATGACTTCAGTAAGGCTCGGGTTGTCCCGGATGTACGGGGACGGGCAAATATGGACCACGCTAAACAGTCCGCGTCTCTTCCTCGTGCTCACATGGTAAGTAGTCAGACCACCAGTACTTCACAGGTTGCTCCTAACCCTCAAATTGCATCAACTTCTGCTTCGCTGCCCGTGTTAGACAACGTTGATCTCAACAATCTTAATCCGAACGAGCTAGCTGACTTGACTCGCCTATGGCAGCAATACAAGTCAGGCTCCTCTGACCGACTCCAGGGTAATCTTTCTTCTCTTCCTTTATTTTCTTCGATTATCGATACCGGTGCATCTCATCATATGTCGGGTTGTTTAGAACATTTTTGTAATATTCGGTCTATTTCTCCTTTATCTGTTGGGCTCCCAAACGGCGAGATTACAACCGCCTCACAATGTGGCGATATACGGTTGTCCTCTCGCTTGATTCTAAAGAATGTTCTCTATGCTGCAAAATTACAATGCCACTTAATCTCTGTATCTAGTTTGCTTTTAGACACCTCTTTAATTATTCAATTTTCTAATCAACTATGTCTCATACAGGACCGTTCCTCGAAGACGGTGATTGGAGCGGGTGAACAGCATGAGGGGTTGTATTTCTTGACGGGAGTTCGAGATGAAAAAGCTCGAGCTTATGTGGTTGGCTCCATCGATCCCGTCGAACTTTGGCACCGAAGGTTGGGGCACCCATCCTCCAATATTTCTAGTCTTTTACCTTTTATTTCTCATAACTCTCGTACACATTCTTCTTTTGAAAGCAAAACTTGTGATATTTGTCTGCGCGCGAAACAAACGCGTGAACATTTTTCTTTAAGCTCAAATAAAGCCGCTTCTAGTTTTGATTTAATTCACTGTGACCTCTGGGGTCGCTACTCGGAAAATGGGTCATGTGGGTCCCAATATTTTTTGACTATAGTCGACGATTTTTCCCGCTCCACCTGGGTCTATTTATTGCGTCATAAAAGCGATGTTAAACGAACTTTACTCAATTTTTTTGCCATGGTTGACCGTCAATTTAACAAGAGAATTAAAATTTTACGCAGTGACAATGGAACTGAATTTACATGTCTTATCATTTTTTTCAATGAAAATGGGGTCCTTTTTCAAACATCTAATGTTGACACACCCCAACAAAATGGGCGCGTCGAACGCAAACACAGACATATTTTAAACGTCGCTCGTGCTCTTCTTTTTCAAGCAAGCTTACCGATTTTCTTTTGGGGGGAATGTGTTTTAACTGCCGTACATTTGATTAATCGCACCCCAACATCCCTTCTTGGTGGAAAAACTCCTTACGAAATGCTTTTTAACAAACCTCCCCCCATGGAAAATATACGTATTTTCGGTTGTCTTTGCTATGCAACAACTCTCAATCGTCATCGCGATAAATTTGACCCTCGGAGTCGGAAATGCGTCTTTATAGGATATCCGTTTGGCAAAAAGGGTTGGCGTCTTTATGACTTAGATAACGGTTCCTATTTCGATTCCCGTTATGTTGTTTTCCTTGAAAATGAGTTCCCATATAAATCTTTGAATATTCATGACACCAACACCGAGCCTTCCTCGTCTTTTATCCACGACACCCTAACTCCCGTCGACCACCTTCTCTTACTACCACCATCGACCTCTGTCTCCACTTCTCCGAACAACAACCAACCGCCCCCAGACCAGCCTACCACCGCCACTACTTCCCAGCCACTTCCGGAAACCAACCCCTCCTCCACCAACCCGACTGCATCCTCCTCACCCATCCCAACTATTCACACTGAGGCTCCTCAAATGGGCCGAGGACATCGACCCAAAATCCCAAACTCAAACCTCAAAGATTTCGTGCTCTCGTCGACTCGCCCCTCATCGCATTATCTTACCGTTTCATCATCGTCTTCAGGTACTAAGTTTCCTTTATCACATTACATTGATTATGCAAAGTTTTCTCCTAACCATCGAGCTTTTCTTTCGGCCGTGATCACCAATCACGAGCCTAGTTCGTTTAAAGCTGCTATGCAGGTTCCCGAATGGCGACAAGCTATGAGACTTGAAATTGAAGCCCTCGAAAAGAACAAAACGTGGACCCTTGAAGCTCTTCCTCCCAATAAAAAGGCTATCGGTTCGAAATGGGTTTACAAAATCAAATATAATGCCGATGGCACCATAGAACGCTACAAAGCTCGACTAGTTGTTATGGGGAATCGCCAAGTTGAAGGGATTGATTATAATGAAACATTTGCCCCGACAGTCAAGCTTGTCACCGTTCGAACTCTTCTCGCCATAGCTGCTGCAAAGAATTGGAGTTTACATCAAATGGACGTCCATAATGCTTTTCTCCATGGTGACTTACATGAGGAATTTTACATGAAGCCACCTCCCGGGTTTCATTCATCTAATGACGGCCGTGTCTGTCGACTCCGGAAATCCCTTTACGGCCTCCGTCAAGCACCCCGATGTTGGTATGCCAAACTTGCCTCCGCCTTAACCTCCTACGGTTTTAAACAATGTCCATATGATACATCTCTTTTTTCCATGAGTACCACTGCCACTGAAGTTCATGTCCTGGTCTATGTCGACGATCTGGTTATATGCGGTAATAACTCCGACGTGATTTTCGAGTTCAAAGCATACTTAAACAAATGTTTTCACATGAAGGATTTAGGGATCCTCAAATACTTCCTTGGCCTTGAAATTGCTCGCAACGACACCGGAATATTTGTCTCCCAAAGAAAGTATGCCCTCGACATTCTCAACGACACTGGTCTACTCGGCTCCAAACCAGCCTCTATCCCAATGGAGCCAAATCACCATCTCGCCCTTTCCACCGCTGCCCCTCTATCCGACCCACAACCCTACCGAAGGTTAATTGGGCGCTTGGTTTACCTTTCTATCACTCGCCCCGATCTCGTATACTCGGTACACATCTTGGCCCAATTTATGTCTCAACCCACTCACGATCATTGGAATGCCGCCCTACAAGTTGTACGGTACCTTAAAAATTCTCCGGGCCAAGGCATCTTACTTCGACGTGACTGTGATCTTCGTTTACATGCTTATTGTGATGCCTCTTACGCATCCTGCCCGACCAGTCGAAGATCCATTTCAGCATACATTGTCTTCTTGGGTTCCTCGCCTATCTCCTGGAAAACCAAGAAACAAAATACGGTCTCCAAATCATCCGCTGAATCCGAGTACCGAGCTATGGCATACACCACGGGCGAGCTTAAATGGCTCAAAGGCCTTCTTGGCTCCCTCGGCATATCCCACACTCATCCCATAGACCTTCATTGCGACAGCCAGTCCGCTTTACACATCGCTCGCAACCCGGTCTTTCATGAAAGAACGAAACATATTGAAGTGGACTGTCATCTTGTCCGGGATGAACTTCTTAAAGGAACTATTCGCACCAAGTACGTCCACACCAAAGCGCAACTCGCAGATATATTTACCAAGGCACTCGGACGTACGACATTCGATGCGCTTCTCTCCAAGTTGGGCGTCTCGAATCTCCCCGCTCCAACTTGAGGGGGGTATTAGCTAGTATACCAACTAGCCGTTATACCAAGAACAAGGCAAGGATCATGCTTAACGTTGGATATCTACAAGGCTCCTATTCCTTTCCTTATTATGTAAATATTGTATAATCTTCTCCTTATTTAGCATATACCATAATATGTATATATAGCTAGACGTATTCTATTGTACACACAACTGGTACTCACAATTCTATTATTCAATACAATCTTTCCCAATGTTTATCTTATGAATATTCATAATACTATCAAAGAAAGAAGAAAAGCCAACCACAAATAAAAAAAACATTTCATCATCCTCAGTTATTCACAAAGGAGGCCTAATTACCATTATAGTACAATACTCCTGAAAAATATCAGTCTCCGTCAACGTGATGTTTAATAAGTTTGTGCATGACTCTTCTCTTCCAGACTCCTTCATCACCCATACACTTACCGTCTTATCCAACGATCGATAGCACACAACCGAAACACATCCGTTCACGACATCCATTTTCGAACTATGTTCATCTTCCTTGCTAGATACTTAGAATCCTAAACTCTTCATACTCAAGATAAACATGCATTATTGAATAAGAAGCTAGCTACAATGAGGGATTGAATAACGGATAGTTTCATAATGCTGAAGCTCTAATGCCTAATGATACAAAAAACTAACACAACAAAATTTATTTGATAAAAAGAAAAGGAGTTCTCAAACAGATGACTCCGTAACATAAACAAAATAAAGGAACACGCCGCGGCTGAACCCAAATCATTTTGGAGTTAAAACTTGTTGGGGTTTAGGAGACACGAAGGTATCAACGTGAACTATACTTCTAGTACAATTAAACTCGGGACCCTTAACAAAACCAAATTTCTTAACCTTGGGTAACCAACTAGCAATTTTGCCGTCAACGAGGAACAAGAATACCTCACGCTCGCTATTCTCATCAGACATCCACACAGGAGGCCTAATCACAACTTCACCGGGCCTATACGCTAAATTTTTCGTTTCCCAACATACGGTCGATATATTTGTCCATGACTCGTCGTTACCATACTCTTTCATCACCCATATACTCACCTTGTAACTCGTCTTTCGACTACAACAAAGGGAAAGACGTCCTTTCAAAACACCCAAATTAATTCGATGATTATTAGGGCTAGTGCAACATTTAGCAATGTTTAGACAATTACTCACCCCGGTCGATAAATCAATTGAGACAATTTTTTCCCTAGACATGATCCAATTAAGAGCACCATTGACATATTGCCCGAATTGAACCGTGCACAACCCTAAATGATAATCGTCCTTGAATAATCCAACTTCGCTCCAATCGATAATGCTTGGTGTCTCAATTACATTCCAGTTGTTTGAAGATAAATCATAAAATTGAGTGTTGGAGCTATTACACAAAACAAATTTATATGTAGAATTAATCGCGTCGTAACCAAACCCACAAAGAGTAGTTGTCGAAACCTTACGATCGAAGTTAAATCCTTGAGGAGCATTAGGCAAAGCATGGTGCTCTCTAGTGCATGGATTCCATAATATTAGATAATGAAATGTTTGACGTGCCGCCCTTTGAGCACAACAATAACATGAATTGGGGTTTTTCGGTTTATCTGGTAAACGATAAAACTCAAAATAGAGGCATATTAGGCCATTCGTACCACCAATTATCATACAATTGCTAAATGTTTTAGTTTCAAAGGGAAGAACGTCGTTGAATAGTTGCTTGAGAATATAAAATTGTGTCGTTTGATCTGTGATCGCCACATTTGGGTTGATTTCAAGAATAGCATGTTCATATGATTTCCAAGATGGGATCAAAATTAGTTGTTTTGTGTTCGGGTTGTTTAAAAGGTTGAATGCGTGGTTGCGCTGAAACGCTAGGGTTTTAAGGGCTCTCGCAAATGGTGGGTAAGTAATTAAACCCTTAAGGGTTTCGATGGGTAGATATGAGAAAATCTCGACAATAAGTTCAGAAGGAAGTTTTGTAGAATATGTAGATGCATTATTTGTAGTTTCTTTTGAAGCCATGATTTTTAATTAATGAAAGAAATGATGATGCTTATATAGCAGAAAATGCAAATGATGGTTTAAGTGTTTCAAGCCCGTGAAAAAGGCAAATTGATATGGTAAGTTGGTAACAAACTTATTACGGAGTACTATTTAGATTCAACATTTTTTAGTTTTAGCCATATATTTAGGAATTGAGGTTATAGGATTGAATTATTCAAATGTCGAGTGGAGTGTCTATTGTGGTTGTATTGGTCGTCGTTAGAGCAATAGTAATTAAATAAATTTATATAAGTTCGGGTTCTCCAACATATGAATACTCTAATGGCACATAGCTACATATTAATAAGCTAAATAAAAAAAATCAGAATAATATATCATGAAAAATGTAACAATGAGGCATATTTAGAAAACTATTAACTTTGGTCGATAAATCAATCGAGATAATTTGTTTACTCGATGCAATCCAATGAAGTAGTGCACCATTGAGATAACAACCAAATCGACGCTTCGACTGATGTGAATAAATCCTCTTAAATGAGTTTGAAGGATTTCGATTTCTAGTACCTAAGATTGGGGGAGGGGGTGAATTAGGTACCGAAGATGTCTTAGTCTAGTGGTTAAGACAGAGGTATCCTGGACAATAGGTCTCAGGTTCGATTCCCCCTCCCCCTATTGTAATGCGACTAAGTGCGCGCTTCGTTGAACCAAAAAAAAAAAAAAAAAAAAAATGTAACTTAATATTTATTGCTTAAACAAAGTTGATTAAGAATGAGATATACAATTAGCAAATTGAGTTAAGGCTACTGAACGGGAATGGCAATATTAGAAACTGTTGCTTTTGATTAATTGAAATGAACTACTTGTAATAAATAAATTGCAGCATAAATTAAATGAAAGAGAGATCTAACACACCGATTTGAATTGGTTCGGCCAACACTTTAAGATTCTACTTCCAATCTTCATTTTATTGCTTTGTTAATAATTAAGTGATCTACTTCGAATACTTAGGCCCTGTTCTTTGGACTTAAAGTCACCCCCTTTAAGTTCAGTTCAGTTCCTATAAATTCAGTTTAGTTCAGATCTTATAAGTTAAGTTCAGTTTAGTTCCTATAAGTTCAATTAAGTTCATATAAGTTCAGTTCAGCTTCTATGAGCTCAGTTTAGACACGTTTATACAACTTCTTTTAATTACAAATTCATACTCGTTTTCTAATATTGACAAATTGAAAAAAAAAATATTACGCTTTTCATTTAAATCAATGCAAAAAAATCCAATATTGAAATTATCCAATACACATTATTCTTAAGTAAAAAAAAATGACCCTTATAATTTGTTTATGCTAAACCGCCAGTAATGATCCTCTCTCCCATTGTGTGTGCCACTTCACTCACCTTTTGTCAAATCACTTGTTGCAAAATAAAATATTGCAATACTTACATTAATTTGTTGATGTGTTAGAAGCTGATTGGAGTGACACACACATTGGAACACCAACTGGGACAGAGGATCACCCACTCGCTAAACCGCCTACTCATTACTTATTCATAAGTCCACTTATCTCATTAATATGTTTATCGTTATTTCAACTATACCTCATTAATCTCAATAGATTGAGACATGTTTGAAACAAAGCATAAGGAGGCTTAGTAAAAGGCATTTGGCGAGACAATGAATTCAATGATGTCAATGAAAATGAAGATGAAGATGAAAGTGACGAAGAGGATGATAATATGAAAATAGATGGTTAGAAAAAAAATGTAATATGTAATTTATTTTTTATTGTAATGTATTGTCGTACTTGTATAAACAATTAAATTGTAAAACGCAAAATTTTTATAAGTTCATTTTGATTTCTGTAAGTTCAGCTCATATAAATTCAGTTCAGCTCTTATTAGTTCAGTTCAGCTCCTAAGTTCAGTTCACTTCAGTTCAGCAACTTGAAGTTTAAAAGAACAAGGTCTTAAAACTCTTACAATAAATGGACCAACAACCTATTCCGGTTGTGACTTGAGTTGGAAGGCTACCCCATCTTTAACTCGACTCTTTAACTCAGAAGAGTTACAAGATCAATTTAGTAATAATTAACCTTGCACATACGGTTTGCATCAGGATACGAGGCATAAACTCCAACATATACAACAAGTACACGGAGCACGACTTCAAGGATGAGTTCAAGAGGTATTCTTGAAGAGAATAATGTTTCGGTTTTATTTCGAGCCGCCATAGTTGAGGAATGTACATAATGGAGAAAATAAGATTTAGGTAAGGGAGTATTTGTTGTTGCGTAGACTAATCTTACTCGTAGTACCTAGTATACGTATAGGAGTCGAGATCATCCGTGGCCTAATCTTCAAAGATAGTAAGGGGGAAATTTAAAGAATAGCGTACACTTTCATTGTCTACCGGCTTATATAATCTACTACTAACAATCTGGGAAAACGACATCTCAATTCTCTACTGAGTCGTTTGAATTACTCGTATATTGATTTTGGTTTAGGTCATAATGTTTCGCTGAGCCATTTTAAAAAAAAAATGTATCTTTCATAGTTTCATAGTATGGATCGAAGATTGTCAATTTTTTTTTTAATAATACTTAGTTTGAAGTACTCATATCAATTGAAAATTTTGTCATTGTGGAAGAAGATAAAAAAAATGTACCTTTCTTCTAGATCTCGATGCAACAGATCTTCCAAACTGTTGGGTAACACCCAATTGTCCAAAACTAACTTGTTCAATGTTACAAGATGTTACATGTAGATA
The DNA here is from genome assembly GCF_048544455.1 of Silene latifolia. Classification (NCBI taxonomy): domain Eukaryota; kingdom Viridiplantae; phylum Streptophyta; class Magnoliopsida; order Caryophyllales; family Caryophyllaceae; genus Silene; species Silene latifolia. Next base: position 20,749,729 of record NC_133526.1, on the reverse strand, counting down.
CATTACAAAATTACAATGTACATGGTGGAGTTCAATGAATTATATTTGATTCATTGTATTAGCTATGGACAAAGGGGACTAATGTCTTTATGAAGATGAAGATGTTAGTACATGGAATTTGTTCCATAGGCTTTCCAATATAAAGGATGGTTTCCATTTGGAAAATAACACAACAATATCTCACAACATATATCAAATAAGGTGACTTAGCTTGGTAGAAAATAGCAAGTCGGGTTTGAGGGTGAGAGGCAGTACAACGGGTGTTGTTTTTATACAATAATTCAGGAGGTTACTCTAAGGGTTATATTTAGTGTCATTGACTAATATTACTGGAGGGCTAGAGATCGTTATCTTATATTATTGTGGGTTTCGGATTGGTATTAATTCGGGACGGTTACGTTGTACTGGTACTATATTATTATAGTGGATTCTAGTCGATTTGGCTAGTGGCTTTTACTTCCAGTTTGGAAGGTTTTGCCCTGGGTTTGACCCTAAAATATCATCTCATCTTAATATTGCTTACATTTATTTATTTTTACGGTTTACTTGTCAATTGGTTGCTTCCGTTGCACGTGGGAGATTGGCGCTAACTTTCCAACAGAAACTATCGTAGTTGTACTCGAAGATAAACATATGTCGAATAAGGACCTACAGTGAGGGATTGTAGAGAAGAATAATACTAATAGTTTCATAATATAGAAGTTTAAATGCTTAATGAAACGAAAACTAATAGAATCAATCTATTTGTCAAAAAGAAAAACACTAATCAAACAGAGTATTCTTGTAACATAAACAAATATTAACTAAATGTCTTGGAACTCGACTTAGTAATATAATGAACACCGTGCCTTCAAAATATAGAAATATGTCGTTGAATCCAAATCATTTTGAAGTTAAAACTTGGGGTTTAGGAGACACTAAGGTATCAACTTGAACTATACCTCTATTACAATTTAACTCCAGACCAAAACTGAATTTCTTAACTTTGGGTAACCACCAAGCAATTTTCCTCTCGGCGAGAAACATGAATGCCTCATCGTCCTCATCCTCAGCCGACACCCACACAGGAGGCTTAATGCCCAAGTCACTAAGCCGATATGTTAAACAAGTCGTTTCCCAAATTACTGTTGATATATTTGTCCATGACTCATCGTTACCATACTCTTTCATCACCCATATACTCACCTCGTAACTCGTCTTTCGACTACAACAAAGGGAAAGACGTCCTTTCAAAACACCCAAAGTAATTCGATGATCATTAGGGCTAGTGCAACATTTAGCTATGTTTAGACAATTACTCACCCCGGTCGATAAATCAATTGAGACGATTTTTTCCCTAGACATGATCCAATTAAGAGCACCATTGACATATTGCCCGAATTGAACCGTGCACAACCCTGAATGATAATCGTCCTTGAATAATCCAACTTCGCTCCATTCGATAATGCTTGGTGTCTCAATTACATTCCATTTGTTTGAAGATAAATCATAAAATTGAGTGTTGGAGCTATTAGACAAAACAAATTTATATGTAGAATTAATCGCATCGTAACCAAACCCACAAAGAGTAGTTGTCGAAACCTTACGATCGAAGTTAAATCCTTGAGGAGCATTAGGCAAAGCATGGTGCTCTCTAGTGCATGGATTCCATAATATTAGATAATGAAACGTTTCCGGTTCCTCCCTTAAAGCACAACAAGTACATGAATAAAGGTGTTTCAGTTCATCTGGCAAACGAAAAAACTCGAAATAGACGCATATTAGGCCATTTGAACCACCAATTATACTACAATCGTAAAATTTTGCAGTTTCAAAGGGAAGAACGTCGTTGAATAGTTGCTTGAGAATATGAGTTGGTATCGATTGATCTGTGATCGTCACATTCGGGTTGATTTCGAGAACGACATGTTCAGAGGATTTCCAAGATGGGATCAAAATTCGTTCTTTTGTGTTCGGGTTGTTTAAAAGGTTGAATGCGTGCTTGTGTTGAAACGCCGAGGTTTTAAGGGCTCTCGCAAGTGGCGGATAATTCCTTAAACCCTTAAGGAGTTCGATGGGTAGATATGAGAAAATCTCAACGATAAGTTCAGAAGGAAGTCTTGTAGAATATGTAGATGCAACATTTGTTGTTTCTTTGGAAGTCATGATTAATGAAAGAAACGATGACGGCATTAGGGATTGTGTTTTTAGTTGGGGTTTTATATTGCACAAGATGCCTCTAGGGTTTACTTGTTTTAAGAGCACGAAAAAAATCTCATAGAAATATAGAATGTGAATCAAATTGTTATGTACGGATCGGAGTACTACTACTTAGATCCAATCTTTCTTTTTTTTTTTTTTTTTTTTAGAAAAAAGAACAATTCATTAATAGAACGTCATACGGCACTTACAAAGAATAATTATAATCGAAAACAAATCAAATGGAAACCAAAGAAAAATAATCAATCAATATCAATATCAATATCTATCTATCTATCTATATTAATAAAGGAAGCTTTTTTCGAGCGATTATAGAGAGTCCAACTTTTATAAAAGACTCGTACAAGTTAATTTAATAATTTATGCAATTAAACAATTTAAAATTACATACGGTAGCATTTGATGTAGGCAAGGTAACAGAAAGATAAGAGTTGTATTAATAGACAAGTTTTTGGAGAGATGGTTAAACTATAATTGTAATAAAAAAAATACTCCGTACCTTTTAGGCATGGATATATTTTAATTGGAATAGAAGACTACTCCTACGTAATCACTAGAAGAGTATAAATAATTATCTCCTAAATTAAAATTGTACATAATTTGTGTTTAGCATAAATTCACCTTTATTATTCCCCCTCCAACCCCTATAACGATTGTTATATTAAGGCATCCGATTTTTTCCCTACTACTTTATGTTTATATAGCTTTTATTATTATATGCAGTACAATTTTGCTATTAAGTTTTTGTTTACGTACACTATTCCATGAGTTTGTAAATCTATGTTTCGAGAATTTGTAAGTTGTAATACAAGCTTACTAAATACTAATCTCCTCTATTTCTTTGATGATAGGTACTTAATTGCTCTTGATAATTTTAATCAAACGAAAGTCAGTTATACAAGCATCCAACCTATAGATTGGTTTGGTTTCCAGAATGAAATTTGATAGGTAACGTTTTTTTCCTGAACAAGCCCTATTTTTATGATTTCGTACTATGATTTGACATTGAATTTTTTAACTTTTATAATTTTATATACTATAATTTTGCTATTGATTTTTTTTAGGCACACTACTCCTATCCAATCTAATCCATGAATTTGTAGAATTGTAGATTATCTATAAATTTCAAGAATGTGTATATTACGAACTAACCACCTTTATTTCTTTAGTGGCGGTACCTAATTCCTCACGATAATTTTTATCTAACGAATGTCAATTATACAAGTATCCAACTATTAATTGTTTTGGTTTTTAGAATGAAATTATTAGTTTGTAAGATAATTGTTTTGTTTTGATGGCAGGTACTTAGCTTTTTTCGTACAAATCTATAAAAATTAGCATCTTTAAGAAAATTTTGCAAGTCATGTACACTAACAGTTTGGCGATCATCAACATAACGAGTTTATATTAAAATAAGATTTTAATATTCTTATTAATTAATTTATTTATTTTTAATGCAACTATAATTGAAGTTCCAGTTTTCTTAAAAGTCAAATCCACGTGAAATTTATGCCACCAAATTTGTAGTATAAATATAGATCATAAAAGTCTGCATCTGTAACAATGACATCAATTTACAACATTACGATCATCACATAGCTTAGCAAATGAGGAAATCGATTTGCTTAATGTGTGATTGGGTGGAAGCTCAACACAGCATGTAGCACACCGAACATAAAGAAAAGAACAATCCATTAAACGTGCAAGTATATTAGATATTTAGATTAGAACGTAAAGTTTAGAACAAGCCAATATGTTATAGGGAGTATATATTATGACATCATTGTATAATCAAACTGTGAATAAGATGCTATTAAGGCTAAATTTATAATTCATTTTTATAAACAGCATTTGCAAGATATGCCATAGTAATCCTCACGTATGGTTAATGCAAGAATTTAAATGGGATTATATTGTTTTCGTAACTATCTAATATTAGCAGGTTACATCGATATTATATATTTCTGAGGTTCATTATGAATTACTAAGATGCAACTAAACTTGGACTATTATGAATATTATTTAGGAGTATTTTAATACCATGTAGCACACCGAACATAAAGAAAAGAACAACTCATAATACGTGTAAGTATATTAAATTAGAACGTATTAGAAGTTTAGAACAAGCACGGAAAGACGAGTAACAATTTGCATCTAACAATGTAAGTTCAATTATCCTAGGCGTAAGATTTTGTTGAAATGTCTTAGTATTTATAATGAATCTCATTACAAACCCATAAATTGAAGTAATCTATTCGCGGTATATTATTGTCTGATAAATTCCCCGTGGTATAATTGGTAACTTTAGGTCATGTTCTTTCTTTCTTAATTTCAACTCATTTAAGTTAGATTGATCAACTCTATTTAGTTTAGCTTTGCTTTATTTAGTTCAGTTCAGCTCATTTCTTCACAAAACACTTAGACCATGTTCTCAACTCCATCCAACTCAGTTCAGCTTCTTTCAGCCGAAAAGAACAGGGCATAATACTCCAACTCCATTTAGTTCAACACTTCAGCTTAACTTCTTTCAGTTCAGCTTAGCTCAACTCCATTCAGTTAAGTTAAATTCATTTCAACTCCTTTCAGCCAAAAAGAGCAGGGCAATTTTAGCAGTTTTGCAATTTTTAGCATAGCCGACAATTTTTAACAAGTGGTCCGTGCATCGCACGGGCATTAAATCTAGTATATATATATAAAAGAGGCTTTTTTCAGGCAATTCTAGAGACTCCAGCTTTTTCAAAACACTAAAATAAAATAAAAATAAAACTGAAATAACTATTGATATGTTTTTAATAATAAATACGGAGTAGAATAGAATTCTATCCAAATTTCCAACTTTTGCAAAGCCACTCGATAAAATTAATCTAACAATTCTAACTATATTATCAACATAAGATAAGATCGTACGTACTCCATGTTTTTGTACTTCAGTCAAACTACAAGTCTATAAGTATTCAGGACTCCTCCGGTCAAGTTTAATTACAATAGGCTTCTACTAATAATAATGTATATATATATATATTGTTTTTTAGCAGCCTAAACTCCATATATGAGATTATATATATGACACTGTTTTTTTAGTTTTCCTGATTTTTTCTTGTGAACGTAATAATTTTATATGTTTTTTAGATTTGAAGTTTTAATTTACTTCTTGTGATATTTACTTGCTAACTTACAATTATGATTTTTTTTACCTTTTGTGCAGTACAATAACGGAGTAGGGGACTGCTTTGTGGAGGAAGAAGAAGAAGGGGTTGTGTTTGATTGGCCTGATACCACTAAAGTGTAATTTTTTCTGCTTATTTTAAAATTTGTCATAACTTTAATTCAATTAAATAGTTTTATCTAAGTTTATAGATCTCTTATGCAGTATTGCATGTAACATGTTGGTTTCTCAATAATAATTTGTTGTGCACAATTATGAATATGGTGAAACATGCTTTAGGCTTCTTTTTTTCATTCTTCTCTTCGTGTTGTTGTTAAGAGGCCTTTAGGTCACGCACTATCTACTCTAAAATAAGTCATAGTACTTGATTATTTTTATCAAAGTAGAAGTGCATTAGATGAATGAGTTACAGTAGCGACAGTATACATGATTTTGAATTTGTTTTCCACACCTCTACTTTGGGAAACAAAATATATGACAGTAAGAGGTCGAGTTTGTAAACTAGACCAAGTTTTTCTCAAGTGATTACAGAGAGTACTCCAATCTTTCGAAGCGCTTTCGAGCAATGTAAAAGTCCTCAACAAAATATAAGACGGTCACAATAGGAATAGAGGTTTGTAAATCAAATACGGCACCCATATTCAATTTTGATTATATATAAGGGCATTAGCAATAGAGGTTTGTCAAAAGGTTTGTAGGTTGATGTGTCAATTATTTTAAAGGTTTGTCTATAAACCCTTTATTGTTGGACATGGGTGTTGGGGTTCATGGATGAGAGGAGTTACAATATAGTATACAGGTTTGTGGAGATATTGTTTTTGTTTTTGTTTATTTTTGTATGCAGGAACTTCTGGACAATTTTTATTCAAGGTGATTACAATATGATGTGAAAATATTGTTGTTGGTTTTTTAGCTGGTAAATAATAGGACTTCTAATGCATTACAAATTCTACCAATGAATCAATGATTATAAAAGAGATATGACATGCGTAATTCTTATCTCTTATCATCTGTTTTAGATCTATGAATATTAACAAGATATAATAGATGGTTTATTAACTTCCGATATCCCGTTTAAATGCACTTGAATTTGATATTTATTCATATCAACACTAGTGGGCCATGTTATGAACCTTGAAGAGGTTTATCTATTATTGGTATGAGGTTTGTGAGTAAATAAGTTGTATATTATCTTACGTGGCATGAGAACAAACCTATTGAAGGTTTGTCTATTGCTAATGCCCTAATAACATCAAATTTGAGATTTTCCTCCACAGCTCCTAGAATAATTCAATTCAACTCAATTCAATAGTTTTATAAATTTTAGAATTAGACGGTCACACACTAAGACGGACCCATTTTAGAAACAAAAATCATTATTCATTGCAATCAATAAAAGTGTGATTTTTACACAAATGGATCGTCTTACATTTTAAGACTATCTCACACAATAATTACGGTAATAGTTTATATTACCGAGCAAATTGGGGAAGGAGGGATCAACACATAAATATTGATGGTGATTGGTGAGATTCTTCGACCAAGTCCTTTAGTCAGCCCATGAAAATTAGACTAGGAAGACATTAAAACCTACAAAATAAGGCATGTGAAATCCTTACGACGACTTTGGCTTTGCATAAGACAATGTTACAAATCAGTAGTCATGATGAACTCAAATGAATCAACAAATAACATATAATTTCTTACGTTTTGGGCTTATATCGACTCTCTAACTATAAAAGTCAAAAAGTGCAATATAGTCTCTTACAAACATTGTGCATTATTACTCAGCAACGTGGAACATTTATGCCAACGTTTATAAATGAAAATAATGTTGAAGATTTGTTTGTTATAGCTGAGTTTTCATACAAAAAGATCATTATAAAAAGGCACGTGCATTAAACCTAGAATTCTAGAGACTCCAACTTTTTCAAAACACTAAAATAAGAAAATAAATAAAACTGAAATAACTATTGATATGTTTTTAATAACGGTTTTTCTAACCTATGCCCACTAGGCATAGGATAAAAAACCCAAAAAGGAAAGAAATATAGGTTAGAAAAACCCTTTTAATAATAAATAGAATAGAATTCTATCCAAATTTCAACTCCAGCTAATTCTTAAATCCAAATAGAAATACATTGTGTGTAAACCTTCTCCTGCTCAACTACATACACCTATGAGACGATCAAGGAGATGGACTTATTGTTCTACAAACATAAATAAATAATAAAAAAACAATGAATATTTTTTTTGGTGCGAAAAAAAAAAAAACAATGAATATTCCATATAGGAATTTTGGTACATGACAACTAAGCTATATATCTAGGAGACACCCAATTTGGGCGCCACCCTCTCACATGGGGTGAGTGGGGACCCCTTCAATTAAAAAAGGTTGTGAGAGGGTGGCACCCAATTTGTGCGTCACCCGGTGGCGCCCTATCACTATCCGATAAGGAAAATGAAAGGGCGCCACTTGGTGAAGCTATAATGATAATATAACTTTTACTTTTTGCGTTTGATGACTATAAAACCTCTACTGGGAAAGAACTTCTATGTCATGCCTCATGCCATCTATATATACTCAATGAGGAAACAAGCAAGAAGTTATATTCTTAATACGGAGTAGTAGTTAATGCTTCTACTTTGTATCTCATATTCATGTGTTGTTTGTTCTTTATGATGATTTCTACATTGTTTTTATTTGAGTTAAAACTTAGTGTTGATTTTATTTTTATTTTTATTTTTTTTATAAATTATGTTGGCGTCGAGTTTCGCCGTCACCCGGTGGCGCCCTATCACCATCCGTACAGTGAATTGTGATCGACGAGCAATACAAAGAGAAATTCAAGTATTATATCACCACGTGCGATGTAGACATATTTCTTAGAAACGAATTTTGTTAAATTAGGTAAACCAAGACATATCACTTAATCATTGAAAAAGAATCTCATGAGAAGAGTAGAGTGCTACATATATTTACAAAAGCACCAAACAATAGGTAAAAAAGTTCAACTGAGATCTAATAAGCCTATTAATAAATGAAGTATAATAGGACAATAGAAAGATAAATAACTACGGCAGAATTAACATTAGATAATTAAGAAATTAAGAGAAACGATGCAAATCAAGTGTTAATCCATTTGACACAATTATTTAATTTAAAATTTAACTATAATTAGGACTCAAATGTGGCTTAGTTATTTGATTAAAAATATAATTAAAGTTAGGACTAAAATAAACGGTACAAAGTACTTTATTTAAGTAATTGAAACACAACTTTTAGGTATCATTTAAAACAAAATGAAAAGGACCAAAAAATTAGAGGAAAAACAAATTAGAAATCCGTGCAACGCACGGGCACAAAATCTAGTTTTCTTATAAACTAAGGATCTCAAAATAGCATCTGACAATTCGGCTCGTCCTATTATCGCTATCTTCATGTAGCTTTTGAGGGGATCATTCGTTTGATTTATGAGATAAAAATTACCTCTGTCTGGTTCCAAAGATCGTTGACAAATTACTTTTACCCTTTGAAAGAACACGCTGCAAACCATCAACGAACTACTCTTGACTATATTACTGATGAAACTAACCCCATGAATAAATGGAAAAATCTCGAAATAAGGGACGGAAAAACGATTCTCACCAAAAGGGAGACTTTTATTGAACTGAAAATAGATATGCATACTATTGATTGAAATTTGAAATAATTTTGGGGCTTACCATCGATCGATTGATAATCGATGGGAGCCCCTTGTATAATATGATGGAGGCTAGGGTTTTTTTAGAGAGTTTTTTTGAGAGAGGTAGGATATGAATTAGATTCAATCTTTTTTAGTTTTAGCTAAAGTCGGCAAACAATGCCCCGACACGAAAACAAGACACGAAAGCCGACACAAAATTAACGGGTTTGGGTTGAGGCTTAATGACCCATTTATGTAAATGGGTCGACACGAACACAACATGATATTAATTGGGTTGAGCTCTTTTTTTTTTGGGTGTTTAAGAGGGGCAAAAAGGCCCAGAAAAATACACTACTTAATTAGGAACAATATGAGGAAAAGCAACTCCAAGTAAATCTTCTCTAAGGATTGAACGAAGGCCTTCTGGTGGACTTCCCATGAACGAGATAGCGGAAGAAGAGTGAACTCCCGCGTTAGCTAACCAATCTGCCGCTCTATTGGCTTCTCTGAAGAAATGATCAACGTGAACTATCCACCCATCCATGCCAATAAGCTGCTTACATCGGTAGACCAAAGGACGAAGATTGTTGCTTAAAAGCTGCTCCTCTCGAACAAGATCGACGCAACTTTTATTATCCATATGAACTAGGACCTTAGTTAGACCCAAACTTCTGGCGTGCTCCAGCCCCGTCACAATAGCCCTCATTCCAGCCCTCGTCGAGGTACATACGCCATAAGAGAAGAAAAAACCAGAGATGAAGTTCCCCGTATCATCGCGTAATAAACCCCCACAACCAGCAGGACCGGGTATACCTTTAGATGCACCATCTGTATTCAAAACGACCCAACCATGGGGAGGTGGATTCCATCTAATGTAGCGCTCTACTCTTGATTCGCCAGGACTTGGAATAAATAATGAAAACGGGTCGAAGGCTCTCTTTGACATATCAAATTGCTGATTAAGGAACCGTATGGTATCGGTAGGGTTTTCATCAGCTCTTCCAAACACCATGTTATTTCACCACCTCCAAATCCACCAACAAGTTATCGCGAACTTCATTGACCAATTAGAGGATGAGAGGGACGAGCCATTGACTCGCATTCCTTGAGATCCATACTGGGTAGGAGTCCGTATAGAAGGAAGCTAGAGAGGCAGCATCTCCTAGCTCTAAATATATTTGTAATACCCGTCTAGGTTGCACGGACACTCCTCCTAATCGGAGTTCCCGTGTCGGACACCCGTGTCGGACACGACACTCGTCGGACACACGTCAAAACGTGTCGGATACTTGTAAAGCCGTGTCTAACTTTCATCTTTTATTTGGGCACGTGTCCGTCATGTGTCCATGGTATTTTGAGCCGTGTCCATGGTATTTGGACACACCTTCAAACGAAATCAAGCTGAATTTAAGGTAAATGGCGTGAATTGTTATATGGTTGAATTTGGTGGGGAAATAAGTTGAATTAGCGGTAAATGACGTTCTTTAGACTAGTAATGAGATGTCGAAATAGTTGATTATAAGTTAGTTTTTGGTTTTGGAAATGAGAATGAGTTATAATTAACGTCAAGTTTTACCTTCACTTATTTAAATTTAATATTCAAATACTTTTTCAAAAATAAAATCGCACATAAATAAATATAAAATATATATTTTATTAATTTTAAATGACGTGTCCCGTGTCCTAAATTTCATGAGATGCCGTATCGCGTGTCCGTGTCGTGTCAGTGTCCGTGTCCGTGTCGGTGCTACCTAGATACCCGTCCTTTTAGGGACCCGTTGACTGACGTTGACCGACCTTAGTGACATGTTTTGGTCCTTGGGAAACCTTGCGGGAGATGCCTTGTGTCGTGGTTAGCTTTGGGGGTGTGGTACTCGATCTAGTCGAGGCCACTCGATCGAGTGGATGGGGGACTCGATCTAGTAGGGGTCACTCGATCGAGTAAGTTGGCTACTCGATCGAGTGGCGTCTTTACAGCGGGGATTTATAATCGTGTTTTGGTAGAATCGCAAATCATTTACGCCTCTTCCAAGAAACCTAAAAGTCGCCTTTCCTTCTCCCTTTCACCCTAGTTCCTTCCATGGAGGCCTTTGAGGATGCTTGTGCCGTAGGGATGGGTTGCTGGAGTCGGGTAGCGGTCTTGACGCCGGTATGTTGTGCGTAGGTATGTCATCATCGTCATCATTATCGTTATTGTTTCTTTTAGGGTTTTAGTAATAGTAATAGGTGTTTTGTACTGCTTGTTTAGGTGAGTTGATTGGTTGGTTGATATCTTGTGGTCGGACTCGGAATCGCTGCGGTTGGCTAGAGGTAGGTTCGCCTACTCAATACTGTTGGGTGTCTAGTGTGTCTTGGATATGACTTGGTTAATGTCGTGTCGGTGTGATTGATAGATGGTGATAATCGGTTGGTGTTGTGTTGTCTCGGTTGACGTGATTATGATTATTGTATAGTTCTCTTTGATCTTCGGGGCGCGTCCCTGGCTGAGTGGAGTCACTTGCGGGAGTGGCTTCACGCCCTTGATTCGCCCTCTGTGGAACCCGCCACAGGAGGGGATGTGCACATTAATGGACATTGGTTTATCGCTCGTTATGATGAGCGGGGATTTCATGGGTATGGCTGCGGTCCTCCACCGGCAGGGAGGGTCCAGTGGACAGTCGATGATGGTTATTGATTGGAGTAGTTGTGGGTTGTGTGTGTGCAATTTGTTGTGTCTGTAGTGAGTTGGCTGTTATTGATGTTTTGTCCGCAGTTACTGACCTTGTGTGGTTGTTTCTTGTTTGCTTTTTTTTGTGTATGCCGTGATCCCTTATGGTGAGCAGTCAGTCTTAGCAGGTGATGTCTTGGATGTTAGCTGCAGTCTTGGTAGGGATGGGTCTTTCACGAGTTACGACAGGAATAGTTCACATAGGGATGTTTAGTTGTATCTTTTAGATCAGTAGTTTTGTTTAGCCTTGTAATAAACTGTAATTGTTCTTTTATCGACTTTTGATGATTGTTATCCTCGAGCAACCGAGATGGTAACGCCCTTATATGCTAGGGAAGGTCTTGTTAAGGCTCTTTGGTATATGGGGGTGTTACAAAGTGGTATCAGAGCGACGATTTTGGAACCTGAAATAAATGAGCCTAATGAATGTAATGAGTTAAATAAAATGAACCTGGTGTATGTATATTGGGAGCCCCAGCTGATGCTATATTTTGGGTGAGTAGGCACCCTCATTTCAAAATCATGGCCCCATTATGCTTAAGCCAGTCACTGGTTAAGGGGATATTGAGTCGGGAATTATCTGCCTAAAGTGTGTATGATGGTGATGTAGAGATGTTTGTAGCAGGAGTCTTTATGGATGCTAAATGTGTATGGTTGTGATTAGAACTGTGAAAATCTATAGTTGGGTAGTAACGGAAGTGGTGGCGTGTTTGCAACACGAGATAGTGTGCATGATGTGGTATTGGTAATGCCTGTTCCAAATGGTTGATATTAGTAACTGATATAAAAGCTTGTGAGTCTTGTATGTGGTAGTAATGGTGATGGTTGGTAAGTTGTAAATTTGTTGTAATGGTCATTAAAATAGTATGGGAGTAAATGTGATAGATGGACGATTGAATGCTTCCGCGTGTGTTATAATTCAGTTGAGTAATCAAACTAGTGTGTGGTAAGTGTTAGATGTATGATTAAAGTAATATGGTCAGAAGCTATTTTGTTGAAGTCACAATTGTATGCCTATAAGTGAACGAATTGTGTTAAAAGTGTGCAAGAGAAAAATTGAAAGTTTGGTCACTTGGTTGCGTAATAATGGTTATAGATTAAAAATGAAGAGTTGAATGAAGTAATGTATTTGTTGGGTTGATACGTTGTACTTGTGTAGTAGTAATACGATGTGAATGAGTTTGTTAATTTGTGCCGATATCCGAATTCATTTTTGGATTCGACACGCGTTGCTGTTTTGCAGGAATCTCTAGTTAACCTTACATTTCCGACCATGTATTTAGCATTACTTGACCGAGTGCGAGTGCCTACTAGACCTAGTAGACCTCATTCGATATAGTTAGGAAGCTATTACGTAGAGAAAGTTAGAATTTACCGCGAAAATTCGACCGAGTAGCTCCAACTCGATCGAGTGGAGGCCACTCAATCGAGTAATATACTTACTCGATCGAATAAGCTGATACAGTACCGCTTAAACACGAGATCTCAAGCTTTCTTTCCTAATTCTTTTCTTACCTTCTTATTCATTCTTTCTTTCACCCAAAACCCTAACAACCTATAATTCTCTCTTGTGCTCTCAAATTGGTGATTTTGTGCTTGAAACTCTTGTCTTTCTCTTGCTTAATTCGTTCTTTTAACTGCCAAGCAATCAAGGTATGAAGGTTTATCTTATTTTGATGTTTTTGACTTAATTAGAAACATGTAGGATGTTGGGTATTGTTGGAAAATCGATTTATATGGATTAAATCTTGCCTCTAATTGTTGTAATATGATCTAGATGTTTTTCTTTGATGATTATTGTTGATAGCTATGCAAAAATCGAATCAAATTGGGGGTTCATATGACTCGGATTTTCTAGGGTTTGAAAATTTAAATTGAATTTTTGGTTGTCTTTTGGGTGTAAAAGGGAGAAAATTGAGTAATCTATGTCATACATATCATGTTTAGGGTTGATTTTTGTGATTTTTCACTCAAAAGTTTGCCTTAAACTCCGTCTTAAAAGTGCCCCAAACTAAAATTCGTCTTACTTCTTGGTGAAATTTGTTGGTTGGTAAAGCTATTTTGTATGTCAAGTTTTCAAAATTAGTATTTGTAATGTAAAATGATGCCAAACTTGTTACAATTTTTACAGCTGTAGAGACCGTCTGATGACTAGAATTGAGAATTTTACTTATAATTTTTGGATTGTTGGTGATAGTGTGTACCTAGTTGCTTCTTTCTATGATCATACATGAATGTCTTGTATGTTTTTCATATATATATGTGGTTGTATATTTAAGTTATATGTTGAAACAGATGTCGAGACCAACATTGGGAACCCGACAGAGCAAGAGGGAGAGGGCTGCTGAGCCCGAGGTAGGAGAGGGGAGTGGACCGGTAGTCCCGGCTGTACCCGAATACCCGTCTGTTGTCTTTGTGGATTTCACACAAAGGAAGAGGTTTGTGGCTTTGCAGAACCGTAAGATGAGACCTACCCGCTATATAGACACGACCCTTTTGGATGACCTGGGAATTGAGACCGATGTCAGGCACATCTTTGAGACTTTGGGGTTGACTGGGCTGTATCACCTCCGTAAGCACTCCTATGCCTTTTTGACTCTTGAGTTTATGAGCTCGTTTAAATACGAGGCGGTGGAACATTTTGTGGAGTTCCGCCTCATGAACACAAGCTTTATTTTGACCATGGACCTGTTCGCTACTCACCTTGGCCTTGTTAAACCCGCCAAGGGAGCTCTTCGGGACATACCAACGGAGTCTAGGGTTAATAGTCTCATGCCTTGTCTTACCGGGAAATCAACTCCTACTTCGAGTAACATGTTGATTAATGATGTCCAGCATGTTACTTTGAAGATTTTCCTTCGTGCCCTGACTTGTCTGCTGTATGAGAGGAAGGATGTGAGTAAGTTGAACTCACATGAGTTAATGTTGCTGATGGCGTATCTTAACCCCGAGCGGTCTCAGAGAGTGACCTTTAGTGCCCATGCCATGGTGTGTGCCAATTTAGCACTCATGGCTTCTTCCGACCCCCGCTTCTTGAGTTGTGAAGCCATTGCCACTCGGTTGGCAGAGAGACTGACTTCCTTTGAGGCCTCCTCGGCTTACACCCCTCTGACCACCACGGTGCCCACCTTGGACCGAGACTATTTCCTCAACTAGAAATGGTTGAGAACCTTGAGGGATGGTAGTTTGGCATGGAGGGTGTGGGGTATGAGTTGGATGTGGATACCAGCCCCTTAGCAGTTCCCAGTGACAGAGCCTTTACCCGCGGCAGTGGTGTCTGCCGACTCTGGCGAGGATGAGGAGGGGAAGGGGCGTCCTGCGAGGCAGACGTACCTCATTGACCCAGAGATTCTTCAGGTTATGCCCGAGCCAAGGAAAGAGGAGAATGTGGGAGTGGAGGAGGACCGACCTAGAGTGAGGAGAGGGCCACGTCGAGTGCGGGAGAGGATGGCTGAGACTCAGCCAGAGAATCCAGTGCCACCACAGTATCAGTTCCCTGGTTACCCTTCCTTTGATAGCCCAGAGATGCGTGAGAGCTACCTGACAGAGAGAGTGTCTTCTACCTTGACACTCCGGAACCTACATGAGATGGCCTACGTACAGGGCATTGGGACCATGGGACCTCAACCAGTGTGGTGGAGAGGTGTTGGGGACGAAAGTGGAGTCTTGCACTCGTATGTTGTGGATAGGTCTACTTGGGGAGAGCCTCAGTCGTACCCCTATGGTTGTTTGACCCCTTGGGCCCTTGGCACGGAGAGCAGACGCTGGAGTTGGTGGGGATGCGGGTCTTGGCGCGTCGGGAGCTGGCACTTCAGGTGGTGGTGGTGTTGATGAGGATGCAGTGATGGACGAGCAATAGCAGGAGTGATGATGATACTCCATTTTCTTCTTCTTATGTTTTATAGTTATGGTGGATATTGTTTCGTTTTCGTTTGATACTTTGGATCTTGGTTTGTATGTTGGGTCATAAGGTCGTATTTTGAATACTGGTAGACTTTTAGGCAGGATTTGAGGATCGGTTAGCATCCCGACTCGTATTTATATGATCATATGCCTTATGTTTAAAGTTTCGGGGACTTTTGAGTTGTGGCAACTCGATCGAGTGCCCTTCACTCGATCGAGTAGCTGCAGGTGTGTCATTGGAGGAGTATTCTGATCTCGGGCTACTCGATCGAGTAGCTGATAAACTCAATCGAGTAAAGCCAGCTCGATCGAGTGCCTGACCAACTCGATCGAGCGACACTGTTACAAGCGCATTTCAATGTTTGAATTTGAGTCATCATATTTTTGGATAATTTTTCATTAATCTTTATTGTTGGTGTTTCGTAACATAGTTTAGCTTCACCGTTGGTTTTTTAAGTGTGTATGGTCGTCTTTTGAATGTAGTTCTCAATTGTATGTGGCATAGGTTGGTCGGAATGATGAAACCAATTAATGAGGGACCGTAATGCGCGGCGGTATTGTCCCAAGTTGATAATTATATACATATATATTTATATCTTGTGGGTCGTGGTTAAGTAATGTCTAGTAAGTGTTAATTCTGTCATAAGTCGGATATGCATTTTGATCATTTCACACGGTTTTAGTGATATTTGAGTTACTTGGTAGTCGTTACGCGGTCAAATGGGATAAATCGAGTGCTATGCTTACAACATGGTCGCTTGTTCGGTATGGTTGTATGACAAACAATGGTTAGATTGGCTTCTAGTTTGTAACAATTTATTCGCGATGTATTACGTGATATCTGTGGTTTATGATTGTATGAGTGTAATTAAGTAATGTCAAGGAGTAAGTTGTGTTAGCATGAATCAATGTTGTTTTGGTGCTTTATGAGTAATGTCAAAGTAATGTCATTTGTATCGGTCTGAGGGACAGGGAAGTTGTTTGATGGTGAACTTCGGGGACGAAGTTCCTTTTAAGAGGGGAAGAGTAATGTTGCAAAAGAAAAATGATGTAATTATAACAATTTTGCGGTATTTTTGTGGTATTTTAAAGTATGTGAATGACGGTTTGAATAAGGGTGTTTACATGTTGCTTACATGTTGTTAGTTGTATGAAAAAGGGTATTTTAAACCTTAGTTGATGAGTGAGTCAGGATAATGATTTTATTTGGTTGATTTGAATAAAGAGGTTTTGAAAAGAAAAGAAAAGAAAATAGAAAAGAAGAAAAATGTCAATATAAAAAAAATTGTTTTTACTTTGTTTGATGAGAAAAAGCCAGGCAACACTCATTTCATCAATAGAGTATAAAAAGGCGTTGCATGAATAAAGGGGCACTTGATGTTTTTCCTAAGTGAGTCGGGTTTACACAATTTTTGCTTGATTTTGGCAATCCAATCTCTTGTTAGGGTGTAAACGTTACTCATTAGTTGCAATAAGGTGATAATTTTGATGTTTTGCCAAGGTGAGTCGGGTTTGCACAATGTTTGCATAAATTCGGGAAACCAATTTTTTTTGTTAGGGTGTAGACGTTACTCACTTGTTGTAATAAAGTGGAAGAAATGAAATTTTTGCAACTTCTTGATGTGTACCTCCACACTTTCCCAAAATGGTGCTTGCACCAACCCCGTTTCGACCCGTCACCAAGCCCCGTTACAACCCTTGTTTCTCTTTATGCACTTTTTTTTTTTTTTTGCATCTCATGAATGGTATTGTAGGAGAGAATTCCATGTTAGATTGCGGGCATGTCTCACAAGTCGAGTAGTTGAGTGATTTTGGTTACTTTTTACAAAAAATCACCCATTCTAAAAAGAAAATGAAAGACTAGTGAAAACCGTGAGGAAGTCGGTAATCTTGGTCCCCTTAGACATGGGTCGATTTGGTCGAATCTTGTGTGGTTGAGTCAATCTTGAAGGTTAGGCTTTGTCTCCCCCTTTCCCGCCTTTGAATTTGTTTCCTAGGCATTTGGTTGTCATCTTGAGGTTGCTTTAGCCACCACTAGGGCATTGACACCCCGCCGAGACTATGAGAAGGTATCTCCTGACTGAGACCCTCTAACTTTTCAAAACAAAACCCCCGCTTGGATGAGGAAGGCGGTTGACTTTTTGATTGATGCATTATATTACTTGCTTATGTGCTTACATGTTGGATGCATCTCCATTTTGGCAAGACCCCACTTGCCTTGTAAGGAGGCACTCTACCTCATAAGTGTCTCGTTGTGAGTTGAAGGGACGGAGAAGGCCCGTTAATTGCCTTTTGTCGGATTTTATTTAAGGGTGAATATATGAGTAGTGTTCTTCTCCTCTTACTCGGGGACGAGTAAGGACTTAGTGTGGGGAGATTTGATGATTGAACATTCGGCCCCTTTTTACCCTTCTTTTTGCTAAGCTTTTGGACTAACTAGGCATGATCTTAGGTCCTTTTCTTGCAGTTTGCCTTACATTCCCGCTATTACCGTCTCCTACACTTGATTGTAGGTAATCGAGCTAGCTAAGGGGAATTTAGCAAGAAACAAGGCACGCGAGGAAGCTAGCAAGGAAGAAAGGAAAGGAAAAAACTGAAGATGCTCCTGGGCCGACCAGCCGGCGGCCGGTCAACCGGCGGAGGGTCACCATAGGCATTTTGAAGCTCCAAATTTGATATGTCTCGGCGCCGGAGGGGCAGCCGGCGGCCGGCCGACCGGCTGGCTGTCGATGCTACCCGTGTTTTCTCTTAATTCCCTTTTTTTGTAACCTAAGTAGGAGGATACTATAAATACTCCCTCAAGATCGTGTTTAGACAGAGAACCCCAGATCTAATTTATTTCCATTCTCCAAGTTTGAAACTTTGCTAATTACCTTGATAATCCTTCCTTAATTAGAACAAGTTCTTCAATAATTACTTTATTATTAGTGGTAGAAATTGGGTTGTAACAAGATTGAAGATTTATCCTTTCTTATTTCCAATCAAAGTTCCTTTCTTTGCTATTGAGTTGGTATAATTTCTCTCCCTAGTTTCATTTGTTTACATTTGCTTACTCTTTAGTTTTGTTAAGTTGTTTATGTTAGAGTTGGTATAATTTCTCTCTTGTTCATATTTCCCTTGTTCTCTATTGCTGTTTTCACCCAAAGATTGAATCTTTGGGTTTCTTGTGTCAAATATTGTGTCTTTTGGTTTAATCTCTACCCATCTTAGCTTAATTTGTCGATTATCATAGTTTTGTTGAATTATTGCATGACTAATTCTAAAATCCAATTTTACATCATCTTTACACTTAAAGAATCCATATTTATTCATTGTCTTGTCTTAAGAGCCATGATTAGTAAGTAGTACCCTTGCTAGGGTGTGATTGGGCACTTACATGAGCGATTAACATGTTTAATTCCATTTAAATAGCCATTAAGGGGAAATTGGTGAGGTTTACCTTAGGATTTATTTTGTTAATGTTGTAATTTGGGAATTTGGGTAGTTGATGACCCTTGTCCCCCAATGGGAATTGGTTAGGTCCTAAGTTAACACCCCCACCCACCCTCTCCCCCCAATTTACATCCATGGCCTATTTGGGTTGAACCCGGGAGGAGAGCCTAAAGAGGGTACCTTTGGGAACCGGTTTGACCTTCACCTTTGGGAAAAGGGTTGGGAAGGCCGGGAATTTATCGTATGCTTAATGACTCATAGCTTTAGTCGACTACCTTCGGGATGGCGCGCGTTCCTAGGGTATTGGAATATTGTATAGGATATTCCGAGTCATGAGCCCGGGAGGGAGTTAAGTCGGTAGGTCTAGTGTCCTATTGTGAGCCCGGGAGGGAGTCAATAGGCGAATTAGAGGCGTTTTCCCCGCCTCGTTGTGGACAATGGGCCCACGGGGGCGCTTGGGAGAGAGAACAAGCGTTTGCATTTTTGTGGAGTCGCCACCAATTTTTATGGGAAATTGGAACCGTTCGAATACCTCGTGCCATGTCAAGACACAAAGTAGTGACATGAACACTAAGCAATCGTTACCCTTAGCATTCTATGTCTAGAATGACTCTCGTGGATGCCAATGAACACGGATGTTCACAGAGATCTGGAGTAAGGGGTGAGGGTACGTATTAGGAAGCTCTTTTGATCGAACACCTAATCCCGCCCGCCTCGACAGCGGCCTCTACTAATGATTAGGGACATCATCTATGCTCGATATATCGTCGATTATATGCATGCAATGCAACATCCAAGTTTTAATCCTAGCATGTGAAGATTAGACTAAGTCGGTTAACACGTAATTTGGCATACAATTAATGTCGAAATAGGATTTAATGCTCAATTACATATGAAGGCATACAAATGATACAAGAAATATGATAAATACAATAATGAAAATTACAATAATGAAAATTACAATAATTACATCGGGTTTAACGATTTATGTTGAAAATACCTTTAAAACGGATGATTTGAGAAAAAGAGTAAAAGAAAGAATTAACGAATAGATCAGTAGGTGATAATACGGTTAATAGTTAATTATACGTAAACTAATTGAACTAGGTCAAGCAACAACGGAGTTCAGAGACAGAAGTCAACTGGAACAAAGCGAAGAGATCGCGCCCTTTGGAAGAGGCGCGATTCTTTGCGTCTGTTCCAAGGGTGAGTTCTGGCTGTGAAGCCGGAACTGCAAATCTTTAATGTAAATTGGGGATTTTAATGGTTAATTAATATACTTACTCGGATGAAAGTGATTAACACATTATTTACATGTGAAAGAGGGTCATAAAAGTAATAAAACATGGATGAGACGGATTTAAGACGAATTATTTACATGAATGAAAGATTGATTAGTGACATGGGTGAACTAAATAGGTTAGATATGACAAATTAACGACAAATTAATGACGAAAATGACAAATGAAAATATATCAAAGATCGAATTCCAGAAACCCGATATGAACAAATCGAATCTCTACAACCCGGATTGAGTTTAATGACGAAAACCCGCAAATATGAGATTATAAGGGATTTAAGTCGGATTTAAATGATGGATTAAACGTGTTAATGAATGAACAATAATATACAGGTGAAATTATTATGCTATTGTATCAAAGAATTAACGAAAACGAACAAAAACGAACAAAACGAACGAATTACAGAGGACGAAGGAAGAAGAAAGGAAGCAGGTACTGCGTCAGCCTCACGAAGAGGCGCAGCAGGAATTGCGCTCCTTCGAAGAGGCGCAGCAGTTGCTGCGTCCTTTCTCGACGGTCTCTCTTCTGGAAATCCGTAAAAAGGGTTTTAAACACGGTTTTAGAAATCGGTTTTAAGAGGTGTTTTCGACATAAACCTTACATTAATGATACAAAAGGTAAAGAACAATAAATAAAAGAGAGATTTACACCCTCAGACTTACATGTTTGACGAAACGAGATAAACTAAGTTATCGATTAGTGATGCACGACTCGAATGTAGACGAAAGTGCCCTCGTAAGAGGAAAACGATTAGATTAATTAAGTTGATTAGTTGTGGAGTTGGTCAAATTGGTCGGTCATGCAAACGAGGCTGGTACTCAGAAGGATCCGAGCTTACGTGGTCGAATGTTCAAGCATGTAGACGCCAAAAAGTAAGAACAAAGGTCTAGAATACAAAGGGAGAAGAGAAGGGCGGACACTCGCGTGAGAAATATGAGGAGCGAAGGCTCCTATTTATACTAATCACGTGAACGAATAGGGTTTTCGGAGAGACTTTGGAAGTGAATCTCGGAAAGATATGAAAAAGATACGAGAAATACGCAGAAAAGGACTGGGAAGAGGCGCAGCGATCATCGCGTCTCTTGGAAGAGGCGCAAAGACTGCTGCGTCTGTTCCCAAGTGGTTTCCTCCTGCGGAAGAAAGATTTCCGTGTTTAAGTTATGGAATGACGGAATAATTTGGTTTTCCTTAATATTTTGTATGAATATTAAGGGAAATTGTTTACCAAAGAATAAAAGATTGTGAAATATTTATAAAATATGGAATAGAAATATCCAGAACATTCCAGAACATTCCGACTCGGGATTTAACGGTTGTTAGAAAATGAAGACGGTTTTAGGCCCGGACTCCAAATGTACTCTAATTACTATCAAAACGACCGTATCGGCGCGTAGATGACAACTAAGAGGTAGACAATAGTGTTTGAGCAATCACTTGACGATAAACTTACGAACTGTCATAAATAGTTCCGCGTATCAAACATGCGGCCCAATCGTCACCGGGTGGTTTGCGAGAGGTGCAGAAATGAGGTATCTACAGAGCCCCCACATTGACTGAGGCTTGGACAAGGCGAAAGTCAAAGTATAGCCATCAGGTCAATCGAAAATTATAACCTGACGACTATGGCGACGCGAGGCGGCTCAAGGGGTCTGAGCCAATGACCTATCGTCGGGAACATTTTAGAGTCTGTCGACTATCGGGGAGGGTCGTTTAAAGTCCATTAGACTACGTAAGGAGGCTCGCCAGCCATAAGAAGAGACCATACCTGAGACTTCTGGACGAAACGGGACTGAAGACGCTTCGGCGAAACTCTTTGGTCTGAAGATAACTTGGTGTCTGAAGGTATATCCTAAAAAGGGGTATCTGAATGATTATAAGGAAACGATGATTTTGAGGAAAGACAGCAGGACACAGTCTGGAACTGCTGGGGGAAATCTGTTCGTGTTCAGCTTCAAACAAACTTTGGAAGAATTCGGGGTCGATGTTGATCTCTATGTCTCGAGAGGAAGTGACTGTCGGTCGTGAACTCTCGTTGGGGAACATAATCGGGAACTTATCTCCATATCTCAAGAGGGATAGTCCATCCGTTTACTCTCGCTGGGGAATATAATGGAGGCGTGTCGAAACACCTGTGAAGAAATACCCGTTTGTTGTGATAAGCAAAGTCTTGGAAGCGATGTATAATGTATAACAGTCTGCTATTGGCTTGGAAATGCGGGTATGAATGAAAGATAATCGTCAAACGGACCAAAAAAGATAAAAAATGGCATCGAGGAATAGGCGCACCAAAGATGGGCCTACAAATAACGAACTAGTAACGAATTTTTAAAAACTCGTATGGAGGGAACATCAGGAAGAGGCACAGCAAGAGCTGCATCTCTTGGAATAGGCGCAGCGCCTGTTGCGTCTGTTCCTGAGGGTGTCTTTTCTGTGTAAAAACGCGATAAACAGAGGGATTTACTTCATTTGTTCGAAACACAAATTCTTCAATTTCTCTCTCAAATCTTAACCATTTCCGCCAAAATTTGATTCAAAAGCTTGCATTCATCATGAATAATCGAGGTATGTATATCATTCTTGCATCAATCCTCTATATTTCGCTTAATTTGGATCAAAAAAATTAGGGTTTTCAACCCAATTAATTCGAAAATTTGGGGCTTTTCCCCCAAATTGATTTGCCTTGTAAAATTGATACTAGAAACGGATAATTAGTAATATAAGGATCATAACCATGTATTTGTTTTGAATTTTCGTTGAGTTTTGAGCATTTGAGTGAAATTGAGACGGTTTCACAGCTAAACCGTAAATTGCTTCGAAAATAGCCTTAGGATTTCCCATTTGCGATGATACTTGATATTTGGGATCCTTGGATGATGGGTAAACTTCCTACCATCTCGGAATTTTGGTTTGTGACGGCTTTCTCAGGGCACGTTTCTAGGGCATAATCGCCGTTATAACGAAATGCTGCCGAAAATTCGACTCGAACCCATGACTAGGCTTCAACTTAGGCTTGACTTGACTCAAATTACCACATGAGTGATTGGTTTTGTGAGAATACGGCCAAAGATGGCGAGAAAAGAGTGATTTCAGGGCTTCCGAAGGCTCGAAAATCCCTTAACTAAGGCTTGTCGTCACGTGACGCGGCCTAAATTTGCTTTAATGTTACAGGTGATGAGGCTTCTACTTCTGGGAGAGCTCCCATAGAGATAAACATTGCTGTTGACCTTTCTCGTGCCATCGAGGAGGCTTTGGAGGAGGCTTTCACCGTCGCGGTGATGGCTGCTGGGGACGAGGTCCACGAGGAGGAGGCCCCGAGGCGGGCCAACGTTGGGCGAGGAGATCTTCAGCTGAGGGGAGCACCCGCGTGGGCTGAGACCTGGGACAGCAGGCACTTGCTTTGGGCTGCAGAGGGTCATCTGTCCAACAGGACGGTGAAGAGCTTGGTAATCTTGAATTCATTACTCATCACTCATCTTGTTTCATTTCACTTGCTCATATCTTTTCCAACTTTCATTCAAAACTAAAGATAGCTTTTGTTTCAAATCACAATTGGAGGCCGGGAACATCAAGTCGTTCTCGGGTTACACGACAGCGATGGAGTACTACGAGCGGCTGTCGGCGGAGGAGCGCGCCATGATCGAGCGTGGAGCGTTTGGTGCCCTTGTGCATGCTTGGAGGGATATCGCGAAGATGAAGCTGCGGGCTAACCTTAGCCTGGTCCGCGCTTTCTTGGACCGATTCTGGGACACGACTTCTACTTTTCACATGCCTTTCGGTGAGGTGGGAGTCACGTTGGAGGACTACGGCATGATTTCAGTCGGTCCGTGTGGGGACCGAGGCTTTGGAGTGGCCGGAGACTGCCATGAGGGTGGACTCGGCCGAGGCTAGGAGGTTGATCGGCTGGAACTTGTCGCCGAAGGCTGTTACAATGCCTGGTTTGGTGCCCAGTTCCTATGTCCGAGACTACTTTGCGGGGAAGACCCCGGCGCTGGTGACGATTGACGGGAGAGAGATGGCTCCTCCTCCCTTTACAGCTGAGCAGAGGGCCCGTTTGTGGCTTTGGTGGTTTCTGTCTTCGATCTACCTCGGAGACAAGGGAGAGAGGCTGTCGACGAAGCTTCTTCCCTTCCTTTCTGACCTGAGCTCCCTAGGGCGCTAGGACTGGGTCACTGCTGGTTTTGCGGTCCTCATCCACTTCATGAGGGCCATGGTTCGTCCGGAGTTGATGGAGAAGGGGACTTCTTCTGGTGCTGTCGGCCCTGGACTACTGTTGGAGGTATGAACCTTCATTTAGACTAAAATCAATTCTTTTCCTCATGAAATTACGAAAGATCGTTATTGACTACCTTGCTTCACAGGCGTGGGTGTAATCCTACTTTCCGAACCTCTCGCCCAAGAGGACGGAGCCGCTGGAGAAGACCTATCCCGTCGTGAGGGATTGGGTGATGTGCAGGACGAGGAGCAAGCGTTCCTCTCACGGTGTTTACCGACGGGACGTGAACGCACTTCAGCTGGACAGCGTGAGCATCTCACTTATAATCATTTGCTTCTATATTGCCTTTAATCGATCATAAGAATGATTCATTGTTTGTCTTGTCCCAGTGGGTGCCCAGGCCTTGGGCGGAGTACGCTGGAGCGCCTCCTTTTGTGGCTGAGGTCCTTCGACCTAGGAGCTCGAGCCGGCTGTTGTTGAGAACGTCGATGGGTCCTGTGTAGTACTTGGGCGAGCGCTTGGCTCGTCAGTGCTCTCGGGACGTATTGACGGTTCCCATCGATCCTCCTAGGACGATGTTCAGGGAGCCTTCTGAGGCTGAGAGGGAGGCTGACTTGGCTGGCGTTGGTGATAACGCCCTCCTTCTTCCTGGCGAGGACTACTCGGCGTTCCTCTATGGGAGGCTGGCGTACTGGCCGGTTGTGGTAAGTGCTTTTATCCTTCTTTATTTTGATTTTGAGAATACGATGAAAGATCATCGATTAATGAGAAACATCTGACTTTGCAGGAGGTTGAGGCGGCGGGCATCGAGCCCCCAGAGTACCCCGAGACCCTCGAGTACACTAACGCGACCGGGAGGACGACGATCTCCGAGCTGCGTGACCTTGACGTGGTTGTGACGGATGCTGGCGTGGACGATTGGTAGCATCTGATTCGGAGGGTGAGCCTCTAATTTGCATAATTTTTGTGTAAGATTACATTTGATTGAGCTTATTCAATTATTGAGAATTTCTTTTTGAAAATGCAGGTAGCACCGTCTCGGTTCGTGGCGTTATGGAGGGTGGCCAACCGGCTGCGAGCTACTGCCGTCGAGGCACTTGTCGGTGGTCGAGGTCGTCAGGTATGAACCTTTTGTCTATTTCATTTTTGAATTTTGATTTTCAAACTTCTCTTGTAATTGCTTGAAATGATATACATGAGCCAATTTTGTTGTTTGCAGGGGGACCGTGAGCTGGAGCGAGAGTTGGCTCAGTCTCGGGAGGAGACAGCTCGCTTGTTGAGGGAGCTCGAGGTTCGAGACGTCGAGGTTGCTGCTCTCGCGGCAAGAGTTGCGGAGCTAGAGGGCGACCGGCAGTAGTTTTGCTTTAGTGTGTCCTTTTGTATTTTGCACATTTGTACATTTTGGACCTTCATTTTGGACATTTTGGACTTTGCTTGGGGCTCGAGCCCCCAGTTTGTTGTACATTTCCCCTTTTTTGGTTGTATATATGACGGCCTGAGTGCCTTTGCTGCTGGGTTGTGTTGCTTGTATCTGCAGGGTTAGCTTTGAACAGGTTTGGTAGATGGCGGTTTATGCCGTCATGCTGCCGAAATTTACATAGAAATCACGTAGAACATACATTTGTATATACACACGGCCTAAATTAGCGCAAAACGAATGACTCAAAAGAATGCAAAAAAGTTGCCGGAAATGACCGGGCGGTAGGGAGGGTTACCCCTAAAAAAAGAAAAAAAAAATAGAAACCTATAAGTTAGAAATGAAATGATTAAAAAAGAAATAAAAAATAATATATAAGTTAAATAAATATATGAATTTTGAAATGAATTAAATTACAAATGAAAATTATTTCCTAAAATGAATTACATTAAAAAGAAAATTATTTCCTAAAATGAAAATATACAAGTGTGGTAAAATGACGAAGATGTTGATATCGTCTCGAAATGCGTGCCCGCGGATTTAGGAAACATGGAATATGGTTATTTCTACGTATTTACCAAAATAATAACCCGTAGGAATAGGAAATTATTCGTCAAGGAATTTAGGAAAGATCCAACGCAGAAAATCACATAAACCTAGCTGAGGAAGAGGCGCAGCATGAACTGCGTCCCTTTGAAGAGGCGCAGCAGGTACTGCGCCTGTTCCCAGGTGTGTCTGTTCTAGCAGATTTTAGGAAACAGAATTTAGTATAAATAGAGATGTCGATAGAGGTTTTATTCACACAATTCTTCTGTCTCTTCTTCGTCTTATTACATAAAATTCTTAATATAAGTACTCATCATGAATACTTTGGAGATTCGCCTAAAAGAGTGGACTAACGAGTTTTCCAACATGGAGAAACACGACATGGGCGCCTATAACCTTGGATCATTGTTGAGTTTGAAGCTCATCAAGGTTGTCAAACCGTTCTTAGATGCTTGTCTTGATTATTGGGACCCGAATTACCATGTTTTTGCTTTCCCCGGAGGCGACATTTGCCCATTTCCTGAAGAAATTGCTGCGATCGGTGGGTGGGACCCGGAACACTTGCCTACGATTCCTTCTACTTCGCAAGGGTATAAGAGCAAATTTAGAGACTTGCTCGGATTGACTAGACTTGAGGTGGACCGTTTAGTGACCTCGAAGGGAGTGCGAATGTTGGACTTCATTGACCGATTCATTAACAGGGCCAATCCCACCGTTTCTTATGTTGCTAGGCGAAGGGCATTTGGATTTTGCTTGTTGCATGTGTATGTCCTCCAAGGGCATGTTGATGAAGACTTGAGAGGTGATCCCCATCTTCTGGGCCTAGTTGAGCAAATGGAGCTGCGCAGGAGCCCAGCTTGTTTATGCCTAGGAGAGATCCTGTTGGGCTTGGATAATAGGAAAGTCAATCGTGACCTACCGTACTTGGGAAGTCCCGTTATTTTGCAGGTAAAAGAACTTTTTCTCTTTCTTTCTTTTTTTTTCGTTTTTTTTTTTTCGTCTCTTTTTTTTTCGTTTTTTTTTTCTTTTTTTTTTCGTTTTAATACCCGCTTTTGGTAGGTTTGGCTTATGGAGCGCCTTCGATTGATCGAGCCCCCAATTCATGTTCCTTCTTATCATGCTCGTTCGATTGCAATGAGGATTAGGCTGTACACGGTGGACTTCACTCGAGTCTGCAATTATTGGGAGAACAAATTGAAGAGTGATGATGGCCCCTTGATTAGGTGGATTGTACCATGGTGGCACCTCAAATCTGTCAATGGAGTATCTTCCCTGGATCCTACTCGATCTGTGCGCATTCCTGGCTTGGAATTCATGGTGTGCATCTTCCCGGAGAGGTTGATGAGACAGGTTGGACTAAAGCAGACGATCCCGAAGCTTGATACCGTCCCGCAGACTGCCGTGGCGCTTACTACTGAGAGTCGAAGGGAGTGGGCCATTAAATGGGCCCAAAGAAACGTGTGGTTCTTGAACTCCTCTGCTAATGCCTTATGGGTGTCGGATTCTTATCTGCGATGGAGGAAAGCTACTACTCCGGAAGAGCGTGAGAGATTGAGGAAGCGCGAGCCTGTTGATTACAAGGTGCGCGAGGTGGAAAAAGAGAAAGAGAAGCATTTGACTGAGGGAGAGGAAGAAGTCGGGTTTCGAGTTGTTCATCCTTCGAAGAAACCGAAGACCTCTTCTGCCGTGGATAAAGTGATTGACAAGAATGGGAAGTCTAGGCCTCGAGAAAGACCGTTGATGATTAGGTCCGAAGTGGCGCAAGAGCGTCCGGCTCGAGGTCGTGACAAGAAATATGACAAGAATGACAAGGGCAAAGGGAAAATGGAGGAATAGCCCAAGTCTTTATTATTATTTATTATTATTATTATTATTGTTGTTGTAATAAAAGGTGGGGTTTTTAGAATCCTAGCCTATTTTATTTTTATCATGTAGCGTATTATTATTAGAAAATGAATGAAATAAAAAAGGTTAATTGGTTATGAAACCGTTGTGATTTTCTATTTATTATTCTTGTCGAATTCCAAATGCAACGCAAATGTCCTTCTATTTACATTTTAAAATAATGGGTTTTATCTTGTGAAGGATTGCCTACGTATTTATTAAGAAAATGAAATCAAACCCTTGCGCGTAGTTCGAGTAAATGTAAAAGAATAATTGTTCTAAGCAAGAGCTTGTAATGAACTTAGAAAATAAGCATGGGCTTTTTACTTACTCTTATGGTGCAAATTTAGTTTATTTGATGATATGAGGATGACAAATTTGTCAAAATGCAAGAGCAGAGTGACATTAGCTTATTTCAGCTTGGCCAGGGGCCATTTATTTAGTGCCACAAGAGCGACACGTGAGGTTACGCGAGGCGCGTTTTTGTTCCTATTCTAGGCATAATACCGCTTTAGTTGGTCGAGGTTTGTCGGGTTGGAAAACTCATTCCCATCTAGGTCTGTGATTCTAACCGCACCCCATGGGAGTATAGACTTGACTAGGAATGGCCCGGCCCAATTAGGTTTGAATTTTCCCCGTGGATTAACAGGTAAAAGAGCTCTAACCGACTTGAGTACTAAGTCTCCTTCTTTGATGTTCCTTGGCTTAACCCTTTTGTTGAAAGCTCGTTTGATACGTGCTTGATATGTTTGGACATTATGCAAGGCGCGTAGCTTACGTTCATTCAGGAGGATGAGTTCTTCATATCTATCCCTCTTCCAGTCGGCTTCCGGGATTTAACTTTCGAGTAAGATACGCAATGATGGTATTTCTAACTCGACTGGTTGTACAGCTTCCATGCCGTAAGTCAAATAGAAAGGGGTGGCCCGGTGGGCGTGCCCTAACGAGATGTGCGATATCCCCACAAAGCAAAGGGTATCTTGCTTGGCCAATCTCGATAGTTGTCAATCATTTTCTTGAGAATTGTGACAACGCTCTTGTTTGCTGTCTCTACCGCGCCATTAGTCTGTGGTCTATATGGCGAAGAGTGGTGATGTCTAATTTTTTACTTGGCTAGCAATTGGTCAGTCTCAGCTTGGAAATGTGATCCATTATCACTAATGATCTCATGTGGGCAACCGTATCGACAAATGGTGTTGTTTTGTATGAATTTTGCCACGTTTTTAGCCGTAAGACTAGTGTAGGAAGCCGCTTCTACCCAATTGGTGAAATAGTCAATTGCCACTACGATGAAACAATGACCTCCTGTTCCGGCTGGGGTTATCTTCCCGATTATATCGATTCCCCAGGCAGAAAATGGCCAAGGAGATGTCATCGTATAGAGCAATGAAGGTGGGACATGTTGTACATTTTCGAAGATTTGGCAATTGTGGCAATGTCTTACATATTTGATGCAATCGGATTCCATTGTGGTCCAATAATACCCCAAATGTGTGATCTTCTTTGCCATCATGGGCCCACTCATGTGAGGACCACATTCTCCATCGTGGACATCTTCCATTACTTTCCGTGCCTGTGAATGATCAAGGCAACGTAGGATTACACCAAGAGGTGTTCTTTTGTACAACTCTCCTTGTATGAGAACGTATTGGGAAGCTAGCAGGCGTATAGCACGTTGTCCCCTTTTGTCCATATCCGGTGGATAGGTGCCATTGAGCTTGAAATTTAGGATTGCTTGGAACCAGGGTTCTTGTGCGATTTCCTCTTCATCGGTGATTTGATGGACATAAGCTGGCTCTGACCGTCGTTCGATACATAAAGGCATTTCTACCATGTCATATGGCATATTAATCAAAGATGTAAGTTTTTCAAGAGCATCTGCAAATTGATTTTCTTCCCGAGGTAGGTGTAGATATGTCACGTGATCAAAGAATTGGGCAACTTGGTCTATTCTGGCTTGATAAGGTGCTAGGATTTCGCTTCGGATTTTCGAAGATCCCGTAACTTGATTGATGATCAGGGATGAATCCCCATGTACTCGGAGGTTTTTAATGTCTAAGCTCACTGCCGCTTGTAGTCCAATGAGACAAGCTTCGTATTCTGCAGCGTTATTTGTCACCTCGAAGTCGAGTTTGACAGAGATTGGTGTATGCTCGCCTTCAGGAGAAATGAGCAACACTTCTATTCCAAATCCTCTTAAGTTTGATGCTCCATTGAAGTAAAGGTCCCAGGAGTCTACATCAGTTTGGAGTATATCCTCGTCTGGAAATGACCAAGTGTCTATTGTTTGTGCATCATTGATGGGATTCTCTGCAAAGAATTCGGCAACGGCGCGCCCTTTTATAACTTTCAGGGGCACGTACTTGAGATCGAACTCTGAGAGCATCAAAGTCCATCTTGCTAGACGTCCGTTGAGAACGGGTTTCTCGAAGAGGTACTTGACTGGATCCATTTTGGAGTATATTTTGACGGAGTAGCTAAGCATGTAATGGCGTAGCTTCTTCGTTGCCCACACAAGAGCGAGGCATGTCTTTTCGAGTTGTGAGTATTTGCACTCGTACTCCAAGAACTTCTTACTAAGGTAGTAGATAGCCCTTTCCTCTTTCCCCACGGTTTGAGCTAGCATGGCGCCCATGGCTGTTTCAGTCACTGTGAGATACAGACAAGGAGGTTGATCTCGTTGAGGTGGCATGAGCACTGGTGGTTTAGCGAATATCTCCTTGATTCGGTCAAATGCCTTTTGACAATCATCATCCCATATGGTGTGGTCTGTTTTCTTGAGCTTCTTGAAGATAGGCTCACAAATCATGGTGAGTTTTGATATGAATCGACTTATATATTGCACTTTTCCCACGAATCCTCTGACTTCTTTTTCTGTTTGAGGTTGTGACATTTCGATCACAGCCTTGATTTTGGAAGGGTCTATCTCTATACCTCGTTGGCTAACAACGTATCCCAGGAGTTTGCCAGATGTTACTCCGAATGCGCACTTCTGAGGATTGAGCCTCATGTTGTACTTTCGTAGCCTTGCGAAAAATTTGCGAAGGTTCGCAATATGCCCCTCTCTATCCTTGGACTTGACAATCATGTCGTCTACGTATACCTCAACTTCTTTGTGCATCATGTCATGTAAGAGTGTCGTTGCGGTGCGTTGATATGTAGCTCCGGCGTTGATTAGCCCAAACGGCATTACCGTATAGCAATAGGTTCCCCATTGAGTGACAAAGGCGGTCTTATGCATGTCTTCTATGGCCATCTTGATTTGGTTATAACCCGCATATCCATCCATGAAGGATAGTAGTGCGTGGTCTGCAATATTGTCCACCAATATGTCAATATGTGGTAGAGGGAAGTCATCTTTAGGACTTGCTTTGTTTAAGTCTCTAAAGTCAACACAAACACGGATTCTCCCATCCTTTTTGGGTACAGGTACTATGTTGGCTACCCAGTCAGAATACTCGAAAACTTCTGTTCTCATTCGACGAAGCTTCTGTTTTATAGGCTTGAAACTTGGCTTAATCGGAATTCTATGTTCAGCGATATCCCTGTCGATCCCTGGCATGTCTTTGTAGGACCACGCGAAAACGTCTTTGAACTCGTGTAGGAGGTCTATGAAGTCGTCCCTTTTGATAGAGCTCAAGGTAGTCCCTATCCTAAGTTCTTGGGGTTATAGTTCGGTTCCTACATTGATGGGTTCGGTATTCTCTATTACTGGCCCTCCTTCCCCTTCCTGTAGTATTTCTTTGGCTACGTAGGGAGGTATCTCAAGTGAGTCCGGGTCTTGGTCATCCTCAGTATCATCGTAAGCAGAATTGCACTCAAGATGACACAAAGAGTAAGCAGAACCTGATTTATTCATATTAAAGTTTGAGAAAAGTTAAAACAAAGAAGCCATCTGATCTGTGGTCAGTGGCGGTAAAGGGACAGTGGTGGGGCCATTTCCCGAACTACTGTTACTATTTGAGGCTAAGCTAGGAGAAACAAAGGGAATGGGGATGACGACAGGAGGAGACTCCTTAGTGACTTCTCTAGACTCCGACTCAGACTCCGACTCCGACTCTGACTCGAATTCATCGCCTTTTGGTTCTCCTTTGAACATATCTCCTTCTCCAGTGGTGAACTTGAAGAGTCTTCCTTGATTGTTGGTCCACTTGATTGATTTTCTCCATCCTTTCTGCTGATTCGCGTTTGTTTCTGTGATTAACGCGGTAGGGTTGAAGTGATCGTCTTGAAGTATCATGGTAATGATCTCATCCTGCGCGGCTCTAACAAATAGATCTTCTCCAAACAATAGACTAACAGCTTGTTCGTCTAAGCAAGGTGCTTGACGAGCTTTGACGGTAGGAACCGTTTCTGGAGGAATGAAGTAGCAATCGTGAAGATCTCGATTCCGGCTAGCTTCCTTTCGAGATAGTGCCAAGGTTCGGGAAATCCGTGAAAGAGTTCTAGACTTCCTTCCTTTACGAAGTATCCGTTTAGGGTAGGGAGATAGGGTCGCATTTGGACTCCTACGTACTTACGGTTTTGAACTTGAGCGAGCATTTCGAGAACTTCCTCTTTGGTGGGTTTGTACCCTAGTCCAAGTGGTATCCTTTTTGAGTTGCCTTCCTTGTAGGGTGCGAAGGTGTTTCTTCGGATAGGGTTTAAAGGCATTCCAGGGAAGTATCCCTGGGATTTGAGTATGTGGTTGACCACCAAGTTGGAGTAGGGATCGTAATATATGGGTGCCAATTCACTTTCTATGACACTTATTCTTTGGAAGCCCCCAAGCTCATATACTGGATCCGCAAGGACTTGATTGTTTGACATCTTTTCGATTATTGCCTTGATAGGTGACAAAGTGATCGTCACCACTTTGCCATCTAGTGGGATCTTGATCTTTTGATGAAGGGTGGATGTCACCGCTTTAGAAGCGTGAATCCAAGGTCTTCCTAGGAGTATGTTGAAGGAAGCTTCAATGTCCACTATTTGGAAGTTAACCTTTCGCTCAATTGGCCATGTGGCTATGGTTAGGTTAACGAGTCCTACTACCTTTCTTCGTGTACCATCATATGCGCGAACACCTTGATTGGTAGGGGTCCAATCCAACTCTTTCATGCCTAGTTTGTATGCCGTTTTGAGGGGTATGACGTTGACCGCGGAGTCATCATCTACCAAGGTCATTGGCACATTCTTCTTTAGACAAATGACGGTGATGTAAAGAGCCAAGTTGTGATTAGCGCCAAAGGGTGGCAAATCTTCGTCTGAGAAAGTAATAGGATTGCTTAGCTTCGGTGATTCTTGGAAGACCAAGTTGACTACATCTTCGGGTGTGGAGTTATGTGCTACACTTAGCTTGGCCAAAGCTTGCAGTAAAGCTTGGTGATGTGGGAAAGAGCTTGCTACTAATTGCCAGACTGAAAGATCAACCTTTGTCTTCTGTAATTGCTTGAGCAAATGATCAGTGGAGTCATCTTTGTCATCATTTGGTGCGACAACGTTGGTTGGACCATTTTGAGTAGTATTTTGATATGGACGGCCCGAACGAGTTAGGTGGTCCACATCCTGGTCTTCACCATTTTGGACTATTTCTTTGACTAGGGAGTTTTCAATGAGATACTTGTCCTCATCATCATCGGCCCAGACTCCATTGATTGTAGCTAGTTCCCTCATTCTCATTATTTTGTCTTCTAATTGCGTGATTTGGTCGACTAGTTTATCAACCACGACGACTATTTCTTGCATAGTGGCATTTTAAGAGAAGATCAGTGGCACATGTTCTTTGGGTGTCTCGTTGGGGTCATGTAAAGTTGTCACTACATTTTCAAATTCCCAAACTTGCCTATCCACACTCCTTGCTCATGTGATGAAGTCGGAAATGGTAGGGGAGATGGTAGAGTAGAACCCTTCATTCTCAATCGCGTGGATCTCACCTTCAATTGGAGAAATGAGGTGTGAACAATCTAAGGTAGATTCTTCACTTGTGATCACTAGAATCCCAAGAGGGTTCTGCGTGTTGTTGAGTTTGCCTCCCGGCGGTATTGGTAGTCGACCTTCCTCGATCATGTCTTGAAGCACATTTTTCAATTTGTAGCATTTTTCTGTGTCATGCCCCTTGCCCCTATGGTATTCACAATACGAGTTCTCGTCCCAGAATTTGGATTTCTTTTCGGGCCCAGGAGTAGTTCCTATGGGTTGGAGTTTGCCTTGCTTCATTAACCTCTTTAGAGCGATGGAGTAAGTGTCCCCAAGATTTGTGAATTTCCTTGGTGGGGTACTTTTCTTGGATGGCTCAAGAAGGTTAACCTCATCGGTCTTGCTAGTGGAACCGTATGAACAATTAATTGAGCCTTGATATCCTCGACCTACCGTTTTGGACAAGAGCCCTTTACGGATGTCATCTTCAATCCTTGTTCCTAGTACGGTTAAGTCCTTGAAAGTTTTGATGTTTTGGTATCTCAAATGATTGGCATAGATGGGTTTGAGATTGTCCACGAACTTCTCCACAAAGGTAGCCTCATCCGGGCGTTCAACTAGTTGGGTACTACTCTTCCTCCACCTACTTAGGAAGTCGGTGAATCCTTCTTTGTCATTTTGGGTAAGAACCTCTAAGGTGCGCATGTTAACTTGGATCTCGGCATTATCCGCATATTGCTTAGAAAACTCGATTGCGGCATCTTCCCAAGTGGCGATCTTCTTGTGTTCTAAAGAGTAGAACCATTGTTTTGGGATGGTGTCAAGAGACGAAGGAAAGATCCTTAAGAACATCTCGGGTTTGATGCCTTTGATAGACATGTAATCCTTGAAGGCACGGATGTGGTTCAAAGGGTTTTCGTGCCCCTTGAATTTGGGGATATCCGTCATATTGAAGTTGGTTGGCAATTTGGAATTGACGGCCTCATACTTGCGATTATTCTCCCTATAAATGTCATCCCCTTTAAGATACATCAATTGCTCCTCTAAGTATTGGAGCCTTTTCTCAGCTGCAGTCACACCCATGGGAGGGCTGTCGTCCCTAAAGTCATTCACGAAGTCATCAACGATTTCGCTTTCTCGAGGAGGGATCCTCGTTTCTACGGCGTAGATCCGACCTTCGATGGTGTCGAGGCGATCATACACTTGATCTTGGGTAACTTGGATTTGAGCTAGTGCGGCTAGGATTCGATCATTACCATCTTGAAGTTGATTGAAGTTCGCGTCACTTGTTTCAGGCATCTTGAAAACTGGATAAGAGATCGACGACGAATCAAAACACGATCGACCATTCTAACACAATTGCTAAGAGAAGAAATGATTTGACTTGTGAAGTGGGTGTGTGCCACTTGTGTCGAGTGAGTTTTGAAGAAAGAACAAAGTTTTGAAAATGTGTATCCTAGTCAACTATAGTGTAGTTGTAGGAGTGGACTTGAAGTGAGGTTTTGAAATGGGCTTGGGCCCGAAATTTTGACTCGACAAACGGACAGAGTTTTGACTGGGTTTTGCGCTAATTATAGGCTCTTTTTCGAAATTTTCATTTAAAAATGGGTTTTGATTTTTTACAAAAATCGTCATGGTTTCGTTTAGAAATGGTGATCACGTAAGGTACAAACATTTATACAAGCATTATAACGGGATGCTGAGTGCATTTAAAAGGGTTTTGGTTTAAAGGGTGGGTTGCCATACCGGACAATCAAACCCGAAGTCTGTGGAGAGGCTCGTACCAAACAGGAGTAAGGCCGATTCCTAGTCCATTTCCTCAAGTAGTGAAGGTCCTTGATACAAACAAGAGTAAGCATCATGGTATGGATGACGTCAATCGCTATCCATCCTTAGGCCCAAATAATAATTAGGACCGTTTAGACGGGACGATTGGTCGAGTGGGTTGGGTTGGGCCTAGGAAGGCCGAATGAAACGATCTAGGAAGACCGAGTTATGAAAACCGACAATTGTCTTGTACAAACTATTCCCTAACCTTGTTCAAGTTTCACCCTTGGCTACACATAAGTGTATTATCCCCAGCGGAGTCGCCAAACTGTGGACAATGGGCCCACGGGGGCGCTTGGGAGAGAGAACAAGCGTTTGCATTTTTGTGGAGTCGCCACCAATTTTTATGGGAAATTGGAACTGTTCGAA
Organism: Silene latifolia; assembly: GCF_048544455.1. Taxonomy (NCBI): domain Eukaryota; kingdom Viridiplantae; phylum Streptophyta; class Magnoliopsida; order Caryophyllales; family Caryophyllaceae; genus Silene; species Silene latifolia. The sequence goes on along the minus strand of NC_133526.1, from coordinate 20,713,184 downwards.
TACCTCTTGCCATGTCAAGAGACAAAGTAGTGACATGAACACTAAGCAATCGTTACCCTTAGCATTCTATGTCTAGAATGACTCTCGTGGATGCCAATGAACACGGATGTTCACAGAGATCTAGAGTAAGGGGTGAGGGTACGTATTAGGAAGCTCTTTTGATCGAACACCTATTCCCGCCCGCCTCGATAGCGGCCTCTACTAATGATTAGGGACATCATCTATACTCGATATATCGTCGATTATATGCATGCAATGCAACATCCAAGTTTTAAGCCTAGCATGTGAAGATTAGACTAAGTCGGTTAACACGTAATTTGGCATACAGTTAATGTCGAAATAGGATTTAATGCTCAATTACATATGAAGGCATACAAATGATACAAGAAATATGATAAATACAATAAATAAAATTACAATAATGGAAATTACAATAATTACATCGGGTTTAACGATTTATGTCGAAAATACCTTTAAAACGGATGATTTGAGAAAAAGAGTAAAAGAAAGAATTAACGAATAGATCAGTAGGTGATAATACGGTTAATAGTTAATTATACGTAAACTAATTGAACTAGGTCAAGCAACAACGGAGTTCAGAGACAGAAGTCAACCTGGAACAGGCGCAGCAGGACTGCGCCCTTTGGAAGAGGCGCAACAGTTGCTGCGTTTGTTCTAAGGGTGAGTTCTGGCTGTGAAGCCGGAACTGCAAATCTTTAATGTAAATTGGGGATTTTAATGGTTAATTAATATACTTACTCGGATGAAAGTGATTAACACATTATTTACATGTGAAAGAGGGTCATAAAAGTAATAAAACATGGATGAGACGGATTTAAGACGAATTATTTACATGAATGAAAGATTGATTAGTGACATGGGTGAACTAAATAGGTTAGATATGACAAATTAACGACAAATTAATGACGAAAATGACAAATGAAAATATATCAAAGATCGAATTCCAGAAACCCGATATGAACAAATCGAATCTCTACAACCCGGATTGAGTTTAATAACGAAAACCCGCAAATATGAGATTATAAGGGATTTAAGTCGGATTTAAATGATGGATTAAACGTGTTAATGAATGAACAATAATATACATGTGAAAATATTATGCTATTGTATCAAAGAATTAACGAAAACAAACAAAAACGAACAAAACGAACGAATTACAGAGGACGAAGGAAGAAGAAAGGAAGCAGAAACCGCGGCAGCCTCACGAAGAGGCGCAGCAGGAACTGCGCTCCTTCGAAGAGGCGCAGCAGTTGCTGCGTCCTTTCTCGACGGTCTGTCTTCTGGAAATCCGTAAAAAAGGTTTTAAACACGGTTTTAGAAATCGGTTTTAAGAGGTGTTTTCGACATAAACCTTCCATTAATGATACAAAAGGTAAAGAACAATAAATAAAAGAGAGATTTACACCCTCAGACTTACATGTTTGACGAAACGAGATAAACTAAGTTATCGATTAGTGATGCTCGACTCGAATGTAGACGAAAGTGCCCTCATAAGAGGAAAACGATTAGATTAATTAAGTTGATTAGTTGTGGAGTTGGTCAAATTGGTCAGTCATGCAAACGAGGCTGGTACTCAGAAGGATCCGAGCTTACGTGGTCGAATGTTCAAGCACGTAGACGCCAAAAAGTAAGAACAAAGGTCTAGAATGCAAAGGGAGAAGAGAAGGGCGGACACTCGCGTGAGAAATATGGGGAGCGAAGGCTCCTATTTATACTAATCACGTGAACGAATAGGGTTTTTGGAGAGACTTTGGAAGTGAATCTCAGAAAGATATGAAAAAGATACGAGAAATACGCAGAAAAAGACCTGGGAAGAGACGCAGCAGTCACTGCGTCTCTTGGAAGAGGCGCAGCATCTGCTGCGTCTGTTCCCAAGTGGTTTCCTCCTGCGGAAGAAAGATTTCCGTGTTTAACTTATGGAATGACGGAATAATTTGGTTTTCCTTAATATTTTGTATGAATATTACGGGAATTTGTTTACTAAAGAATAAAAGATTGTGAAATATTTATAAAATATGGAATAGAAATATCCGGAACATTCCAGAACATTCCAACGCGGGATTTAACGGTTGTCAGAAAATGAAGACGGTTTTAGGCCCGGACTCCAAATGTACTCTAATTACTGACAAAACGACCGTATCGGCGTGTAGATGACAACTAAGAGGTAGACAATAGTGTTTGAGCAATCACTTGACGATAAACTTACGAACTGTCACAAATCGTTCCGCGTATCAAACATGCGGCCCAATCATCACCGTGTGGTTTGCGAGAGGTGCAGAAATGAGGTATCTGCACTCGTGTACCCAAGGTGACTTATTGCTGGAATCAACATGATAATCATAAATGTATGTAACCTAATCGTGCCCTAGTCCTTTCATATCTTGAGTAAAATATCATTCTAATTAGTTTTCTCTTTGAATTTAGTTGTTGCTTATTTAGTTTAATTTGCTAATCATTTAGTGTAGCCTATCTAGTCATTTGCCAATCAATCCTTTTTCTTGACTTAGCTAAACTTTAGAATAATAACAATTGGTAATCTCTCATACTTCTTGTGATTCGACCCTCAAGTAGTGCAACTACACACATTCACTTGCGAGGTTAAGCTTGAACCATCAGTGGTAAAGACATATTTGACCAACGGACCACCATCGGTAAGAACGCCCACAAATTTAACCCGACACAAACAAGTCTTCCCCATCGACAACTAACAAGCCACTAACTAAAACCAGGCACTCCAAACGGGAGCCATGAAAAACACTGACAAACTGGAGCCCAAAACACCTGAAAAGGACAAGCGGAAACAAACTACCGGGTAAGTATGAAGAACACAACAAAACCACTGACAAAACTAACAACCACATGAAATACAAAAAATTATAAACACAAATGACAGGCACAATATGGACCATACAATAACCCTACCAATAGAAGAAAAATGGGAAACAAACAAGAAGCAGCGAAGTGAGGAGGCAGAACACTATGAAGATGGCACCGACAAACCAACGGACAAGGTTCACAGCAACAACAAAGGAACAAGTAACAATACAGCAACCAAGGCAAAACACGGGAACAGATCAGAAGGTTCAGATTGATAAACAACAAAAGAGAAATGCAACTACGCAGAAAGATGAAGGAAACCAATAGAAACAATTTCAAACTAGCTAATCTTGTATTTGAAACCAAGTTTACCAACAACAGTAATAAAATTTGACTATGGTCGCCAAAAAATAAAACTACAAATTTTTAAACCAAACAAGCATAAACGCAACACACGGAATACAGGGTACCCACGGGGAAAGGAAATTAACCAAAAAACATAATACACAAAATATGAGGAAAAAAAACAAATTCAACCACACAAGAGAAATCAACAGCCATAAGAAACTGATACACAAATAAACTTAACAGTAACCGAAAGTAGAAAATTACCCATATGGAGACAAAAAAAAGTGACTGATAACCACCAGCCAGAAATCGAAAAAGGGATCAAGGGGATTGTTAGGTCCAGATTAACCTGGCCTGACCATAACCTGGCCTGACCTTACAAGGCTGATTGAAGAAAACAAAGACCGGACAAATCTAACTATTATTTAGTTGTTGAAGAATATTACGGCAAGCAGGCTACTAAATCCTGGAAGAGAAGCCTGATGGTCAAGATAGAATAGCTTAGCGATTATTAAAGCGGTGGATTAAGAAGATAAACAAGAAATACAGTTGTATAAGTCAAATAACCGTGTCCTATTCTCAAGGAAGACCAAGACTAATTATGGGACTACATCATCCATGAACTTAGACGTGCAAAAGGGGAAAAGGCTAAGAATCAGTTGGAGAAGAACCAGTCAACCGAATTAATAGGGAATGCGCCCTATTAATCCGGCAACAACCCCGACAAAAGAGAAGAACGTTGGAGATCAATACAACGTTCATGATTATGACTATAAATATTGTGATCTAGCATTTGTAAATTCATTCATCAATATAAGATTACTTCACTACTCGTTATTTTACGATCATCCAATTACCAAATTTGTATTCAGTTTATTCAAATAGCATAAGCATTATTCTTTTCATATAGTTATTCTTTGTAATTCATTTATAAATACTCCAAACATATAGAGCTAGATACCCATCTTATTTCTCAATCAAGCTAGGACCCATTCGGGGAAAATCCTGCTAAAACAATTGGCGCCCACCGTGGGGCATCTAGTTCTTCAACCAATAAAATTCTCCTTATCATCTTTCATTTAATATTCACACACAAAAATGGTGGAACTCACCGCAGAACAACAATTAGCGGCTGCCCTGGCCAAGATCAAAGAATTGGAAACAATCCAAGAGAAGGCAGCTCAGGCTGAAGTAGAAATCAATAGGCTGAAGGAATCTGAGTCTAGCTTGAAAAAGAAATTAGAAAATCAGGCTTCGGGTTCCAGGACCAGATTCGAACCAGGAACTCCATTCTCATCCATTATCAAAAATATAGACTTCTCTAATTTTGGAACCCCGGAGAAGGATACATTATCCGGCACTCCAACCATTCCCAATGATGAGACAAACAAAACTGAAGCAGCAATAATGATGGCTATTTGCAGAAATCCAAAACTCCACAAAAAAATAGAAAATATACCCGGAGTGCGGACTCGTGGTCAAGTAGAAGTTGATGACTTTGCAGATTCACCCTTTGCGGATGAAATTGCAAAGATTGATCTCCCCAAGAAATTTACTGTTCCATCCATGAGAACTTATGATGGAACCTCTGATTCACAAAATCATGTTGCCATATTCAAACAAAAAATGTTGGCTGCCTCAATACCCAGTGAACTCAGGCAAGTCTGCATGTGCAAAGGCTTTGGTACAACCCGACCGGAGCAAAGATTACAATGGTTCATCAATCTCCCAAATGGAGGTATCAAGAATTTTGCAGAATTGATCAATGCCTTCAATCAACAATTCGCAAGTAGCAGAGATATGGCCAAGAGACCCAGTAACCTGTTCAGGGTAAAGCAACTTCCTGAAGAATCTCTCAAAGAATTCCTGGCCAGATTTGTCAAAGAAAAGGTGGCCATTCCCAGATGCGATGAAGAAACAGCGGTAGAAGCATTCAGGCAAGGAGTCCTGCTTGACAGTGACATCTATGCGCAGATCTGACCAAGAAAGCATGTCCAACCTTCGCCTTTGTTCAATCCATCGCTTTAGAGCATGTCAGATTGGAAGAAGACCTCAACTTCAGAACGAACTCATCCGGAGGAAAGCAAGGCTATGGACACACTAACAGGAAAAGTTCCTACCAGAAAGGAAGCAATCCCAGATCAGCACCCTATTCCAGGCCTGAACGATCTGAAGTCAATATGGCACAAGAACATAAAGGTAACCTTTCTAACCTCCCAACTATTCCTGAATATAACTTCTCTATTAATACTGCAGGATTAATCAAACGCCTGGAAAACCCGGGAGACACGGTTAGATGGCCAAAGAAATCGATAACCCCGGGGAAAGATCCAACCAGATGGTGTGACTTCCATCAGGACATCGGACACACCACAGAGGAATGCATCCAACTCAGGAAACAGGTGGCATATCTTCTAAAGAAAGGCTACTTGAAAGACATAATCCAGCAGCCAAAGAACAAAGATGAAGGACAAAACAAGAGAGACTCAGGAAGCAACAGAGACCCTCCTCCTCCTCCCCCCATCTATGAAGTCAAATTCATAAATGGAGGATCAGAAATCTGTGGTCTGACCAGCTCAGCCGCCAAAAGAATATCCAGGGAATCCAGACTCCAACCTCCTCCCAGGCCCAAGTCATTGCCTGCTATTACCTTTGATGACTCGGATCTCCAAGGAATATCAGATCTACACCATGACAGCCTGGTAATCACCATGCAAATCGGCACAGCAAAGGTGTCAAGAATCCTAATAGACGGAGGCAGTTCAATCAACCTGGTAATGCTTGACGTCCTTAAAGCTATGAAGATAGACGAAGGGAAGATCATCAAGAAATCCAGCATCCTGGTTGGATTCAGTGGAGAAACAAAGAACACCTTGGGAGAAATCAGCTTACCTACCTATGTGGAAGGCGTGGCTTCATATGAGAGATTTGGAGTAATGGATTGCCTATCCTCGTATAATGTAATCCTGGGCAGACCATGGATCCACAATGTCAAAGCAATCCCATCAACATACCATCAATGCGTGAAAATTCCAACAGAATGGGGGATAACCACCATCAGGGGAGAACAGAGGACAGCTCAGGAATGTTACACTCAGGCTTTGAAACCCTCAAAGTCAGGTAAGTCCCTTGCATAGCAATTAAAGTCACCTGTCGGGGAAGAATATATAGCGCAATCACAGATGGAAACAGGAGAGGTCATATTAGACCAGAATTCCCGACAGAAAGTACTCGTAGGGTCGATGCACCCGATTCAATCGAGACCGAACTGGTCGACTTTCTTAAAACTAAAATGTCTTATTTTGCTTGGTCACATTTTGATATGATGGTATAGATCTTGATGTTATTACTCATAAGTTAAACATTGACAAATCCTTTAAGCCCCGTGACAAAGAAAAGAGAAGAAAATTTTTTTGCAGAGAGGCATGAAATCATCAACCAAGAAGTTGACAAGTTCTTGGACATGGGAAATGAAGGAAGTAATGTACCCCGACGGCTTGCAAACGTGGTAGTCGTCCAAAAGAAAAATGGCAAATGGAGAGTCCGCGTAGATTACACCGACTTAAACAAAGCTTGCCCAAAAGATCCATTTCCACTACCACACATCGATGCAATGGTAGATGCCACTGCAGGCCACGAAATGTTGACATTCATGGATGCCTCCAGCGGATTCAATCAGATAAAAATGCACCCAGCAGACCAGGAAAGCACGGCTTTCATCACCGAAAGAGGTATATATTGTTATCTTTGCTATGCCCTTTGGATTAAAAATGCAGGTGCAACCTACCAAAGGCTAGTCAACATGGTGTTCAAAGATCAGATAGGAGATACCATGGAAGTCTACATAGATGACATGGTAGTCAAGTCAAAAAAGGCAGAAGACCACGTCAAAGACCTGGAAGTAGCCTTTCAAATACTGGAAAAATTCAATATGAAGCTCAACCCACAAAAATGCCACTTGAGTCTCAAAGCAGGCAAATTCTGGCTACATGGTGACAAAAAGAGGAATAGAAGCCAGCCCTGAACAGATCAAAGCTATCCTGGAGCTAGAACCACCAAAGACAGTCAAAGACATACAAAAGTCGATGGAAGAATAGCAGCCCTGAACAGATTCATTTCAAGATCATCGGAAAGATGCAAATCGTTTTATAACTCGCTAAGGAAGAACAAGGACTTTCAATGGACCCCCGATCATCAGGCTGCCTTTGAAGACCTGAAAATATACCTATCCTCTCCCCCTTCTGGCAAAACCAGTCAAAGATGAACCCCTAACAAGTATACCTGTCGATCACAGAATCATTTGTGTCATGCAGTCTGGTCAAAGAAGCGATTTAAACAACAAGACACCATATCTATTATGTAAGTAAAAGTCTCATTGGATGCGAGAGATCGGTATGGCCTACTAGAAAAATATGTTTTAGCTTTAATTATGAGTTGCAAAAAATTAAGACCATATTTTGAAAGCCACCCTATAATAGTCAGAACCAACCTTCCTATCAAGTCTGTACTTAGGAAACCAGAATTGTCCGGACGAATGTGCAAATGGTCAATCCAGCTAAGCACATACAATATAACATTTGAACCAAGGACAGCAATTAAGTCACAAGCATTAGCTGATTTTGTGGCTGATTTTAGTCCGACCCTAGAACCCGACCTAATAAAAGAAGTGAATAAACTGACCAGCGACCAAACAGACCTAGAATGGACCCTATTCGTCGATGGTGCAGCCAACACGAGGGGCACAGGACTAGGGTTAGTACTAAAATCGCCACAGGGGGATAAGATAGTACAGGCTATAAGCTGTGCATTTGAGGCTACCAACAATGAGGCAGAATATGAAGCCCTGATAGCCGGACTAAAGGTATGTATTGACCTTGGTGTGCAAAACCTAAAGGTACGTACTGATTCCCTTCTTATCTCCAACCAAGTAAATGGGATATATACTGCAAAAGACCCCAAAATGATGCTTTATCTGGACGTTGTCCAAATTTTAAAAGGTAAATTTCGAAATTTTAATATTGACCAAATTCCCAGGGATTTGAATACCCAGGCCGATGCTCTAGCCGGCCTAGGATCCAACTTTAGTCCCCTTGACTTCGACAAAATACCCATCGTGCAATTATTAGAACCTGCAATAAATAAACAAGATGAGAGTTTCCCAATCTACATTGCTAATTCTTGGACAAAACCCTACTATGACTGGCTACAACAGGGAATCCTTCCCTTAAATAAGCAAGATGCCAGAGCACTAAAAATAAAAGCTGCTTCATATATTATTATTGACAACGTGCTTTTTAAGAAATCGCAGGCCGGGCCGTACCTCAGATGCCTGGAACCACAGGAAGCTGAGCAGATATTATCAGAAATCCATGAAGGATACTGTGGAAATCACAAAGGTGGAAGAAGCCTGGCAAGCAAAGTACTCAGAACAGGTTATTATTGGCCTACCTTGAGAGCCGATTGCCTGGATTTTAGCTCTAAATGCAAAGCTTGTCAGATTCACGGACCATATATCCATCAGCCATCTGAGGAACTACATTCCATATCCGCACCATGGCCATTTATGAAGTGGGGCATGGATATAGTAGGAAAACTACCTCAAGCGCCCGGACAAAAGGTTTTCATGCTAGCAATGACTGATTACTTCTCCAAATGGATAGAAGCTGAATCATACAGGCAAGTCAAGGAGAAGGATGTCATAGCATTCATTAAACACAACATCATATGTAGATATGGCATCCCCTCTGAAATAGTATGTGATAATGGCACGCAATTTGTGGGAAAAAGAACAGCAGCCTTCTGTGCTCAATGGAACATCAATCTGGTGACATCCACACCAGGATATCCAAAAGCCAACGGTCAAGCAGAATCCAGTAATAAGGTGGTAATCAGCTGCATAAAGAAAAAGTGGAAAAAGAAAAGGCAGATGGGTCAAGAACTCCCCCTGGTCCTTTGGGCTGACAGAACCACACCTAAAACATCCACAGGCCAAACCCCCTACTCCTTGGTCTATGGATGTGAAGCAGTAATCCCAGCTGAGGTGGACGTTCCATCAGCCAGATGCAGCCTGAATACAATAACAAGCAATATACCTCTAATGGAGGACAGCCTGGACCTAACAGAAGAGCTAAGAGATGCAGCCAGCATCAGATTAGCAGCATACCAGCAAAGAGTTGCGAAAAGCTATAACAAGACTGTCAAAGCCAGGGTATTCAGGGTAGGAGACCTTGTCCTCAGGAAAGTCTTCCAAAACACAAAAGAAAAGAATGCTGGCAAATTGGCCCCAACCTGGGAAGGTCCCTACCTAATTGACTCAATAGTCGGCCAGGGAGCCTACAGATTACAAACCCTGGAAGGCGAGATGATCCCAAGAGCTTGGAACATTGCACACCTAAAATTATTTCACATATAAAATAAATCTCCGGTTCGGTATAAATTTCGTGTTCACATTTCCTGCCTAGCTTGATATGAAATTACATGTATGATACTTACCATTACGTGAATAAATGCAATATATGATTTCCTCAAAATTACGTACAAAGTCTTGATCTATGTTCCCATATCTCTACCAAGTAGAATCTTCAATACTTGTTTTTACATACTGCATTTTATTTAAAACAAATCTTAAAGATTGGGGGCTACCCCCACCAACATTTAACTAATACCCAACTGATATCCAAAATTCAGTTGCAAAACAGCCTTATAATATCGAGCTCAACATACAAACCTGGAAAATCTATTCCCGGATCAGTATGACATAAATGGGTCATAAGCCCTCCAGGACAGGCAAGGGACATAAGCCCTCCAGACAGGCAACAATCACACCCATAACACATTAAACGGCAGATTCAAAGACAATAAGCGGCACGATCTAGTCGAATAATCGGCGAGATCCAAAGAGAAGTCAACATCACCTTTTCAATACACAAGAAGAAAATCGACCAAATATTTATTCATTCAAAATAATTGGCCTTGCCACACACCTAATAACCATCCATTCCAGGGACATTCCCCCTGGATAGACCAAAACCAAAAAGAAAAACAAAACTAAGTTATTTTTGAGCCAAGAATCGACTCACAACCATCCACCATTTCCGATCACCGGACTTTGCCTTGGAAGGAGGAGAATCCACTTCTTCTTCTTGACCCATACTGGCCAAATCGGATATCGAGCGTCCAAAGCTGTCTCATCCCGGTCCGGATTCCATTAGCCCGGCCGATTCTCGGATCTCTCATAGCATCAACCCGGCCTTTCCCGAAGAAGTATTGAGAAAGATCACCAACCTTGCCTCCACCAATTCCTTTTCACCAAAGCAAGCTCCTCATTCTTTCTCAATCGATCCGCATTGCCCGCTTCTCACCTCCAACTCCAGCCTGACAGCCTTCTCAGCATTTTTCGCAGCCACCTCACAAACTATAGCAGCCCTGGTTGACTCCCTAGCTGTCCCCAACTGAGATTGAAGTACCACTTCATTACCCCTGGACGTGTGCAGGTCACGATTAAGTTTATCCAGTTTTTCCTCCAAACTAGAAACCCTAGCCTAGGCGTCTCTAAGCTGACAAGCAGTAGCCAGCCCGGCATCCAACCCCTACATACATACAAAATCAATCAGCCAAATACAAGGCAAAACAAAAAGCACATGAACAATTAAAAAATATCCCTTTACAACTAACCTCCCTAGCCTGGGAAGCAAGTTCAGCACCCTTGTTACAAGAGAAGTCGAATAGAAACCACCCTGGTAGACGACTCAAGGGTACTAGCAGACAATAGCTGGTCGCTCATCTTTGCAGAAAACTCATCTATCCGTGCCCGGGCATCATCCATGTCATCAATCCTAGCTGGCACTTGCCTTATACTCCTGAGTGGTTGAGCCGGGATAGGCTGTTTCTCTCCCTCCTCCTCTTCCAGGATAACATCTTCCCTCTTTCTTTTCTGAGCCTGGACGATCTCCGGTGACATTACCCTGGGAGGATCTTGAGGAGGCTGAACCTCAGAAACCAGGATATCAAGCGTTTTGTCACTTCCACTAGTCTCCTGGCTCTTGGACTATTCAGCAATCCTAGCCACCCCAGCCTTCAAATCCTTTGCAGAAAAGCTGGCCAGCCTAGCAGAAGACCTAAATACTGAATATATAAAAAATACGTGAGTATCAAACAAAGAACGACAGGAAGATAACGGCCAACATAAAAGCATACGTAAGACATACAAGAAAGAGCAAAGAGAACTAGGCTTGCCTTTGGGCACTCTAACTTGATCACTTGGTCTTCATATACCGGGGCAACAACTTCCCGCCCAAACTAGCTGGCCAGGTCCTCTCCTCCTCGGGAATAGCAAGGAAAGCCTCTATCCCGGAAAATGACCTCCTCATCAAGAGGATCACAACTCCAATCGGGAGCCGCAAAACCGTCAAAGTTACACGGTAAGAATCAAAATCCAGTAATTCCATGTAATATATATTGCAAAATAAAAAGTACAAGGAACCTACCACTCTCCAAGGGAGGATATCTCAGATAATCAAAGCCTGATCCCAAAGTCTCAGTCCGGACAAACAGGAAAGTCTTTGCCCAATTTTTATCATCTCCAGAGTCCAGGTTAGTAATTAATGGAGACATTTTCGATTTTATTCTCAAATTAAAGCGACCATCAACAGGATTTTTCATATGATATACTGCCTTGATATCATTAATAGTAATTACAAGATTATGTTTAGCACATAAATTTTCAATAGAATGGAGAAGTTTCCAAACCATTGGCATAATCTGAAAAGGTGACACCTCCATAGCACGAATGGTGTCAATCATTAAGAGAGTGAAAGGTAACTTACAGCCTGCTTTGAACGCCCATTCAAAAATACAGAACCAGCCAGGTGATACCCAGTTAGCCCTGACCGGACAAGACTCAGGGATCCATACCTCAGTTGATTCAGGAATTATTTTCTTCTCCCTTAGAATCTTGTCATAGTTTGTCTTTAGCAAGTTTTCCTCAGGAAAGGAAGAATCCAGAGATTGAAGAGCAGTAAAAACAGAATCCTGATACTTGAAAGCCACAGCACGAGCAGGAGGATCAATTTCCCTCACCTCTTCCTCTTGGATGTCCGTGGGTTCGAGCTCAACAAAAACAGCAGACTTTCTCGGGATGCGGGACGTTTCTTGGCTCCCATATCTCTCGAATGTTCGATTTATTGTGATGAAATTGAAATTATTGAGAAAGTATAAATTAGCGAACAAAGTTCGGGAAATAGAGGAGAATTTCAGAAGAATACTTAGCAAAGAAAGTGGAGGAAATTTGGTGAAAAATAACCTCGCCCTAAATACCGTATTTATAGAAAATCTATAACGGTATGAAAACCCTAGGGATTGCAAACTCTCTCAAAGATGACATCACCTAGCCGTTATAGTGTTCAACGGTAACTAGGAGTCTAAGAGTCATTGATTAAGTGTAAGTCTCTTTATTATTCAACCCGGTAAAATTGACATCTCACCCCGGCCCGATCCAAGACGGGTAAAATGTCAAGGGGCAATTGTTAGGCCCAGATTAACCTGGCCCGACCATAACCCGCCTCGACCTTACAAGGGTGATTGAAGAAAACAAAGACCGGACAAATCTAACTATTATTTAGTTGTTGAAGAATATTACGGCAAGCAAGCTACTAAATCCTGGAAGAGAAGCCGATGGTCGATATAGAATAGCTTGGCGATTATTAAAGCGTCGGATTAAGATGATAAACAAGAAATACGAGTTGTATAAGTCAAATAACCGTGTCCTATTCTCAAGGAAGACCAAGACTAATTATGGGACTACATCATCCATGAACTTAGACGTGCAAAAGGGGAAAAGGCTAAGAATCAGTTGGAGAAGAACCAGTCAACCGAATTAATAGGGAATGCGCCCTATTAATCCGGCAACAACCCCGACAAAAGAGAAGAACGTTGGAGATCAATACAACGTTCATGATTATGACTATAAATATTGTGATCTAGCATTTGTAAATTCATTCATCAATATAAGATTACTTCACTACTCGTTATTTTACGATCATCCAATTACCAAATTTGTATTCAGTTTATTCAAATAGCATAAGCATTATTCTTTTCATATAGTTATTCTTTGTAATTCATTTATAAATACTCCAAACATATAGAGCTAGATACCCATCTTATTTCTCAATCAAGCCGGACCCATTCAGGGAAAATCCTGCTAAAACAGGGATGCATGCGAATAAAACCCACCAGATCGATTGAATATGCCGACGAACACAAAAAACCAAATGCAAAACGGGAAGAATGACAACAACCAAAAAATGACGGAATGACAATACGATTGAGGACTTCGTCTGGCAGGAGACGAACATTAACGATTGACATATTGGGGATATAATTGAGAAATGGTGGATGTATTGGGGAACTAGCAAACGGGACGGAATGATAGGATCATAAACGGATGGAATGGCAATACTATTCATCAATTCGGGATGCGGAAATCGATCATTTAGGGATCAAAAATTGGGGATCTAATGCCAAGTGCAAGCGGAATGGGAGATCTAAAATGTTAGGTGGTTGTGTGCCTGTGTTCTCACCGTTTAACATAATAGATTGATTAGTTTAAATTTTCGTAATTGCTAAATCCCACACACCATTTTGCTAAATCCCTCACAAATTATCTTATTCCAATTTTATCACTCTCATAAGTCTCACTTCACACACACAATGAAAATTAAACCCTAACCCCAATTCCTTACCCTTCTCTTTCTCTCTCCTCTGCCAACAGACTACCCTCCTCTGCCGCGTCTAAGGCTGTCACTAGCCACTGATCGACGACAATAATTATGCCAATTACATATCCTATGGCCCATCTGTCGTCACTCTTCAACGCCCAATTCTCATTTGTCAAAACCGCAAATACGACGTTGTCTTCTCTACACCTCTAACGACGATGTTGTGCACTGAAGTCAACTCCGTTTTCGTTGATAATGCGACGGCCAATGTCATCCCATTAATGGCTTTGATTTTGATCGGTGTTCCTGTGTTTTAGTGGAGTACTAGTAGGAACTATTTTCTGTCAAAGCAAACGAAACAGTTTAGGTCGTTAAAGGAGACTTTCCGAATTAGTTTTTCTCCAAAATTGGTGACGGTGTTTCCATGGAGGACTAAAGTGACGTTGTTTGAGGCGGCAGAGGAAGAGGGGGTCGATTGAGAGAGGGGAGAGAAAGACAAGGGTGATGTATTAAAGTTAGTTTTGATTTTTTTTTAATCGTGTATGTGTGGGAGGGTCAAAACTGGAATGAGCAGTAATTTTGTGCGGGATTTAGTAAAATGGTGTGCACGATTTAGCAAGTCCCTAAATTTTTTTTCGTTTATTTCTCAATTTCTCAAAATTAAGAGACAAAAACCGTCATGAAACCGTATACACCGTACCAATATTACCCCACCAATACAACTACTAAAAAACCGTATCATATCATATTCATATATACATTAAAACATTTCCAATAAACGAAAAATAATAAAGAAAGAACCGTGTCTCCTATTGTAACACCCTCATATACCGAGGAGCCTAAACCAGACCTTCCTTAGCATATAAGGGCATCACCATCTCGGGTTCCCGAGGTAAGTAATCATCAAAAGTCGATAAAAGAACAATTACAGTTATATTACAAGTGTTATTGCTGAAGTACTAAATGAAAGATATGACTCGTGGACTATATACTACTTCTGTCATTACTCGTGAGGACTCATCCCAACCAGGACTCCAGCTAGCATCCAAGACAGCACCTGCTAAGACGGACTGCTCACCATAAGGGATCACGGCAGACACACAAGACAAACAAGACAAACCACACAAGGTCAGTAACTGAGGTAAGACACAACAATCAACCGTCACATAACACAACCAAACACAACCAAACGCACACACAATCATACCCACTCCAATCAATCTCCGTCACCGACTGTCCACTAGACCAGCCCTGCCAATGGGGGACCGCAGTCGTTCCCACCTAAGCCCCGCTCATCATACCGAGCGATAACCCTATCCCATTAATGTGCACATCCCCTCCCGTGGCGGGTTCCACGGAGGGCGAAACTAGGGCGTGAAGCCACTCCCGCAAGTGACTCCACTCAGCCGAGGACGCACCTCGAGAACCAGAGACAAATAATCACAGACAGCTGCATCACAACAACAACCAACGAAATAGTATACACCAACCGATTACTATAACACTCAACCACAAGATCACAACAAGGTATAACAACGACCGACACACTAGACAACCAACAGAAACTGAGTAGGCGAACCTACCTTAAAGCGACCGCAGCGATTCCACGTCCACACATGCAACACCCATCAATCAAGCAACACCTATACACACAATACAATCCTCTATCACTACCATTCTAACCCTAAATGAAAACACAATGACAAAGATGATGATGACGACATACCTACACGTAGAAATATGGCAAAGAGACCGCTACCCGACTCAAGCTAGTCACTCCTATGGCACAAGCATCCTCAAAGGCTCCCATGGAAGGTATTTGGTGAAGGGGAAGGAACAAGGCGACATCTAGGTCTGAAGAAAGGAGGCGGAAATGATTTGCGGTTTTAAGAAAACACGATTATAAACCCTCGCTGGAAAGACGCTACTCGATCGAGTAACTAACGTACTCGATCGAGTGGCCCCTACTCGATCGAGTACTCAGACTACTCGATCGAGTAACCTCTACTCTATCGAGTACCACTCAAATCTAAAGGCAACCATGGCACAAGGTAACTCTGGCACGCATCACTAAGGGCTATTACCTACTCCCAAGGTTGGTCAACGTTGGTCAACGGGTCCCTAAAAGGACGGGTATTACAGTCTTCCCCCCTTAAAAAGAACTTCGTCCCCGAAGTTCAACTCACCCTTCCCCAACCGCACGACAAGAAACCAAGGTTGACATCACCGTTCTCCCGACACAGGTCACTATTCTCAAGAAGCACTGCCCCACTATGTCATCATCATCACTGTCCGACACACAATATACACCAACTCCTACAAACCACAACGTTAATTACCAAATTCACAACATGTACCAACACGACCAACGACTATACTACTACCCCGAACTTTTAACCACGCAACTACGAACCTATACTTTCACTAGCACACAACTACCAATACCAAAACATGTCACACAACGATCCTATTACCATGCATGACTCAAAGCTGTACCACTTCGTTGCCGTTCCTGACATACTTATCTCTTTATGACTATCTTTTCGTTGTAAATTACTCAACTTTTATAACCAACATACAGATTTCTCCTCAAAACGATTAAAACAATTATAACTTTATGCTAAAAATATAACCGAGGCAATAGAAAACATTACAAACAAACAACAAAATTATTGTAATATCGGCCTTTTTATTTTGCGACGTTACTCTTCCCCCCTAAAAAGGAACTTCGTCTCCGAAGTTCGCCACAGAATTATTGTACGCACTACAAATACTTATTCTTGTCATTTACCCAACACGTATTGTATCTTGTCGACATTACCCATTAATCACGACCAACATAGACTTATATACATATAAATGCTACCTTACAAGGATAATTATCATGAATCATAAAAACATGCATATGTCAATTGTATATAATGTAGTTATGGAAATTCTGCGAAATAAGTAACAAGTCTTTTCGATAATAAATAAGTTTTGCTCTCCTGTAGATGTTGACAATATAAAAAGAATGCAATAAAAGAAGCTTTTGTGTCACATTTGTTCCCACAAAATGACATTTATAAGTAATACGTCGACCCGAACATGTTACTATCCTTCAAAAACCATACCAAATGTCGAAACATGCAAAAATATAAACATCAAAACAATCTAATTCTTGAAAGGTCCCTGAAACAGCGCTACTCGATCGAGTGTACAGGGTACTCGATCGAGTTGGCCCTACTCGATCGAGTAGCCCGAGATCAGAATGCTCATCAATTGACACACCTGCAGCTGCTCGATCGAGTGAGGGGCTCTCGGTCGAGTGGCCACATGTCAAATTACTTCAAATACGTCCTAACATAACACAAAATATATATACATATTATCGCATAACCGCGAGTCGGGATGATAACCCGGCCCCAAATCCTGCAAACAAGTCTAGGCAAAGCAAGTACGGCCTTATGGCCACCAATACAACCAAATACGATAAGTACGAAATGAAATAAACTACTGTCCAACACAACCAACAATCATAAACAAAAGAGAAAGAAAGGAGTATCACTCCTGCTGCTGCTGCTCATCCATGACCTCATCCTCAGCTCCGTCACCACCTGAAGTGCCAGCTCCTGAAGTCCCAAGACCTGCATTATCCTCTGCTCCAACCTCTGGACTCACGTACCATGGGGTCAAACCGCCGTAAGGATAAGACTGTGGTGCTCCCCACGTAGACATGTCCACCCCGTAGGAGTGGAAAACCCCGCTGTAGTCACCAAATCCCCTCCACCACACTGGATGCGGTCCCTCGGTCCCAATAACCTGAGTATATGCCATCTCGTGCATGTTCCGGAGCGTCAAGGTAGAGGACACTCTCTCTGCCAGGTAGCTCGCACGCGTCTCTGGGGTACCAAGGAAGGGATAGCTAGGAAATGGGTGCTTTGGTGGTGGTGCCGGCTGTGGCTGGGTCTCAGCCATCCTCTCTCCCACACGGCGTGGTCCCCTCCCTATCTTGGGTCTGTCCTCCGCAGCTGTGACACCCTCATTTATTGCGGAAAAGTAAACACATAATTCTAGATAAAAACTGCATGGATATGTTTGTAATAGGTTCATTTGGGTAAAAACCTGTAATTTTTAACCTGAACCTGTTATAAAAATATCCAAATGGGAAGGTGTCAAACATGCAAGGTCCAAAATAAACCTCATAAATAAAACATCGCTAAAGTCGCGAAATAAAGTTATACAACCCAAGTATGAAAAAGGGAGACATATGTCCCTAAAAAGTATATGACATAAAAAGTGTTCAAGGGTCACAATAAAATAAAGCCAATCTAGGTCCCACGGTTACTTTGCTCGCTAGCTCGTCCATGTACCCATATATGCATCACCTACCTGTCAATCGCATTTTATACAAATACGAAAGACACAGTCAGTGGGGAGTAACTCCGAGTTCTCCCAGCCACGAAATGTCATAATTAATATAACATGTAAACATAAGAATATGAATACGAATAACACATAGCCTTAGCATATAAATGCTAGACAATCGTGCTTATCATGTGAACAACAATATAACAACACATAGTCCTAGCATGTGAATACTAGACCGACTCATACTACACTATCATATGAATCACATAACATCCAGGAATCCAAACTCTATCAACCATAGCCGGCTTGCATCTCACCTTCTATGATTCATAGAATCATCAAACAAGAAAGGACAATATATCTAGAGACAGGCATAAGTTCTTAGGACAGTCAATAGTCACTCTGTAACTCGAGTCTATACCACGAGGTAAGGTAAACACCCTAGTCCTAAACCTGCGCAGACCTAGCGACATGCGGAAAATACCGCATCCAAGACCCATGATCACACACATGAGTACACCTAAGGAGTCCACCAAAGGGTTGGCTAGTACTTAAGCTGACCACATACTTCTAAGAGTACGTCAGGAGGTCATGCCCTAACTTGGATATAAGCCCACCAAGCTAAGACACAAAGGCTATTAAGCGGTGAACATATACTCGTCAAAGACTATAATAGCCTATCTATGACGAAGACCGAAATACTCACCTAGGACCTAGTCCCAGCTTGAATACTTTAACCCACTCCACACAAGACAAGTAGGACACCCAATTAATCATAAGAGGGGCAAAGAGTCCAAACTTGCACACACAAAAGATCATACACACCCTAGCATATGAAAGACTACGCAAGAGCATATTCAGCTGACAATCCAACAATATCTCCAATATCGATAATAATCCAAATTCCAGCTAACCAACAGTACCATAATCCATGAGAACAAGCTAAAATGGCAAAGAGGCAATAAGACTCAAGCATAAGGCATCCAAAGCATCCAACAACCAACATGTGAAATGATAATTACAAATATCAAGGCATAAACATAAAACATCCAATAACAACCAAACTAACCTCAAAGACAAACCCTCGACCCTAGTCCCGCGACGGGTCATTGGTCAAATCGAGGCTGACCGGTTTAAACCTAGTTTGATTAAACTCGTTCGGTCAATCTGGCCCAGCTCAGAGTCTTGGCCTATTTTTGGCCCAAATCATAATATTCATTACAATATCTTTCTCATGCATCATTCTAATTTCTATCATGTGAATAATTTCAACATAATTAAAAATAACCAACTTATAAAATGATTATCTCAACAATATTCTATCATAATAAAATTACTCATTTTGGCCTAACTCAACCAATTATCACAATGTCATTCTCATGCTAAATTTCAATTCTTAACATGTGAATGCTATCAAACTAAAGACTTTATTTTAATTTACAAAAATGGCTAATTCAACATAATTTTAGCATAATAAAACTAATCACATGCTAAAAGTACTACCATGCTTAATTACATACTCCAAAGAACTCAAACATTCAACATTAGACCCCAAAACCCGATCCCAAAGTCACGGACCAACCCCGGGTCAAGCACGGGCCTGCCGCGGCCTGTCACGGGTCTGTTTCACTGCTGTGAACAGTACCACGGGTCTGTGAACAGTGCCTGTTTTCACTGCTTTCACACAAGGGTAAACTTTTCTATAAATTTTATCGATAAAACGACGCCATTTACTCATACGGACTCCGAATTGAGTGATTCAAGTGGCTAAACCACCTAATTTTTCGATGCCGTTCAATCTGTCATATTTTTGGAAACATTGGAAAACGTCTCGGTCTGGTACTGACGCGTTCCAGCCAACACGCGGACTTGTCACAACACATAATTCCTCATCCAAATTTGTTCTAAACAATAATATACAAATGGTTAACATAAATTAAACATAAGCATACTCATCTTACTCCATTCATTCATTTATCAACAAGATCGTCTCAAACAACAACAAACAACAACAACAACAACAACAACAACAACAACAACAACAAACAATAACAAACAACGAATACAACAACTAATGTGACATTAATTCGTCGAGTAACTCGGAATAGTTACCTTAAGTTAGCAAAGAGACAAGTAATAACTTGAAAAAGCTTCTAAAACCCAAAATTACTCTTCATCTTCAACAACATATGAGTCACCTAACTCATCTTCAAATTCTTCACCTATAAGAACAACAAAAACACAATTATTAAGCTTAAATTCGAAACCCTAAAAAAGGTGTCTTAAACAAAATTTGGGGGAAATGAAAATAAAGCTTACTAGTAGATGAAGATTGAAGAGAGGATTCCGAATATATAACTTTTATGCGATTTGGTGGAGAAATGAAGAAGTTATGGTGGATTTAGGGATTGTAAAGAGGTTATTTTGACAGGAATTTGGTGTTTGAGAGAAGGAAGTGATAGAATGAGAATTGAGGAAATGAAAGATGAAGAGGAGACCCATGGAGGATGGAGGGTGCATGGTTTTGGGTAGGGTGTTTGGGTGAGTTTCAATTGTTTACGTTTTGGTTCGTTTCGACAGAAATTAGAAATATTATTCGAACGCGATTTCCGAGAAAATTAAAGTTCTTAAACACGATTTTACTAAAAGATTAAGTACTCATATGCCCAATATCCAAACTCGTTTACCCAACGACCGTAAGAAATGGGAAAATCCCGATTTTACGACTTTTATCCGAAATCTATTTTATCAAAGGAAAAGGTTTAAATATAGTTTAAATCACTTTTAAACATTTCTAAACTATCAAAAATAATTACATTTCTTCAAAATAAAATAAGATTATATTTTATCAAATAGATTTTATTTCAAATAAATTAATATTAAATTAAAATAGATTAAAATATTACTTTTAAAATATAGTAAAGGTCTTCGAGTTTACGGGGTGTTACAATCATCCCTCCTTTTAGGAAGTTTCGTCCCCGAAACTTAGAAGAAGGAACATTGTTTATATGTAGGTCTATCTCTTTAAAATCAAGTAAACAAAATCTTCGAAATATGAACGTATGAAATATAAGTGTCTTTTCAATGGAACGGAATATTCTCGTCGGCCGTTCAAGAACATCAACATTCCAAATCAAAGACACAAAAATATATATTTTTACACCAACAAATGAGAAAACCAATTATCGGACGTCTCCAATAACGAGCTTTACACTAATTGACGTTAAAACCAGTGGAAAACAGTAAAACATTTTCAAAAATTTTTAGTTCGAAACTCTATAAAAAGGATAATAACTCCACTAGCTATGACCAAACTCTAACTACGACTTTTAAACAACTAAGCAAGGACTACTAACGCGGAGAGTATTTAAGAGAAGGAGAGGAACACTCGAAAGGATAGCTAAAACTCACAAGAATTAGATAAAGGAAAGAAGATTACCTCACGAGAAAAGTTCGGGATATTTAGCTAACATAGAGGATTCAGGCTCCCAAGTTTCTTCTTCGACATTTCCACAACGCCAAAGTATACGAACTGGGGGCACCACTTTGTTTCTAAGTTGCTTGTTTGCCCTTTCGAGGATTCGGATCGGCCTTTCTTCCAAAGCCAAGTTGGGTTCCAAATCTGGGGTTTCTTCTTGAATAACATGGCTCGGATTACTAATGTACTTCCTCAACTGAGATACATGGAAGACATTATGAACCTTGCTCAAATTCGGGGGCAACTCTAAACGGTAAGCAACGGGGCCAATCTTCTCAAGCACACGGAAAGGTCCAATGTATTTGGGACTCAGCTTTCCTTTCACACCAAACCGTTTCACCCCTTTCATAGGTGATACCTTAAGGAACACTCGATCATCAACCTCAAAGGTAAGTGATCGACGACGGACATCGGCATAAGAGTTATGTCGGTCTTGAGCGGTTTTCATACGCTCTCGAATGATCTGAACCTGATTGATGGTCTCAGTCACCAAATCGGGTCCCAACACATGAGCATCTTGGACTTGATCCCAACAAACAGGACTACGGCACTTCCTACCGTACAAAGCTTCATAAGGTGACATCTTGATAGAGGAATGATAGCTATTGTTGTAGGAGAATTCGACAAGAGGTAAACATTTCTCCCAAGAAGTGTGGAAGTCTAAAGCACAAGCACGGAGGAGGTCCTCTAAAGTTTGGATAGTCCTCTCAGTCTGCTCATCTGTAGCGGCATGAAAAGCAGTACTCATCAGTAGCTTACTACCCATGGCTTCTTGCAAAGCAGTCCAGAAACGGGAACAGAATCTAGGGTCACGATCTGAAACTATATCCTTAGACACTCCATGGTAGCGTACTATCTCTTTCACGTAGGCACCAGCTAGGACATCTAATTTCCATGTCTCCTTGATAGGTATAAACCTAGCACATATGGTCAAACGATCTACAACCACCCAAACCGCATCTTTTCCGCTAGCAGTCTTAGGTAAAGCCATCACAAAGTCCATAGAGATGGACTCCCATTTCCAAAGGGGAACATCCAAAGGTTGTAGCAAACCTCCGGGTTTCTGATGCTCAATCTTCACTTTCTGACAGGTAAGACACTTGCTAACATACTCTAGGACATCAATCTTCATCCTAGGCCACCAAAACTGTAATCTCAAGTCTTTATACATCTTGTCACCACCAGGATGAATAGAGTAAGGAGAAAGGTGAGCTTCATCAAGGATCTTCTTCTTCAACTCGGCTACTCTCGGAACATACATCCTACCTTGGTAACGAAGGTATCCATCACTATCCACCACACAATCCTTAGCTTGCCCAAGTTGGATTTTTGCTTGAATGGACTTGAAAGTAGCATCCTCAGGTAGGCACGTACGGATCTCACGGTAAAAGTCGGGTTCTGCACTCAAGGCACTAAGATAGTCAAAGCCCTTCCCAACAAGGTTTATCCCTAACTTTTGAAATTCCGTGGTAAGTTCATCAGGTAACACACGGATAGTGCTCAAAGAGTGACTAGTCTTCCTACTCAAAGCATCGGCCACTACATTTGCCAAAGGAAACGCCAGGTACTCAATCTGAAACAACAACATCATCCAAATGGTCCCGAAACTTCCTAACAACAAATCTTATGACTACAACACTCCCAAGGATTTCCTCAAAACACTCATGTTACTTCATCCTAATCTATTCCCTGAAACAAGGTACTCCACTATAAGTGTGATTTCACCACTCCAAATTCTCAAACATCCACAAACAACTTCCACAAGATCAAGGTCAAAGTTCCAACAAAGCTATACTCATATCCAACTAGTGTCAACCATGGGTTTCCTAAAATAGTAAAGTCCTCAATCAAAGATCTGAATACCAAACTATAAATTCCCAGAAAGGGTTCCTCAAATATTCCACCATTCAATTCCATCCATTTAAAGTCAAGTACTAAGCACTAGTATCCCAAGACATGTCTCACTACACTCCCCAAGGCTCTCAAATCCCAAACCTAAACAACAAAGACAAGTTCTATAGCCTTAGAAACAAACACAACTCACACTTGACAACCCAAAATCCACCAATCAAGAATACTCACTTTATCAAGGATCTAGGTCTAAGAATCATTAGGTATGTCTCATCACACTACCTAAGTCTTTCTAACATCACAACCTCTCAAAACCAGGGTTATGGGTTAACCATAAACAAACTCCTCAAAGGTCCAATTCTTCCAACCAAGGTTAAGATTCCTCAAAAGAAAAAGTACTATCAACAGGCGTTAAGAGAGGATAAGTAAGGAACAAAGGACAAGTTATGAGGGTACAAGAGTAACTTTCAAGGAAAGAGAAAAGAGAGTTTAGAAGAAGAATAAGCACCAAGATATAAAGAATAAGGCAAGGAACACAAAGAATGAGAAACGTCTTCGAGGAAGTAGAAGCATTCTTCAAAGGTAAACACATCTCCAGTCCTCGGCAATAGGCACCAAATCTTGATCTTCATGTAGGTAAGCTCACGGTCATTATCCAAGGGCACAACCATTATTAAGTGACAATCAACAAACATGTTAGAACCTAACAAAGAGCAAGCACAAAGAGACTACAACATAAGGTCCTAACTCTACCCATCCTACCCATCTCTCAAGTTTATTATTTTAAGGTCAAGTTATTTATATTGGGGTGCACAAACGTGCGTCGGGAGCAAATATGCTCTGATACCAACTGTGACACCTTCATTTATTGCGGAAAAGTAAACACATAATTCTAGATAAAAACTGCATGGATATGTTTGTAATAGGTTCATTTGGGTAAAAACCTGTAATTTTTAAAACCTGAACCTGTTATAAAAATATCCAAATGGGAAGGTGTCAAACATGCAAGGTCCAAAATAAACCTCATAAATAAAACATCGCTAAAGTCGCGAAATAAAGTTATACAACCCAAGTATGAAAAAGGGAGACATATGTCCCTAAAAAGTATATGACATAAAAAGTGTTCAAGGGTCACAATAAAATAAAGCCAATCTAGGTCTCACGGTTACTTTGCTCGCTAGCTCGTCCATGTACCCATATATGCATCACCTACCTGTCAATCGCATTTTATACAAATACGAAAGTCACAGTCAGTGGGGAGTAACTCCGAGTTCTCCCAGCCACGAAATGTCATAATTAATATAACATGTAAACATAAGAATATGAATACGAATAACACATAGCCTTAGCATATAAATGCTAGACAATCGTGCTTATCATGTGAACAACAATATAACAACACATAGTCCTAGCATGTGAATACTAGACCGACTCATACTACACTATCATATGAATCACATAACATCCAGGAATCCAAACTCTATCAACCATAGCCGGCTTGCATCTCACCTTCTATGATTCATAGAATCATCAAACAAGAAAGGACAATATATCTAGAGAGAGGCATAAGTTCTTAGGACGGTCAATAGTCACTCAGAATCCTCGAGTCTATACCACGAGGTAAGGTAAACACCCTAGTCCTAAACCCGCGCAGACCTAGCGACATGCGGAAAATACCGCATCCAAGACCCATGATCACACACATGAGTACACCTAAGGAGTCCACCAAAGGGTTGGCTAGTACTTAAGCTGACCACATACTTCTAAGAGTACGTCAGGAGGTCATGCCCTAACTTGGATATAAGCCCACCAAGCTAAGACACAAAGGCTATTAAGCGGTGAACATATACTCGTCAAAGACTATAATAGCCTATCTATGACGAAGACCGAAATACTCACCTAGGACCTAGTCCCAGCTTGAATACTTTAACCCACTCCACACAAGACAAGTAGGACACCCAATTAATCATAAGAGGGGCAAAGAGTCCAAACTTGCACACACAAAAGATCATACACACCCTAGCATATGAAAGACTACGCAAGAGCATATTCAGCTGACAATCCAACAATATCTCCAATATCGATAATAATCCAAATTCCAGCTAACCAACAGTACCATAATCCATGAGAACAAGCTAAAATGGCAAAGAGGCAATAAGACTCAAGCATAAGGCATCCAAAGCATCCAACAACCAACATGTGAAATGATAATTACAAATATCAAGGCATAAACATAAAACATCCAATAACAACCAAACTAACCTCAAAGACAAACCCTCGACCCTAGTCCCGCGACGGGTCATTGGTCAAATCGAGGCTGACCGGTTTAAATCTAGTTTGACCAAACTCGTTCGGTCAATCTGGCCCAGCTCAGAGTCTTGGCCTATTTTTGGCCCAAATCATAATATTCATTATAATATCTTTCTCATGCATCATTCTAATTTCTATCATGTGAATAATTTCAACATAATTAAAAATAACCAACATATAAAATGATTATCTCAACAATATTCTATCATAATAAAATTGCTCATTTTGGCCTAACTCAACCAATTATCACAATGTCATTCTCATGCTAAATTTCAATTCTTAACATGTGAATGCTATCAAACTAAAGACTTTATTTTAATTTACAAAAATGGCTAATTCAACATAATTTTAGCATAATAAAACTAATCACATGCTAAAAGTACTACCATGCTTAAATACATACTCCAAAGAACTCAAACATTCAACATTAGACCCCAAAACCCGACCCCAAAGTCACGGACCAACCCCGGGTCAAGCACGGGCCTGCCGCGGCCCGTCACGGGTCTGTTTCACTTCTGTGAACAGTACCACGGGTCTGTGAACAGTGCCTGTTTTCACGGCTTTCACACAAGGGTAAACTTTTCTATAAATTTTATCGATAAAACGACGCCATTTACTCATACGGACTCCGAATTGAGTGATTCAAGTGGCTAAACCA
This sequence comes from Silene latifolia, assembly GCF_048544455.1. Lineage (NCBI taxonomy): Eukaryota > Viridiplantae > Streptophyta > Magnoliopsida > Caryophyllales > Caryophyllaceae > Silene > Silene latifolia. The sequence continues at coordinate 20,686,636 of NC_133526.1, read as the reverse complement.
CCTAATTTTTCGATGCCGTTCAATCTGTCATATTTTTGGAAACATTGGAAAATGTCTCGGTCTGGTACTGACGCGTTCCAGCCAACACGCGGACTTGTCACAACACATAATTCCTCATCCAAATTTGTTCTAAACAATAATATACAAATGGTTAACATAAATTAAACATAAGCATACTCATCTTACTCCATTCATTCATTTATCAACAAGATCGTCTCAAACAACAACAAACAACAACAACAACAACAACAACAAACAATAACAAACAACGAATACAACTACTAATGTGACATTAATTCGTCGAGTAACTCGGAATAGTTACCTTAAGTTAGCAAAGAGACAAGTAATAACTTGAGAAAGCTTCTAAAACCCAAAATTACTCTTCATCTTCAACAACATATGAGTCACCTAACTCATCTTCAAATTCTTCACCTATAAGAACAACAAAAACACAATTATTAAGCTTAAATTCGAAACCCTAAAAAAAGTGTCTTAAACAAAATTTGGGGGAAATGAAAATAAAGCTTACTAGTAGATGAGGATTGAAGAGAGGATTCCGAATATATAATTTTTATGCGATTTGGTGGAGAAATGAAGAAGTTATGGTGGATTTAGGGATTGTAAGGAGGTTATTTTGACAGGAATTTGGTGTTTGAGAGAAGGAAGTGATAGAATGAGAATTGAGGAAATGAAAGATGAAGAGGAGACCCATGGAGGATGGAGGGTGCATGGTTTTGGGTAGGGTGTTTGGGTGAGTTTCAATTGTTTACGTTTTGGTTCGTTTCGACAGAAATTAGAAATATTATTCGAACGCGATTTCCGAGAAAATTAAAGTTCTTAAACACGATTTTACTAAAAGATTATTAAGTACGCATATGCCTAATATCCAAACTCGTTTACCCAACGACCGTAAGAAATGGGAAAATCCCGATTTTACGACTTTTATCCGAAATCTATTTTATCAAAGGAAAAGGTTTAAATATAGTTTAAATCACTTTTAAACATTTCTAAACTATCAAAAATAATTACATTTCTTCAAAATAAAATAAGATTATATTTTATCAAATAGATTTTATTTCAAATAAATTAATATTAAATTAAAATAGATTAAAATATTACTTTTAAAATATAATAAAGGTCTTCGAATTTACGGGGTGTTACAGCAGCTCTCACATTCTCCCCCTTTCTCGGCTCGGGCATAACCTGAAGGATCGTATCATCGATAAGGTACGTGTGTCTCGCTGGAGGTGCATCCTCATCCTCCTCCTCATTAGAATAGGCGGCTACCACTACCGCATCTAACGGCTCAGTCGGTGGGAGATGCTCAGGGGCCAGTATCGTCATCCAGCTCATGCCCCACACCCTCCATGCTAGGCTACCATCCGCCAAGGTTCTCAACCATTTCAGGTCGAGGAAATAATCTCTATCTATGGTAGGCACCGGGGTAGCTAAGGGAACGTACTCGGAGGATGCCTCAAAAGAAGTTAGCTTTTCAGCTAACCGGGTGGCAATAGCGCCACAACTCAGGAACCTAGTACTAGAAGAGGCCCTCAAAGCAAGGTTGGCACAAACCATAGCGGGGGCATTAAAGACCACTCTCTCGGTCCGCTCAGGGTTAAGGTAAGCCGTCAGAAGCAACAACTCGTGGGAGTTCAACTTACTCATATCAGGCCTCTCGTATAGAAGATTCGACACGGCACGTAGAAAGATCCTCAAGGTAACATGTTGCACATCATTAATCAACCTGTTACTAGAGGTGGGAGCTGATTTCCCGGTAATACAGGGCATATGACGGCAAGCCCCGCACTCAGCTGGAATGTCATGGAGGGATCCCTTTGGAGGCTTAGCCAAACCAAGGTGGGAGGCAAATAAGTCCATGGTTAAAACAAAACTGGTGTTCATGAGACGGAACTGCACCGTCTGCTCAGCCGGCTCGTATTTAAACGAGCTCATGAACTCAAGGGTCAGAAAAGCATAAGAATGCTTCCGTAAATGGTATAACCCAGTGAACCCCAAAGTCTCGAATATATGACGGACATCCGTCTCAATCCCCAGGTCCTCTAAAAGAGTGGTATCCACACAGCGAGTCGGTCTCATCTTATGGGATTGTAAGGCTACAAACCTTTCCCGTTGTGTGTAGTCCACAAAGACTACTGAAGGGTACTCTGGTACAGCTGGTACCACCGGTCCACTACCCTCCCCAACTTCAGGCTGGGAAGCCCTACCCCTCTTACTTTGTTTGGTCCCCAAGTTTAGTCTCGGCATCTGTTTCAACATATTACTTAAGTACACCAACGCATATGCACCAAAACATGCTAACTACATAAATTAAGCCATGAAAGAATCATCTAAGTACACACTATCACAAACAATTTCCCCAAATTACAAGCAAAATTTCAATTTCTTATATCTCAGACGGTCTCTACAGCTGTGAAAATTTCATCATAATTAACATGAATTAACTCAACTATTACAATCTTTAGGACTTAAATCTTCAAAACACATCCATGTACAACCCAAATTCCCAATCATATGAAACGAATTTTAGTTTGAGGCACTTTTAAGACGGAGTTTTAAGACAAATTTTGAGGTGAAAATCACAAAAATTAACTTCCCACAAGATATAGATAACATACATTGCCCAAGTTTCCCCTTTTTACATGTAATAAGCAACCAAAACTCACTTCAAATTACCAAACCCTAGAAATTTCGATCACAAGCATATGCAATTTCTATTCGATTTTTGTATTATAAACAACAATAATCATAAAAGGGAAGCATCTAGATCATATTACAACAATTACAAGCAAGTTTTCTTCCATATGAATCGATTTTTCAGATTTTTTATCAACCTAATTGTCTTTTTAATTGATGAAAAGCATTAAAATAGGAAGGAAATCATAGCTTAATCAAATAAGAAGTAAAAGCACAAATAAAAGCTATGAAAAATCACCAATTAGATCACAACAAACACAAGAATTCAAGAGCTTGAGAGAGATATAGGGGTTAGGGTTTGCGAGGTTGTGAGGAAGAATAAGAAGAAAGAGTAAAGAAAAGGGGTTTATGAACCCGTGAGATTGTCGGTACTGTAGCTTACTCGATCGAGTGTCTCGGGTACTCGATCGAGTGCCTTCTACTCGATCGAGTAGGCGCTATTTGATCGAGTATTCATAGGAAATTCCTACATCCTCGACGTCATAGCTTCCTAACTAGATCGAGTGAGGTCTACTCGGTCTAGTAAGCACTCACGCTCGGTCAAGTAAGGTTGGGTACATGGTCGGAATTTACGAGTTTAACTGAAGATTTCTGCAAAACAACATTACGTGTCGATTCCAAACCACGTTCGGAAGTCATCACCGGTTATCGTATTCATTCACATTATACCATTACTACTCAAATATATCGCAACGGTTTCACCAACTAAGATTCATATCACATTATTCCATAACGAACTTCACAACGTTGTTTACCACACTATTAAAGCATTCATGTATACACTTAATGCAATACTTCATATCTAACCTTTGTCAACGACTTTTCTAGCAACTTATAATCGCATTACTCTAAACACTTATTTAACATTGAATTTCAATGTATCATCCAAGTCTACTAGCAATGTAACTATGCTTTAACATGAACAACTAGTCTACTCAAATTAATCACGTCACACGCGGGAGCTTTCAACCATTCATATATTACCTTCATCATTACTATTTTGATAATCCTCATTACAATTCTACAACTCTTTAACTATCATCATTAGCACTATTATAAGGCTTATAAATCCGTGGGTTTTTGGTCAGGGAGTACCTAACATTTACCCTCATTGGCACCAAGGTACCTAACTTTTTACTTTTTGCCCAGAGATACCTAAAATTTTATGTTGACTTGTCGAGAGGTACCAAATGCTAATTGCCGTAAAAAAAAGTCAGATTTCCGTCAAAACTAACGGAAAACGTAATGAAGACCTTACTTTTTCTCTTTAATCCTTTACCTAAAAATAATTTTTCATTAAATTAACCCCTTCTTCATTTACTCCAACCAATCCTAATTAACCACCCTCTTCATCTCCCCCATCTAATTCAATTTTCCTCCACCATAGACTAATTCAACAAGAAAAAAAATACTTTGTAACTAACAAGTACAATACCCATAATATCTAGGGGTTTAAGAAGAGAGAAGTAATGGAGTTTCAAAAGGATGCAAGATAAAGATAAATGACATGGAGAAGATGATTAGAGTTGAAAGTAAGAAGGTGAAGATGGGTAACAAAGAAGATGACGAAGAACAACAATGGAGATTGATAATAATTATATGTATGAGTTGTAAATCGTGCTATAGTTCTTGAAGAGGAAGAAGTAGACTAGGATTACAAGTTTTGTGGCGGTAATTGAGAGATAGATGGTGGTGAAAAAAAGGTGAGTAAGGAGGGTAGTTATGGGGTTGGGTAATGGGAGGGAGATTTGGAGGAGGAAGAAAGGTTGAGGAGTGAGTTAGTGAATTAACAATGATATTATAAGATCTTAATTGTAATTATAAGTTTTAAAACAATTTTTATTTATGTTTTTCTGTTAATTTTAGCGGAATCTTGACTATTTTTAACGGAATTCATCAATTGGTATTTGTTAACAAACAAAATATAAATTTTAGGTACCATTGGGCAAAAAATAAAAAGTTAGGTACCTTGGTGCCAATGAGGCTAAATGTTAGGTACTCCCTGACAAAAAACTCTAAATCTGTATAGAAACTACCATTACTAACAACCTGAAACAAACACAGCCATTACCACATTCCATATCTTATCACACGTTTCTACCCTTTTCACACACACACACACCAATTAATTCCATTAGGAACTCAATCACATATAACTCTAACATGACCCTGACACACATACTAACTTCACCAAAGACTCAACCACAATCACTACTAACATAATCACCATACACATTAAGCACATATTTGCCGACTCCACATTCCCATACTCAGTGACTGGCTTAAGCACAATGGAGCCAGGATTTTGAAATGAGGGCGCATACTCACCCAAAATCTAGCATCAGCTGGGGCTCCCATTATACATACACCAGGTTCATTTTATTAGATTCACTACGTTTATTGGGTTCATTTGTTACAGGTTCCAAAATCGTCGCTCTGATACCACTTTGTAACACCCCCATATACCGAGGAGCCTAAACCAGGCCTTCCTTAGCATATAAGGGAATCACCATCTCGGTTGCGCGAGGTAAGTAATCATCAAAAGTCGATAAAAGAACAATTACAGTTATATTACAAGTGTTACAGCTGAATTACTAAATGAAAGATATGACTCGTGGACTATATACTACTTATGTCATTACTCGTGAGGACTCATCCCAACCAGGACTCTAGCTAGCATCCAAGACAGCACCTGCTAAGACGGACTGCTCACCATAAGAGATCACGACAGACACACAAGACAAATAAGACAAACCACACAAGGTCAGTAACTGAGGTAAGACACAACAATCAACCGTCACATAACACAAACACAACCAAACACATACACAATCATACCCACTCCAATTAATCTCCGTCACCAACTGTCCACTGGGCCAGCCCTGCCAGTGGGGGACCGCAGCCGTTCCCATCTAAGCCCCGCTCATCATACCGAGCGATAAACCTGTCCCATTAATGTGCACATCCCCTCCCGTGGCGGGTTCCATGGAGGGCAAAAGTAGGGCGTGAAGCCACTCCCGCAAGTGCCTCCACTCAGTCGAGGACGCACCTCGAGAACCAGACACAAACAATCACAGACAGCTACATCACACCAACAACCAACGAAACAGTATACACCAACCGATTACCATAACACTCAACCACAAGATCACAACAAGGTATAACAACGACCGACACACTAGACAACCAACAGAAACTGAGTAGGCGAACCTATCTTAAAGCGACCGCAGCGATTCCACGTCCACACACGCAACACCCATCAATCAAGCAACACCTATACACACAATACAATCCTCTATCACTACCATTCTAACCCTAACTGAAAACACAATGACAAAATGATGATGACGACATACCTACACGTAGAAATCTGGCAAAAAGACCGCTACCCGACTCAAGCTAGTCACTCCTATGGCACAAGCATCCTCAAAGGCTCCCATGGAAGGTATTTGGTGAAGGGGAAGGAAGAAGGCGACATCTAGGTCTGAAGAAAGGAGGCGGAAATGATTTGCGGTTTTAATAAAACACGATTATAAACCCTCGCTGGAAAGACGCTACTCGATTGAGTAACTAACGTACTCGATCGAGTGGCCCCTACTCGATCGAGTAATCAGACTACTCGATCGAGTAACCTCTACTCTATCGAGTACCACTCAAATCTAAAGGCAACCATGGCACAAGGTAACTCTGGCACGCATCACGGGCTATTACCTGCTCCCAAGGTTGGTCAACGGGTCCCTAAAAGGACGGGTATTACACCTATCGTTAGAGGTGGCAATCGGGTCATTCGGGTCGGGTTTGGGTCGGGTCACGTCGGGTCGGGTCATATCGGGTTCGGGTCATATCGGGTCAGCATACCCTTTCGGGTCGAGTCGGGTCGGGTTCGGGTCGTTATCGGGTCGGGTCATTTCGGGTCAAATGATGTATCGGGTCGGGTTTGGCTCGGGTCATTATCGGGTCCGGTAACTTAATCGCATTACTATAATTTTTTACCATTAAATTTATTTTTTAACCTATTATTTGGTTTAATTAATTCATTACTAAGTCAAACATATCAATCTAAACACAAAATCACTTTCATTTTGATCAAAATTAAGCTTAATAATTATCGGGTCATCAATTTAATCGGGTCAGTATCGGGTCGGGTCAATATCGGGTCGGGTCTGGGTCGGGTTCGGGTCACTGATAATCGGGTCGTGTCGGGTTACGGGTCGTCATCGAGTCGGGTCGGGTCGGTTTCGGGTCACAATATTTTCGGGTTCGGGTCGGGTCGGGTTTGCTCGGGTTCGGGTCGGGTCAGACTTGCCAGCTCTACCTATCGTATCCATATAAAAACACAGTATCAAAGTTTTTTCCTAAACCATAGCAAAAACAAAAACAAAAAATTAAACTTCAAAAATAAACAAACAACATTACGGTTATAAAACGACTAAAAAATATAAAAAAAATAAACAAACACAGAAGAATAAAAAATAAAACTCGTGATTCCCACGGATCCCAAAACTAGTTATTAATTAATAATCCAAATGTGTCATATTAGTCAAACTATGTGAAGTTACAATTTTTAAAGGAAGATATATAGGAGAAGATATAGAAATATTTGATTTCAAAATGCCCAAGAAAAAAAGTTAGGCTTCGTTTGGCTGTCCACTCTAGGTACCTGATTTGCTTCAACTAGTCTTTTTGTCAAAAAAAATCAGGTACCTTATTTTGTTTAAAATGTTTGGCAACTACTTTTTTTTTACCAAAAAAAGTACCTGAAATGAAATGTTACCTCATGTAGCATGTGAGAAATCATGTACGTGATTCTTTTTTGTCTACCGATATTACCCTTGTTTTTTAAATGTTGTCAACTAAAATCTCATTCAATACTTTCTCCCAAATAACACAAACAACCGTCAAATAAAATTCTTCAATACACTTCACCGGAAAAAATCGATTTTTTTTGTGTGTGTATGATTTTAATAGGGAACTAATTTTGTATTCATAGAATACATTTGTCCATGATATATTGTCTGAATTTTTTTTCTTTTACCTATTCGTGATATATTAATTAGTGTTCTCATTCTCTTTGAAACATGTTGGAGACTTGCAAATACATTGAAAAAATAACATTATGACTTTATTACTAACGCCAACAATGATAATAACACAAAAATAATAGCAAAAACATAAACGATAACAATAATAACCATGGCTTTTTACGTCATTTGATCAAATATCAGCTACCTTTTCAGCTAGTTTCCAAACACTTTTAATAAAAATCAGCTACCTTATCAGCTCTTAATTTTCAGTTACCTTATCAGGTTTCAGCTACCTTTTCAGGTTTCAGGTACCTTTTCAGCTAGTTTTGTCAAACATGGCCTTAACGTAATCAAAGTAAAGATAGGGTAAACCTTTAACATATCAGATAGTGTAAACCTTTATTAATATATTTGATTACTTGTGTAGATCTCGCACGTGTGCGGTATATATAGAAATTTTATTTTTAGTTATTATTTATATTTTGAATTGAGTCATCGGTAATTTGTCATACACCTCATTTTTCGATATGAGAAAAAATTTGAACTATGAACTAATCAAGAAGATTAAAGTTATAAAATGTATATCTACTCGAAAAAAATCTATTTTTTATTTACCTTAAAACTAATTATTACAATATATAATTTTTCTCAATTTATTTTAATGATCATTTTTTTTTGATGAATCTAATAATATCTGTGTTAGGTCATTCTCTAATATATAATAATAGCAACAATAAAAACTTAGAAATTTATAGTTTATAAAATTATAACAAATTTATCTTAGTTTAAATAAAAGATTATAATTTAGATTTTAATGAAAATATTATTATTTGATTAAAAGATTATATTTTGATGAAATGATAATAATGTAATGAATAAGTCTTTTCGTTTCCTTATTTAACTTGATGCTTTTGGAAGGAGAATCTTGGAGAATTTTATCCTTTTAGTATATAGGGGATGAGATAATTTAATTATAACAATGATTGATGATTCATCCAGTTTACATTATATTTTTTATTTTATTTTTTAAGCTTGCAGATTTGTCCCATAGTGTGCTTAGTAGAATGCAAAATTAAAGGCCCAAATAAAAGATAATATAGTTAGGCGAAAAAAAACATAAAATATAGGGGATTAAATCAAAGTAAAGATAAGGTAACCTTTAACATATCAGATAGTGTGCGATTACATATACAATCAATGTCAAATTGTCAATCATCTTTTTTATCTGGGAGGCAGACTCTAATTCAACAAGTCAAAAGCTCAAGACAAATTATATTTAGGCCCTGTTTTTTTGGATTGAAATGAATCTGATTTGAATTGAATCGAATCAATTTATAAGATCTCGAATCGAATCGAACTAAATCGAACTTATAGGATCTCGAATCGAACTTATAGAATCGAATCGATCCGAACTTATAGGATCGAATCGAATCGAACTTATAGGATCTCGAATCGAACTTATAGGATCGAATCGAATCGAACTTATAGGATCTCGAATCGAATCGAACTTATAAGATCTGAACTTTTCTGAACTGAACTTATAGGAGTCGAACTTAACTTTATTTTATTTTATTTTATTTTATTTAACTTGACTATTATTATTATTATTATTATTATTATTATTATTATTATTATTATTATTATTATTATTATTATTATTATTATTATTATTATTATTACTTGGCAAGAGAGAACATTGATAAAAAAAATTATAGTTTAAAACACAAGGTAAAATAATAAAATTTTTCCCCTTTATATGCATTAGTTTGTTCATACATTATACTACGATTACATTACGATAACAAATAAATCACATATTATATCTTTTTTTCTAACCATTTATTTCCATATTATCATAATCTTCATCACTTTCATCTTCACTATCACTCTCAACAACGGATCCATTGCCTCGCCAAATGTTTTTGACTATGTTGTTTTGTACATACCTAATACATGGCCTTATTCCGCTTTTTATCAAACATGCCCAAATCTATTGTGACGCTGAAATTATTAATGAGAGGAGTGATTTTTTTTTAAATAATAATGTATGTATCGAATAATTAATGTCAAATATTTTTGTATCGGTCTTTAAAAATAATACTCTGTATATAGCTTTTCTGAACTAAATTTATAAGATCTGAATTTTTCTAAACTGAATTTATAGGATCTGAACTGAACTTATAGGATCTGAACTGAACTTATAGGATCTGAACTGAACTGAACTTATAAGATCTGAACTGAACTTATAGGTACTGAACTGAACTGAACTGAACTTATAAGATCTGAAGTGAACGGAAATTAAGTGACTTTAAGTCTAAAAGAACAGGGCCTTAGAAAATCAATTTTACCAACTCAGATGAACATAACTTTATTTCCAACAAATTTTGTTTAATAGTAAAACAAATTTAAATACTCCACTTGATTATATAAGACAAACAATTTACTATTACATAGACAATCATGCTTATCATATGCTACTGATTTGAAACTATTTTATCCTTGAAACAAATGTTATTGTCTTAAATAAAAATTTGTGTTTTATTCAATTGATAAAGCTTTTTCTTGGTGTTACATGAGCCACAAGGGTAGTATGATATCGAGGTAGGAAGATTCGAACCTGTACCTATTATATATCTTCTTTAACCATTAGACTAAGACATATTCGATTAACTAAAAAAGCTTAAAAACCACGTAGATGCAGATGGGACAATGTCTTTATCACCCCATTTACTAAATTACATTTCAAATTAAAGACCACTTACAATTTTAGTGTAGGGGGCCTCCCATTCCTATATGAATGGCCGATATTCAGCTCTTTGTTAACCACTTGTTAACAATTCAAGTGTCCCTCCTATCCTAATACTTGCCTCTGTCGGACATGTACATCAATTTCCTCTGCACTAGGTCACACCTTAGTTCTACAATTAGGGTCACTTGCTTCAATTTTGTTGGTGCTTATTTAGCTATTTTACTTTACATTTCTAAATTCTGCTACATGGATCGACATGGTCCATGTTAATTTGTAAACATTTCATATTTGTCATGTGTAGGACGGAACTTGAAAGACGTATGAATAGCTAAAATGTCTACTACGTTACTCATTTCTATAGTGTATGCAAATTAATAGCATTACGTACGATTATATGATGCTTATTTTTGGAAGAGAAAGGGAGACAACGAATAGATATATTTTAAATCGCACTTATTGTTATTAAAAAGACTTAGATAGTGGTTTATTCACCTATCTATAATAGGTGGGTAGTATTACAACTTAAGTTGAAACCATGATCATGACTTTCTTAGATAGTGGTAGTGGCGCATTTAGAGGTCGGGGCCAGCTAGCATGGGCGTTCAAACCCCATGAACTACGAAAGTCTTAATTCAATTTTTTTTGAATTTTTTCAAGTTTGCCTTAAGGCATTACTTGTTCGCCCCCTTACTGTAAATCTTGATTTTGGCAGTGGTTAGCGTTTTACTTAGTGTCGTACGTTATCATAATTTTGTTACATTGCCATATTTACCAACAAAGGTCATGAGTTTAATGCTTCTAGTAAACACTTTAATTCTATTCAACGTTTCTTTTTACCATTTTGTTATGTATATTTTGCATAATCAAGTAAGAAATTATGTCAAAACCATATTTTTCACTGTCAAAAAACTTAAATCCGCCACTTTCATAATTTCGTAGTTTTATGTGCCCCGTCCGAATCCTTATTAATCTACTTAGACTAGCTACCAAGCCTACCATAGATATACTTCATAGTACAAACTTGTTATTATAAAGACAAATCTAGAAGACAACTAATGAAAAAGGAGGTGCAAATTTGTTTGGTAGAGCAGCCAAGAGACGATTACAACCTTTATAGAAAGAATTTTTTAAGTGAAAGACAAAGATAGATCTTGGAAGCATTTCATCTTAAGCTAAGGAAAAGGTAACAAAATGTCACTTAAGCTTCAAGCACAATGGACCCACTCCAACATTACCATTCATTACTACTTAGTCCTACTCCTATTACATTATATACTTACATGATTCAATGCATACAATTGCCAAGGCCTAGCATTATTCTCATAAAGTTATAATACCTCTTCATTCTCAACTCTATATACCAACTTCATTATATACTCAAATTTCCATGGCAATGACTACTTACTCAAACTCAACCTATAAGGCTAACGAAGACGGTGGGTCCCACCGCCCTCGAGATGCTTCATTCTCGTCGTATCTTGATTCCAATGAGAGGGATTTTGTTCGAAACTTGGCTGCATCGGTTCATATCCAATCTCCTGCTCGGGAGTCTTCTGTTACTCCACGAGCATGCCTAGGGAGAACTCGATTCACACGACCTGAGTTGGGTGTTTTTGGAGCTGATAGATACTTTAATGAAAAGCTGGATGATCAAAAGTGTCCAATTCCTAGGAAAAATCGCGGTGTTAAGAGCAAGAACAATAGGTATAGTAGAGAAAAAACAATTGATCTACTAGAAAAGAAGTCTACGTTAAGTACTATCACCAGTTGTACTACAACTAGTAGCGTCAAGTCATTAACTCCAAGTTATAAATCGGAAGGGAGTTGGAATAGTCAATTTGGAACCAAAATTCTTAATGGCTTACAATGTAAGGGTACATGTATTGATAAGGAGTCTCTTGATACCATTGACACCCAAGATATTAAGGTTCAATCTCCAAGGTCACACAAAGGAGATAATAATAAGGTTCAATCTCCAAGGTTACACAAGGGAGATGACATGTATAGAGAAAGTAAGGTCTCTCATCAAGAACATTTTGCATTTCCTATTGTTCAATCTCCTTGCAATAATATAGAAGATCAACCAAGGAAATCATTGGAGATATTCGGGTTTCGACACATAGGGAAACAAGACATAGCACAAAGCCTTGAAAGAAAATTGTCAATTCTTACATGGGATGCAATCCCAAATTCACAAAATGGTCAATTCACATTTCCATTCCCTAGTACTAAGAAAAAAACAAATGAACATAATGATGCTAGAAGTGAAGCAAGCTCAGATCTTTTTGAGATAGAACATCTTTCGGGAATTCCGGCTAGCCAAAGTTCTTATGCCACTAGTGAGGCTAGTATCGAGTGGAGCGTGGTTACGGCTAGTGCAGCTGAGTTCTCTGTTGTTTCGGAGTATCGAGTTGACGAGAAAATGGATAAGAAGATGGCCAACATGGAGAAGATCAAGGTACAAAAGAGCTCATCCACAATAGGTGGTGGGTTATTGGGGTGTAGGAATCACAAAAGTGTAGATGTTGTGAGGAGCATCAATACTAGTGCTAATAATAAGAAAATTTAATGAGATAGAAGAACAATTATGTTTCGTCGTAAATTATTACTCCTTCCATCCCATTTAGAAGGTATTGAGGTAATATTATCACCAGAACCATTTAGGAGGTAATATTATCACCAGAACAAACAGATATTAGACAATCATGTGTGAAACCTCACCCGTGTATATTTTAAAACTAAATATTATTAATAGCTTAAAACATTATTGTAAACGGATGTTTGGGTTAATTAGTGTCATATGCCTAATATAAATTTGGAGTGATCTATCATTTTTATGTTTATTTTTGTTCGACATGTTGTAGTTGATTATTTAATACTCTCCACTATTCAACATGTTTTACAGTTTTTATTCTTTGTGAAGAATATATAAATAAAACTTAAAGAATCTGTTAAATGACGAGGGAGCATAAGCCAATAATATCACCATATAGATCGAAGAGTACTTCAAGCTCCAAACCAAATTATTGCATGTTTTAAGACTATTGTAAGTTTTTGGGTATGATATCAATGGTGATTTTAATGTATAATTAGATGTATAATAATGTTGGATTAGGGCCATGAAATCATGTATTTGACCTACCCAAATAATATTTAGAATGATACTCTATATGAATATGACTATAAACATTTAATAATATCTCAATGAATATAATTATGATGATTGATGAAATGAAACTTTATTGTTTGCTTTCTTGTCAGTTGTCAGACAAAGTTACAGCATTTCAAGGGATACCAAATGTGAATCCGGATTCATATCTTTTCTTTACGACGGGCCTATAAGTTGCACATTTGCCTAACCGCATTGGTCTTTAATTGGGAGGAATTTATGTTAATTTGGTCCTTTCATATTCAATCATTACAAAAACTTCTTGTTGCTAAAATTGCTACTTGTTATTAAATACGAAAAATGGAAGAAATCGAATAAAAATTGGAAGTATATAATGACTTTGTTATTACTAAATACAGAAAGTGAAAGAAGAAAATACGAAAAATGGAAGACGAATTAAAAATGTGCAGTATATAATGCCTTTGTTATTATTATTGTTAGATCGCACACGGGTCCAAGGAGGTTCCATCCCAAAATTAATTGGCAATGGGAGGAGTAACCCCTTGGATTATAAACTAGATCACTCTTCTCTATTTCTTCGATGTGGGAGGTCTACACCTCCCACATGTAAGGTCTCCTTTTCGGTTGATCGACAGGAACGTCGTAGTTTTTCGAACCTGTTTCGTCAGGCGGGAACGTCGTCGCTTTTCGGACCCGCTAAATAGTGGCCCAGTTTTTCGTCAGACGGGAACGCCGTCGCTTTTCAGACCCGTCTTCGCCTCACAACACAGGACTAAACCTTGGGCTCTGATACCATGTTAGATCGCACACGGGCCTAGGCCGCACCCGTCGAGAAGGAGAGAGTGCCCATTTTACAAGTCCAAGGGGGTTCAATCCCAAAACCAATTGGCAATTGGAGGAGTAGCCCCTTGGATTATAAACTGGATCACTCTTCTCTATTTCTCCGATGTGGGAAGCCTACATGTGATTCTTCACAATTATACGCCAGACTGAACATAAATAATCTCTAAATTATGTAATGCATATATATAAATACAAAATACATGAAATTTTAAACGGTGGTATATGAATACAATGTTTAAAACTGTTATAGCTTTGTGCCTTTGTTAATTCTAGTATTTGTCTCACATTATAGTAAAAATGTATATTCCTATATTTTATTTGCTTTTTTTTTTTTTTTGAAAGGAAGTATATTTTATTTGCTTTTTTAAAAGCTAGTGGTATGATTTTTTTCAAATTGTAATGTGATTCCAATAAATCAAACATTATAAATTTAATGTTTTTTTTTAAAAGAAAAATTATCAACTTGTTATACCGGAGTGTTAAAATCAGACATATATATATACTATACAGTAAATATAATTGGTGTAAAGGAATTACAAGAACGATGATTTTAATGTTGACCGAATTTAAACCAAGGTTATTATAGAAGAGGATCCCACATTGGAGAATTAGAAAAGAAAATTTCACTCTATAAGGCAAGGGGCTACTCCCTCTATTGCCAAATTGGTTTTAGAGTGAAACTCGGCCTCTTAGGTTTGTATTGTGGACTCTTTCTTCTCTGTTTGGGTGTAGCACAGGCCCGTTGTTGAGTATTAGAAATATTAGAAAAATATATTATGGTTAAGATAATATATTTGTTATCAACTTATCATGTATATACGCCTAATTAATATATGCACTCTAATAATAATACACATGAAAGGGCCAAGACACGTAGATATTATACGACATTCTCTAGTGGGGATACTACTTAGTGAAAGGTTAGATTTTGTAGATGATCTTTTAATCAAGTACGTGGGGGACTACTTCCTTAACATAATTGCTACAAAGAATGTTCTTACACTGACCCATTATTTTATGCCAATCATGTTTTGTTAGCAATTGAACGTTGGAATTGAACGTTGCAAAAGAGCTGTTGCAATCAACATCCATATCCGCGATAAACAAGGCAACGATATTATGCATATTCCGTAAATAACAATTGTAGCTGTTAGCAATATTTATTTCCGTAAATATTTGATCCTATTCTTTTGTATATATAGGATTATAATCAGTGTATACACACACAATTTTCCTTTGCCAATTAATCAATAAAGATTTGATGGGATATTCGCACCGCCGACTGCTCAACACACCGAAGAAGGTCAAAGATATCCACAAAGAAGTCAACGACTTAGATCGCTTAGCCGATGCAAACCCATCGGCCGCTAGCTGTGGTCTCGGCATGGCAACCCGCCGGCCGGGGCACATATCCGCGTACTCACATCCAAGACCCTACGCCCGCCGTAGGTCCATCGGCCGAGGGTAGAACGGTCTTTCCACCTGATAAGCCACTTGGCCACTTGGCCACTACGCGACAAAAGTGAAAGCTCTATAAATACTCCTCAACCTTCATTGAGGAAAGGATCTTAACTTAACCTAAATACACTATTCATCCTCAGAATATCTCCCTTATCTCTACAATACGCCTAGCCAAGTATCACAAATTTTTAATCCTTTAAGTTTACCGACTTGGGCGTCGGAGTGAGTACGCTTGGCACAAAGCCAAGCCCTCGCCATTCGTTCATTGTTGCGAGAGGCCGAGAGGAACGATAAGGACAAGAAGAATCCAACCAAAGACATTACTCTACAAGCCACGGGTGGTAACGATACTTGCTCGGAATTACACCAGGAACAATTGGCGCCGTACGTGGGGAAAGACACTAGAAGCTAGTCACATTCATTCCCAAAAAAAAAAAAAAAAACCCACCCAAAAAGCTAAGAAAATGTCGAAACAACAAGATGCAATCGTAATCGACTAAACCGCATTTTACCAAGATGATACTTTCAACAATTTCGAGTCATACATGCCCTCCACCGGCGGTGTAGTCCAACCGGAGTTCGGGATGCCATCGATACCGACACGCACGCCCGACCAACAGGTCACCATCATGGGACATGTGGTTGACATAGCAAAACCGAAAATGCTCCTAGACCTAATTAGTAGTACGCCCGCTCACACTGTCACATCGACAAGAGCGGCGGAAAGCGTCCGGGAGACCGGGGCCCAAAATGTGACTCCGAGAAATTTGGACGGAGCGCTAGGAGAAGCTGACCCAGCCAAGTCGCCAGGGGAACCCAAAGTGGGCGCGGTAGACCTAAGTCCTTCCCGCACTCGTGGGAGGACAGCGTCCCCGCCGCACGAACGAGGCTCACCCCGAAGAAGCCAGAGGAGTCCGACTCAGCAAAGTTGGAGAAGAAGTCCAAGTCGAAGAAGGAGCCCCTCCCGCTACGGGGGAAGGAGCCAGGTTAGGGACCCACGGAGCCGATCGCCGCGTGCCGTTCGACACGTGGTTAGGCAACCCCTCAACGCCTACGTCCTCGAAGTCCCGGTGCCGAATAAACTCAAGCTGCCACCTCTGTCATACAAGGGAGATGGTGATCCAGTCGACCACGCTGAGGCCTTCGAGTCTTACATGTCGGTATGGGAGCAGCCCGATGAGGTCTGGTGCCGAATTTTCCCAACAACTTTGCATGGGATGGCTCAGAGCTGGTACAAAGGGCTTCCTGATGGCTCGGTGTACTATTACGCCGACCTGAAGGGCGCTTTCCTAGCCCAATACTCCTGCAACAAGAGAAGGGCCGTAGAGACATCTGACCTCCTAACTATCAGACAGGAGGGGGGGGAGTCTCTCCGGAGCTATGTGAAGAGGTTCGATGGAAAGGTCCAGCAGATTCGAGAAATTAACCCCGAGCTGGCGGCCTTCGCGATGATCGATGAAGGGCCTCCCAAGGGGAGCCTTAAAAACGAGCTCATCAAGAGCGGAGGCCGGGCTCGGACGCCGCCAGAAAGTTGGCCGACCAAGCCATCAAGGTGGAAGACTACCACAAGACCTGGGAAGATCCCCGCGAAGCCGAGCAATCAGAAAAGAAGAGTCACAGGCAGGACAGTCAGGACGAAGGACGCCGCGACAACAACGGCTCGCGGTCCGACAGTCGACGCCGTGAGAATAACAGATCACGAACGGACAGATCCGACCGGAAACAAGACTCGGCAGGTGCCGGGTGGAATTCAGGAACGTACCACCAGAGGCGGTATAGTGAAAAAACCCCTCTCGTCGTATCAGCCGCCGAAGTCTTCGCCCTGAGCAAAAACGAGGGCCAGAAGTGGGAGAGACCCCCCAAGCCCAAAAGTGACGGTGATACGAGCCAGTACTGTGAGTACCACGGCCACACCGACCATTTAACCAACGACTGCCGCCACCTGAAGAATGCTATAGAGGAGCTGATCCGGAAGGGAAGCCTCGGCAAGTACGTTGCAAAAGGCCAAAAGACTGACGCCAGCAATTCAGACAGGAAATCCGTCTTCGAGCGGATAGGCGTGATTCATGTTGTCATCGGGGGCAACGAGAACGGAGGGTCCGCTCATGGGCACAAGCGGCACCTAAACGAGCTATATCAGGCCATCAACTTTGTGCCCAACTCGAGGATCCCCTCTGCAAGCATCCCCGATATAACTATCGGAAGAAAGGACTACGAAGGGGTCATCGCCCCTCACAGCGACCCGCTTGTAGTCAATTTGGACATATCCAACCACCTGGTCAAGAGGTGCCTGATTGACACAGGTGCATACACGAACATCATGTTTAGAGAGTGCTTTCTCGGCCTCGGCTACCGAAGGTCAAGGACTTAAGCCCCCGCACCAACCCCTATCTGCCTTCTCGGGGCCGGGCTGGTACCGCTGGGATCAATTAAACTCCCGGTGACGTTCGGCGAGAAGAACGCGGCTAAAAACATCCTAGCTGAGTTCGTCGTCATTGACGGCTCATCCGCCTACAACGTTCTCATAGGCCGAGTCACCCTGAGCGAGGCTGACGCAGTGATGTCCATCCGGGCCCTAACACTGATGTATGTCTCGGACCGGGGGGAAGCGCATAAGCTCGTCTCCAAAGACGAGAAGGATGAGGTGGTCAACGTCCAGATAGCTGCCCGAGGCTGCAACATGCAATCCCTCAAAGAGGCGAAGAAGTCCGAAAAAGGAAAAAGCCCGTCCTTACAGCAGGGAGGCGACCCCATGGATGCGACTAGTGGCTGATTGGGGGGGGATGTGCCTGGGATGAGCCGTTAGGGCATTGGTAATCTTGTAAAATTTATGTAGCTACGGAGGTGTCCAAGATAGCTGTGGACACCCCAACGCATGTTTTTACCTAGTGAAAAACCACCCGCGCCTTCCATCAAAACAGAATTTTCCCATCAGTTATTTATCAAGAAGCAGACGCCGGCTCACACTGTCATACCGACAAGAGCGGCATTCTCTGTCAAGAAATTAGCGCCGTCGCAGTCACCCCAAGTAGTAGACGCCACGGCAGTCACCCCAAGAGGTTTGATGCCGTCGCAGTCACTCCAAGTGGTAGACGCCACGTAACACGCTATCAAGAAGCAGACGCCGGCTCACACTGTCATACCGACAAGAGCGGCATTCTCTGTCAAGAAATTAGCGCCGTCGCAGTCACCCCAAGTAGTAGACGCCACGGCAGTCACCCCAAGAGGTTTGATGCCGTCGCAGTCACTCCAAGTGGTAGACGCCACGTAACACGCTATCAAGAAGCGTACGCCGCTCACACTGTCATACCGACAAGAGCGGCATTCTCTGTCAAGAAATTAGCGCTGTCGCAGTCACCCCAAGTAGTAGACGCCACGGCAGTCACCCCAAGAGGTTTGATGCCGTCGCAGTCACACCAAGTGGTAGACGCCACGTAACACGCTATCAAGAAGCGTACGCCGGCTCACACCGTCATACCGACAAGAGCGGCATTCTCTCGTCAAGAAATTAGCGCCGTCGCAGTCACCCCAAGTAGTAGACGCCACGGCAGTCACCCCAAGAGGTTTGATGCCGTCGCAGTCACACCAAGTGGTAGACGCCACGTAACACGCTATCAAGAAGCGTACGCCGGCTCACACCGTCATACCGACAAGAGCGGCATTCTCTGTCAAGAAATTAGCGTCGTCAGCGATCACCCCAGTAGTAGACGCCACTAGATCACCCCAAGAGGTTTGATGCCGTCGCATCACCCAAGTGGTAGACGCCACGTAACACGCTATCAAGAAGCGACGCCGGCTCACACTGTCATACCGAAGAGCAAGAGCGGCGGTCTCTATCAAGAAAAGACGCCGCTCACACCGTCATCCCGACAAGAGCGGCGGTCTCTATCAAGAAACAGAGACGCCGCTCACACTGTCATACCGACAAGAGCGGCGGTCTCTGTCAAGAAACCAGTGCCGGCCCACACTGCCCATCCGACAAGAGCGGCAATCACCCTCATAAGGCGGATACCATGACAGTAACGGCCATCACACACTACACTCGCAAAAACAGACGAAGTGTCTTGGAAGCGTTGAAAACACGGTTGAGATACGCACTCTAAAACGACCACGGCCAAGCCGAGGCGGAAACAAAAGGGGCGCTCAATTAGGAATACAGGAAGACAATTCTGACAAAGATGAGATAAAGACCTCGGCCAAGCCGAAGGCGAAAGAAACGAACCATTATTAGAAGATAAGTTACAAAATTACAAGTGAAAAGAATACGGACGACGGCCGTCCCCATAGGGATAAGCCGAAACACAACCTACCGAGATTGTACAAAAAGAAGACAAAAACTATCACTATGTTCATGTATCAAGAGGCAGCAGGAAGGAAGGGCTGAGTAGTTGGCCCCCGGACAGCTGAAGCAGATCTGCTGTAAACTTGTTCTCATCAGCAAAGACGTGATAGCACGTGAGGGAGTGAAACAGATCTGCTGTAAACTTGTTCTCATCAAGCCGCATCTTCTTCAGCAGGCAACCCAGCAGCTCTTCTAGCAGCCTCAGCCTTGGCCTCAGCATCCTCAGCTGCCCTCATCCGTTCGGCTTCTTCTTTAGCTACCCTAGCCTTCTCAGCAAGAGCTGCTTTTTCCGCGGCCGCCTCCCTCTCCATCTTCGCCTTCACCACCTCCTTGGCCTCCTCCACCGCGGCTTTCTCCTTAGCCTCGAGCTTGTCATCAAGCAACGCGTCGAACCTGCCCCACGGGAAGGAACCATCAAGAGGGAAAAGCTCCCCGATAACTTCCCTAGCAGCATCTTCGGCCAAATCCGGAACTTGGCGCACGATTTGGGAAGCATGTCGGTTTGCGGCATCTCGATGTCCGCCTCCTTTTGCTTGATAATGGCATCTCTGCCCCGAACCACCTCCGCCTGAGCCTTAAACAGTCCCGGACTCGTTCCCGCTTGAGGTAGAGGTCGGCACGCCCCTGAGCGAGCTCACATTTCCTCAGCAGTTCCGCAGCTTCGGCAGCCGCAGCCTCGGCTTTAGCCCTCTCAGCAAGGACCTCCTTTTCAGCGTCCTCCCTGAGTTTTCCCTCTGCCAAGAGCGCCTTCTCAGCTTCTTCCCTAAGCCTCTGCTCATTGAGGAGACCCAGCTTCGCCGACGCAGCCACCTGCTTAGTGGCATTACGCTCATGAACAGCCCGAGCCACGGCCTTCTCTTGCTCCCTGAGACGAGCAGCGGTAGCCACGTTCCACCTCGCCAGCTCCCTAATAAGCTTCGTACCCTCCTCTATAAGCTCGGAGACGGAAGCCTTCTGGGATGAAGGGACGGTGGTGGCAATCTGACCACTAGCCTGCGGCTGGGAGACGAAAGTCTTCTGGGATGAAGGGTTGATGGTGGTGCCTTGACCACCAACCTGTGCAGAGGACCCCACCACCTGCTGCCCAACGTGAGCAATAGCCGACTGCGGCTGATCTGCAGGAATTCAGTTAAAACATCAATATCAGTATCGACCCATCAGAAATACCTAGTGGCACGGCTGAACTTAAGCCACGAGCTAGATAGGTACCATGTTTGGCCTTCTTGACCGGAGAAGGCACTTCCTTGCCACCGGTAGAAGCTGTCCCTTTCCTCTTACGGATAAGGGGAGATCCCTCTGCGTCAGAATCCCCCTCATCGGGAATCTCAACAATCTCCATCTTTTTAAGGGAGGGGATGGGAGTTGAAGCCGGTGTCGACGCCGTTGCCACCAAGGGCCTTGTTTTCCGCGTCCGACGCACCACGCCGCTAACAACCCTCGCCTGCGCCTCCTCTTTGCTCAAGACCTTCAGCCGCTGTTCCATGAGATCGTTCGGCGACATCCTGCGGTCATGGGCTGCAGCCTTGGGATGCAAGTCAGCAACGGTTTTATCTTTGTGCAGCCCCATTCTCCGAAGAAGATCCTCAGATAAGTCCGGTCCAAAGTGGTCTACGAAAGAAACAAAGCAAGAGTCAAGAAGAAATGAATCGAAATTCGAAGACAAAGAAACATTGAGAGCGGCGGAGGGCCTCACACCGACCCCACTCACCCCGTGCTAGGGCCGGTATGAGGCCGACATAGCAAAGCGGCTCATCCTGAAGAACGATCTGCGTCGGGGGAATCCATCTTTTCGGCATCCCACGCTTGTCCACCTCAAAGAGCCTCATTGCCAGCCTCTCATCCTCCGTAAGAGGGACCCTGCTAGCATCCATTTTAAGATGCTTCCGAGTGACCCATCTGTCATGCTCCGCCCTAGTCTCACACCGCAAATTAACCTGGTGCTGAAAGGAACGGGGCAGCGGATAGTCATTCGGCACTTTAACATACACCCACCGACCTTGCCAGTCCTTGCAAGAAGGTTTGTCAGCAGAGACATAACCCTGTTCCATCTGTACACTGTACCATCCAACACGGCCAGAAAGTGACGGTTTGAGATGATGGAGTCGGCGGAATAAATTCACCGTCGGAGCCTCTCCTTTAAAAAGACAAAGCCAGACAAAGCCAATGATGGTCCTCATGGCCAGCGGGTGCAGTTGGGCGACAGCAACGTTCATGGCTCTAATTATGGCCACAACGTACCCATTCAGCGGGAACCGGAGCCCGTACTCCAAATGCCGGAGGTATACGCCAGTACAGCCCGACGGAGGACAACATACGGCCTGACCCTCCTCAGGGATAACAATTTCGTACCCCCTACCAAAGAAAAAATGATCCTCGAGAAGTTTCCCGCCGAAGCAACGGGCAAGCTTACGGGACCAAGCACGATCAAGGTGGATCTTACAGACATAGCCGTGATCCATGACGTACCGTCTCCCCTCACTAGGGCGAGACCTTTCCGCATCATCACCAAAATCATCACCAAGATCACCAAAAGAGTCAGAATCCTCCCATTCCTCCAGAATTTGAGGATCAACTTCAGGAGAAGGAGACCTAGGGCCCCCCGACGTAGGTTTACTAGGTCCAGCATCAGCAGAAGACATGATTCACAACAGATTATTAAGGAAAATGAAAAGTTTGCTTGCTTACCTTAAAGAAAAACACTCGCCGGATCAAATACTCCGAAGATTAAGAAGAAGAAAACCCTTGAAAGTTTGGAGAGATGAAGGTTTTAAGAGAAAAATTTTCGAAAATAAAATGGAGGCCAAAATCACGGAATAACTACCCTATTTATAGAGAAAAGCCCATGAAGAAGGACCAATCAGGGCACAGCCCATGAAGCGTCAACCAATCAGCGAACACACACGTGTCAAGCATGCAACCGCGGAATGTCAATCGTCGCAACAGTTGAATGTCAATCAATGCAACAGTGACCAAACGTCTTCAACACGCCTATTCACATCTCTTCGACTGTTCATCTCCCTCAAACAAATTCCTAGGTATCTAGTCTCCGCCGGCTACCGATCAACCAAGCCAGGAAGCACCGACCGGGGGCAATCCAAATCAACCGGCACTCTCAGCCCTGGTCTCGGCCAGCATCATGTCCTTTTCCACATCGGATACCCTTTACGCATCCATGTGGAGGGGGGATATGGTATATGGAGCGGCCTAGCAAGGGCCACGCTGGTACACAAGAAGACACCGATACAGAAAGATTGTCGAAATTTACTCTGCAGAATATACGCTCAGCATACATCGGAGCCCATACCACGGCATAGACTACGCTGGGGGCAAATTGATGGGGCATATTCTGCACCGCTGACCAAGTCAACACACTGAGCAAGGTCAAAGATATCCACAAAGAAGTCAACGACTTAGATCGCTTAGCCGATGCAGCCCATCGGCTCGCTAGCAGTGGTCTCGGCATGGCAACCCGCCGGCCGGGGCACATATCCGCGTACTCACATCCAAGACCCTCGGCCGGCCTGCCGTAGGGCCATCGGCCGAGGGTAGAACGGTCTTTCCACCTGATAAGCCACTTGGCCACTTGGCCACTTGGCCACTACGTGACAAAAGGTGAAAGCCTATAAATACTCCTCAACCTTCATTGAGGAAAGGATCTCAGAACTTAACCTAAATACACTATTCATCTGGTAATATCTCCCTTATCTCTCTACAATACGCCTCTAGCCAAGTATCACAGCTTAATCCTTTAAGTTTACTGACTTGGGCGTCGGAGTGAGTACGCTTGGCACAAAGCCAAGCCCTCAGTTCGTTCATTGTTGCAGGAGAGGCCGAGAGGAACGATAAGGACAAGAAGAATCCAACCAAAGACATTACTCTACAAGCCACGGGTGGTAACGATACTTGCTCTGGAATTACACCCGGAACAGCATTATTTCCCAATCATACGTTTAACATGGTATCAAGAGATTAGGTTTCATCCATTTTTTTTCCCTCTTCTTCTCTGCCGTTTTTTTTTCCAATCAAAATATGACAAATTCTGAAGTCATTAATCCTCCCAAATCATCATACTCGGTTGTTCATGTTGAACATCCGGGTCATTCAATCTCCACCGTTACATTTAACGGCCATAATTATGACGATTGGTCGAGATCGTTTTACCTCGCTCTCTTGGCCAAAGGCAAACTTGGCTATATCAACGGCAACATCGTAAAACCATCATCTACCTCAGATTCCTATGCAACTTGGGAATCAACAAATGCTCTTGTCACTTTATGGATCCTTAATACGATCGAATTTTCGGTGCGAAAGCAGATTTCGCTCCGACCAGAGGCAAAGCAGGTATGGGAGGACATTAAAAATCGTTTTTGTCAAACTAATGAAGCACGTATCTATCAACCTCAGGCGGAATTGCTGGCCTGTCGTCAAAATCCGACAGAAACTTTAATGGAGTACTATGGCAGAATGACGACCATATGGGACGCGATAATGGAACATGATCCGCTTCCCAAGTGCTCGTGTAACCCGTGTTCCTGCGATTGGTTTAATCTAATCAATTCCCGAAGAGAAAAAAAACGGGTACGCGATTTCTTAATGGGTCTAGATACCCGCTTTTCAAATGCTCGATCTCAAATAATTAGTATTAATCCTCTCCCCCAATTAGATGTCGTGTATAACCGCTTGTTACAGGATGAGGGGGTGAGAAATTTATCTCAACCCAAATCTGAAACTACACCCGACACAATGGCCTTTGCGGCCCGCGCTTTCAATGGACCAAAGGTTTCAGGGGGAGGGGGGCGTGATACTACCTCTGCCGGGCAGAATTCCTCTGTTTCGTCTAATCGTCCCTATTGTATCGCTTGTAAGCGACTTGGTCACCATTTTCGCAAATGTTATCGGGTCACCGGTGAATTCCCAGAATGGTGGGGAGACCGTCCCCGCGACCGAATTTATGTTGATCCCAATGCTACAGATTTAAGCCAGGCCACTTTTGTACCGGATGTACAAGGTCGAGCAAACTATGATCGAATCCGAAAACAGAGCACAGTAGGACATCCTCCTCGAGTGCATATGGCGGCAGGTAGTTCTGGACAGAACAATGGCAGCACCAGTGCGTCGTCATCTGGAACACCTCTCTCAAATTTGGACAGATTGGACTTCAACAATATGAGCCCGCAAGAATTGGCCGAAATTACAAAGCTCTGGCATGCTCGCAAATCCGCCACTGCCTCCGACACTCTTCACGGTAAAATCTCGATTTTTCCTTGGATTATTGACACAGGAGCGTCTCATCACATGTCAGGTTCTTTATCTCAATTTTCCAATATTCGTACAATTTCTCCGTTATCAGTTGGTTTGCCTAACGGTGACCTTACCATAGCTACTAAAAGTGGCGATATTTGTTTCTCTTCTCGTCTAATTTTACGCAACGTATTATATGCTGAAAACTTACAATGTAATTTACTTTCCGTCTCTAGCTTGCTTCTCGACACATCACTTACGATCCAATTTTCTCATAATTTGTGCCTTATACAGGACCGTTCCTCGAAGATAGTGATTGGTGCGGGTGAGCAACGCGAGGGACTTTATTACCTTCAAGGTGTCCATGACGAGAAGGCCACGGTGTGTATGGTAAAATCAGCTGACAACCCCGAACTTTGGCACCGTAGACTTGGGCACCCATCTCCCTCTGTTTTTCGTTATTTGAATTTTCTTTCAAAAACTGATATTAGCACTTTACAAAATAATTGCTGCGAGGTTTGCATTAGAGCAAAACAAACTCGAACACCATTTCCTTTGAGTACGTCTACTGCTATTTCTAGTTTTGATTTGGTTCATTGTGACTTATGGGGTCCGTATTCTGAAAACGGGTCGTGTGGGTCTCGTTATTTTTTAACATTAGTAGATGATTTTTCTCGTTCCACTTGGGTCTATCTTTTACGAAATAAAAGTGATGCTCAACAAAATTTATTGAATTTCTTTGCTATGATTAGCCGTCAATTTAACAAAAATATCAAAATGTTGCGTAGTGACAACGGAACCGAATTTGAACCTCTAAAATCGTTTTTTCGAACCAATGGAATTTTATTTCAACACTCAAATGTTGACACTCCGCAACAAAACGGTCGGGTCGAGCGTAAACACCGTCACATTTTAAATGTTGCTCGCGCCCTTCTTTTTCAAGCAAGTCTACCGATTTTGTTTTGGGGCGAATGTGTCTTAGGGGCGGTCCATTTAATTAATCGCACCCCGTCCAAACTTCTTAACGGGAAAACCCCGTATGAAATGCTTTTTAAAACTCCTCCACCCATGGCTACCATACGCGTGTTTGGCTGTCTTGCTTACGCAAAAAATCGGACCCGAAATAAATTTGACTCTCGCAGTCGCAAATGTGTTTTTCTCGGGTATCCTTTTGACAAAAAAGGTTGGAAGCTTTACGATTTAGACACGGGATCTTATTTTGACTCTCGTGACGTTATTTTTATAGAAAATAATTTTTCGTACCAATCAATTAATATTCGCGACTCTGAAAGCGAATTGTCATCTTTTACAAATAACAAACTCATTCCCATTGACCAATTGATCATTGTTAATCAGCCCACCCCTTCCCCACCCGAGCCCAATTCGGCCAAAGAGCCCAATACCACGCCCCATGACGAGCCTAATTCGTCAAACACAGCCCACTCACCTGACTCCTCGACCTCACCCACGAATTCTCCACAATCTGGCCCCGTATCAAACCCGGTCCCTGAACCCACCAATTTGGGCCGTGGTCACCGTATCAAGATACCAAATTCAAATCTTGAAGGCTTCGTTTTACAACAAATCCGTCCCTCGTCACACTTGCTCACCGCATCAACACCGTCTTCAGGTACTCGGTTCCCCATCTCTCACTATCTCGACTACTCTAAATTTTCACCTACACATCGTGTGTTTCTTTCGGCCGTGACTAAACACCACGAGCCTAGCTTTTATAAAGATGCAGTGCAGGTTCCTGAATGGCGAGCAGCTATGAAACTTGAAGTCGACGCTCTGGAACGGAATAATACATGGACACTTGAGCCACTTCCTCCCAATAAAAAGGCCATCGGCTCCAAGTGGGTGTATAAAATCAAGTACAACTCAGATGGGTCGATCGAACGCTATAAGGCTCGCCTCGTAGTTATGGGAAATAGACAAGTTGAAGGTGTAGACTACAACGAGACATTCGCACCTACTATAAAAATGGTCACAGTTCGGACTTTATTAGCCATTGCCGCCGCAAAAAATTGGGTTCTCCATCAAATGGATGTCCACAATGCCTTCCTTCATGGCGAATTAAATGAGGAAGTTTATATGAAACCTCCTCCCGGTTTTCTCTCATCTACTGATGGCAGAGTTTGTCGCCTAGGAAAATCATTATATGGGCTCCGACAAGCTCCACGATGCTGGTACGCTAAACTCGCTTCCGCTCTCACTCACTATGGTTTCCGACAATGCCCATATGACCACTCACTTTTTTCTATATCCAATAACACTACGGAAGTACACGTCCTTATTTATGTCGACGATCTTGTTATTTGTGGCAACGACACCAATATGATCAACAAATTTAAGCAATACCTCAGCGAATGCTTTCATATGAAAGACTTGGGTAAGCTCAAATATTTCCTTGGCCTCGAAATTGCCCGCCATCCATCAGGCATTTTCGTTTCCCAGAGAAAATATGCTCTCGATATATTATCCGAATCGGGTCTCCTTGGTGCAAAACCCAACTCTATTCCCATGGAACCCAACCACAAGCTCGGCACCTCTAAAGCAGCGCTTATGAATGATCCCCAGCCTTATAGGCGGCTCGTGGGTCGATTGGTGTATCTTACCATTACGCGCCCTGAACTTCTATACTCGGTTCATATTTTGGCACAGTTTATGAATGCTCCCACAACCGAACACTGGCAAGCCGCGCTCAATGTCGTCCGCTATATTAAAAACGCCCCAGGACAGGGCCTCCTACTTCGGTCCGACAACGATCTCTCTCTACATGCCTATTGCGATGCGTCATATGCTAGTTGTCCTATCTCTCGCCGCTCCATCAGTGCTTACTTAGTTTTCTTGGGCAAATCTCCTATTTCTTGGAAAACTAAGAAACAACCAACGGTCGCTTTATCCTCGACCGAAGCTGAATATCGAGCTATGGTCTTCACTACATGCGAGCTAAAATGGCTCAAAGGGTTGCTCGGATTTCTCGGTATTTCACACAAACAACCCATCAAGTTATTATGTGACAATCAATCAGCGCTCCACATCACGAAAAATCCCGTCTTCCATGAACGAACAAAACACATTGAAGTAGATTGCCATTTCGTTCGGGATGAAATCTTACAAGGTACGATAAGTCCGAGTTACGTTCACACACGCGCTCAAATCGCTGATATTTTTACCAAAGCTCTAGGACGTGCCTCTTTTGAAGAACTCCTTTCCAAGTTGGGCGTTTCATCTCTCCACGCGCCAACTTGAGGGGGGGTGTTAGCAATTGAACGTTGGAATTGAACGTTGCAAAAGAGCTGTTGCAATCAACATCCATATCCGCGATAAACAAGGCAACGATATTATGCATATTCCGTAAATAACAATTGTAGCTGTTAGCAATATTTATTTCCGTAAATATTTGATCCTATTCTTTTGTATATATAGGATTATAATCAGTGTATACACACACAATTTTCCTTTGCCAATTAATCAATAGCATTATTTCCCAATCATACGTTTAACATGTTTTAATAAATTTAAAATTTCAATTATGTAATATTGACTTCATCTTCAAAGATGTTATATGACTATAATTTTTCGATTTGAAATATTATTCACATGTCGTAAACCATGTGTAACTTGCTAAAACTAAATTATTGTCAAATTTAATTGTAAGGATTACTCAGTTACTCCTATTAGACATGCATACTCGTGTGGACGTCGTAGTCGTGGCATTATCGTTGATGAGTGATGTAGAATGGAATATTTGCATGGTTTAGGAGTTGAGGTATAGTTGTATTCATTCATGTCTGATAACATTGAATAGCATGAAAATAGTGTGGCAACAACAACTAAGAATTTCTGTTCATCAGGGCCAGGCCACATGGAATGATGGGGCATTGGAGCATTCTCTCGCTTTTGTAATATGGTCAGGTCATGGGCCTTAGCCAGTTAAGCCTATCCGGTTATTAATACCATGTTATTATTATGTTACATTATTACCCGCATCTTGACCCTCTATTGATCCTCATATAGTGATATACTAGTGTCCAAATTGTTGGGTAAGACACAATTGTCCAACACAAATTTTGTTCAATGTTATAAGATGTTACATGTACATACATTACAAAGTTACAATGTACATTGTGGAGTTCAATGAATTATATTTGATTTATTGTACTCCGTATTAGCTATGAAGGGGGACTAATGTCTTTATGAAGATGTTACTACATGGAATTTGTTTCATAGACTTTCCTATATAAAGGATGGTTTTCATTTGGAAAACAACACAACAACATCTCACAAAATGTAATCAAACAAAGTGACTAAAAAGTCGGGGTTTGAGGGTGAGGTGGAGTACAACATATGTTTTTATACAATAATTTAGGAGGTTACTCTAGGTGTGTTATTAGTAGCATTGACTAATATTACTGGAGGGCTAGAGATTGTTATCTTATATTATTGTGGGTTTTGAATCGGTATCAATTCGGGACGGTTACGTTGTACGGGTATTATATTATTATAGTGGATTCTAGTCAATTTGACTAGTGGGTTTTACTTCCGGTTTGGAATATTTTGCCCAAGGTTTGACTCTAAATATTGTCTCATCTTCTTATTGCTTACGTTTATTTACTTTTACGGTTTACTTATCGGTTGGTTGCTTCCGTTGCGCTTGGGAGATTGGCGCTAATTTCTCAACATGATATCAGAGCCACTAGGCTCGGTCTGTTGGCTGATTTAATTGGCAAGGATGTCAAATATGGGGTCTCAATTTGCAGTACCAAAATTTGACGGTAAAAGTAGCTTCACGCAAAGAAGGATGAAGGATCTCTTTGTACATCTTGGCTTGGCTAGAGCCTTGAAAGGAGATGATGGTAAACCGGAGAAGATGAGTGATGACAACTGGGAAGAGGTTTGCACCAAGTGTTCAAGTACTATAAGGTTGTGCATCTCAGATTCCATCATCAATTGTGTTCTTGATGACGACCCTCCATCGGTGATATGAGAAAAGTTGGAGAAGCTCTACATGGCGAAGAGTTTGACCAACAAGTTGCTTTTGAAGCGACGGTTATATCTGTTGAGGATGGACGAGGATGAAAATTTAATTGGACATGTGAATTTGTTCAATGGACTGTTATACGAGTTTAAGAAGATCGAGGTGAAGCTTGAGGAGGAATATAAGGCGTTACTACTCCTCAATTCTATCTCGGACACATATGAGACTTATGTGGATACTATTCTGTGCGGTAAAGACACCATCACGGTGGAGCAAGCACGGATTGCTTTGTTGTCCTTTGATGCGTGGAAGAAGGACAAAGCTAAGGTATGGAGCGACAGTATGGGTACAGTTACAGTTGCTCAGGATAGGAGAGGTCGATCGTTTAACAAGGAGGATGGATCGAAGCATGGCAGGTCTCGATCCAGGAACGCTTTTAGGAATAATGATGTGAAGTGTTTCAAGTGTGGTGACCTTGGGCATATTTGGCGGTTCTGTCCTAAGAAATACGAGAATGAAGAAAACAAGGGCGACACCAACTTGGTTGTTGGTGAAGGAAGTAATAGTTGTTTCCTTACCGATGGTAGTGACATATTTGAGGTCACGGATGTGAACGACGTGTGTTCCAAGGAAGAATAGATATTATATTCTGGTTGTGTCAACCACGTTTGCACCGGAAGTATAGTTTTGATAAGCTTCAAGAAGGCGTGGCTGGGAAATTAAGTTTGGCTGATAACTCAACGGTCGATGTCATGGGCATTGGAATGGTAAAAATCAAATGTCAAATGGGGTGGTGCATACTTTGGAAAAAGTTGTTTATGTTCCAATGTTGCGTCATAATTAATTTCACTTAGTCAGCTGGACTCCGAAGGTTATGGATATAAAACTCATGGGGCAGTAATGAAAGTGACTAAGGGTTCTATGGTCCCCATGAAGGGGGAGCTACGTGATAGTAGAGTAAAGTCATCACACCCTTATAAAAAACAAATTTATAAAGCTCGATACCTAACTAGTAAAGTTTGGTAAGTCGAGGTCGATCACAAGGATGGTGGGGTTAGGCTACAAGTCTATTGATACCCGTCGTTGTGAGTACCAAAGATAATATTTATAATTCCTATTAAGACTAACCTAGGCTAGTGGTAACAGGGTCGATCCGCAAGGAGGCAGTTGTAAACTTTAGTTGTTCTATGATCAGTCAAAGGTAACTGTTATGGGGGTTGGTTGAATTGGTCTATAACTAATAACAATAAGAAGAAAATAAACTAAAGATGTGGATTAAACAGATAAAGGAAAGGTACTAGGATGGTCGGGTCATTACAGCTTCGGCGGCAGCAAACTAGGTCGGTCTGAATTAAACACAAGTAAGGCGGGAAATAAGAGGTCCTCTCGGTCCACTCCTATCAAATAGCATCTCTCGATCTCGCTATAGGTCCCTAATGTCACTAATACTAACTTTCGTCCTGAAAAGCGACTAATGGTCTAAACTATACCTATCTTTCGATCTTTAGCACAGTTTAGTCGAATTAATTGACGGTCAAATAACCTACCCTACCTTTCGGTCTAATGGGTCGGTCACAAAATAGGTATCTAACTGGTCGCATGCATTCAACTCGTCAGATACAAGATTAAAAACAATTAAGACGAAGATATCCTTACAAGGTCAGTCGATCGACCAACAATGTCAGTCGATCGACTGACACGCGGGTTCAGTCCGTGTCTAACCTATTGCCGCCTAGCCATAAATCGCCTACATCCTAGCACTATAGGTTTAGCTACTCATGACGAAGGTAAAAACAACAAATAAACTAAGACAATAGGGTACTGAATTCATGATTTGAAATAGATAGCAAATAACAATAACAATAATTGGCTTTGGGCATAAATCTAGCAATTCTAATACTAAGGAAAAAGCGAAACAATTAAATGGAATTAAAGCAGAATGATTACCGAGAATTTCAGAGGAAAGATTAAGAGCAAAGGCAGAAATCCAACGTTAAAGTCGATAACCCAAAACCCTAACTCGGAAATAAGCTAGAACTAAAAGTACTGTATGTGATATGAAACTTGATGATAAAACTGAAAGTTATGTTACGTTATATAGTAAATAAGCGCAACGACTATTTCCTAAAACCTAAACTTCACGGGCCTTGAGTTTCTCAATCTTTTAATTCCGTCTGGAATCGAAATCTGGTTGATCGACTACTCAGGCTGGTCGATCGACTGCTCCTCAGCAACAGTAGCTTCTGGAACCCGATAGGTGGTCGATCGACTGATGTGGATGGTCGATCGACCGGATTAGCTGCTACTTGACTTCTTTATTCTACGTGGACTTGTCTTTTGGGCCTTGGATCGCGCACCAAGCTCGTTCCTTAAGCAATTTCTTCACGTCATTTACAATGCAGCTTACTCGGGAACAGATTTGGCTTGATTTCCCGTCGAATTCTTCACATTTCTGCAATAAAGTACAAAATACGGAAGTAGACGGAAATAGGGAGAAAAGCAACAAATATTATACAAATGAGCTCTGAAATGCGTGTAAAAAGAGATGTAAAACATCATAAAGTTGACACGCATCATCTCCCCAAACCAAACCTTGCTTGTCCCCAAGCAAGAACTAGACTTGATCTAACGACCTGATGGAACGAGTTCAATCTCAGAGCGAAATGCAAACCGTAGGGCCTAAACCAATTTAATGCACAACCAACAATCAATTAGTAATGTGAATCATGCAAACGAATTATAAAGTCGTTAAAAGGCTGCTGAACCGTTGACTGTAAAGACTTATCAAATTGGACTCTCACGGGTCACTCAAATCACTCAATAAGCGCAGGTGATATATATGTAAGATAGGAAGAATAAATTTGTAATGACTCTCACCTAACTGCGACCTATGAAAACATGCCAGCAATAAAATATGAAAATGATCTCTACGACCGTACATACGCATTCCAACCAAACAGATGACCATTGACACATGCCGAGGTATAATTATGGAAATGTGAGGTATGGGTAAGAAGAGGCAAAACATTTATGGAAAAGTGGAGGTACAGGTGATCAAGCTAGTACCAAAACGGAACCAAGGGACAATATCCAACTTCTTGCTCAAAATCAAGCGAACGGTGCTATAACAAGCACAAAACTCACAATCTCCAACTATCAAATCAATAAAACTCCCCATAGGATATAAACGAAACATGGGAGCAAAAATCGCCAAAAGATAAGGATTAAATTATGCGAATTGATTTTTTTCTTTTCTTCCTCTTTTTTTTTTCTTTTTCTTTCACGGACATCAGTCGATCGACCTAAATGAGCAGTCGATCGACTGCTCTGAACAGTACAGGACGTTTTTCTCTTTTTCATTTCTTTTTTTTTTCTTTTCTATTTCTTTCCTTCTTTTCATTCTCCCAACTTCATCTCAAAAGAACAATGGCTACCAAAAACGAGTAACAATCCCAAAAACCAGACTACTAGCTTGACAGGGGCAGGCTATATGTAGGATGTAGCAAATGGGACAAAAAAGATGTTTTTGGCAGTGTGGAGTTTATGGGCAAAACGAGAAAAGGAAACCTCTACCACATGCGTCAACTAACCACAAACCGAATGCATACAGGTATTAAGTAGATCAAATTCATAATTATGCAAATTAAGGAAACATGCCTCATAAGGAGAACTACTCACATTCCTAGATGAACTGGTCATGAATGTCACCAGCTATGGGCTCTAATACTCAGAATATATGATGTAGCTTGCCAATTTTCAAAGTCAAGTTTCAAGTTCAGCATGAATGTAACGAAAACTCGTAGATATGCATTTACGATTCTACTAATAACATGTTAATCGAGCAAGGCTTAGGCAAAAACAGATATAAATGCAATATCATCATTGAAATACTACCGTTCCGACTCGACCTATATGCTAAAATAGACGTGCGTTTTATGGAAATTTTTGAAATTTTTTTCAATTTTTTTTGGAATTTTGTATATATGAGAATGAAATAAACAATGCAACTGAAAGTTAAACGTGAATGCAAGCAAATGAATGAAGTGTGACGCAAAACCCTTCCCCAAACCAAATCACACAATGTCCCCATTGTGCAAAATCATATGATGAAAGCAAAGAGAAATGGGAATTTGCGAGAAAAAGGGAAATAAAAACAAAGACATAAAGGAAAGACTTGGGAACTCACAAGACTTTAAGCGCAGCAAAGGAAACCTCCCCAAACCAGCGTGAGCTAGGAGGTTTCAGTAGCCAGCAGTGCTACCTATAAGTGTGCCTGAAAGACATAAATTACCACGCGTAAGACCGAAGAAAACAATTTTGAAACGTAAAAATTGTGCATAAATGAGACAAAAGAAGAAATAGATAATTCGACGGAAAGTAAGGTGGAGTAGAAGACTCCCTTAAATCCGCATATCGACCAATCACAGCAGGGGAGAGGTCGTGAACGAATATAGCAGCAGCAGCAGTCGATCGACCTAAAGAGGCAGTCGATCGACCAGATGATCGTGAACAGTAGCTCCTGTAACCCGCAACTCAGTCGATCGACCAAGGATGCCAGTCGATCGACTGAAAACACTGCTGCAGTGTCTTATTGCTTCGTAATTGCTCAATGATTTGAGCTAACAAGCTCTAAATACCTGCAAATGCACAATAGTACGCGCCCAAAATTGCGCAAAACCCAGAACGAAGTCTAAAGTAAATAAAAATCCTAAGCAAC
Organism: Silene latifolia; assembly: GCF_048544455.1. Classification (NCBI taxonomy): domain Eukaryota; kingdom Viridiplantae; phylum Streptophyta; class Magnoliopsida; order Caryophyllales; family Caryophyllaceae; genus Silene; species Silene latifolia. The sequence goes on along the minus strand of NC_133526.1, from coordinate 20,651,430 downwards.
AAAATAAAAGCGAAGTTTTCGCGCACACAAAAGTAATAGAAAATAGTTCGAAAGCAATAAAATGAAGTTTATAACGAACTCGATCAACTAATAGTTGATCAAAAAGGACCACGGTATGGCCCACTTCGTCGGCTAAACCGGCTACTAGAGGTAGCCTCAATGGTGCTCATCTTATCGGTTGCACCCTTCTCAAAGATTGTGATCGGAGGATTTGGTGATCAGCGTCGTCATATTCCCAATCAAGGACTCCCTCAGAACCATCGGAGTCCAAATCAGCCCATCTCACCTTGGCTGGCTCATCCTCCACTTCTTCATCAGTCCCATAGCTTAAGCATCCTAGACCTCCTCTTTGAATGATCGGCTCTGTCGCAGCTGGAGCATCCAACGGCTCTTCCTTCCCCAAACCAGCTCCTGCGATGTCTAAAACAACAAGTTTTTCCTCCTTCTTGCTCCCAGTTCGGGGCGGAGGGGTTAACACAGCAGTAGATATAGGGACAGGTGATTCAGGAAGCACAATATACGATTTCTTTTCAGAAACCGTGTTACAGGTGACAGGCCACATGGCATCCTTTTTCTTAGCCGGTTGGGCAAAAACAATAGAGTGTTTCCCAACCTTGAAGGTCAAGGTTCCTAAACCGACGTCGATGACTGCACCAGCAGTGTGCAGAAAAGGTCTTCCCAAAATGATGGGAATATGGTCATCCTCAGGCATGTCAAGGACAACAAAGTCGACAGGGAAGAAAAACTTCCCTATCTGGACGGGTATGTCCTCTAGGACTCCTATGGGCTCGACCGCGGATCGGTCAGCCATCTGGACTGTCATCTCAGTAATAGCAAACCTAGTCAGTTTAAGTTTCCTAGCTAGACTCAAGGGCATGACACTTATGCTAGCCCCTAAATCACATAAAGCCTTTTCGATAGAAAAGGTACCTATGCTACAAGGGACGGAAAAACTGCCCGGGTCCTCTAACTTAAGGGGCGCAGTGTGAGACAGATAAGAACAAGACTCCTTGGTAAGTGCGACAGTGTGCACTGTTTCAAGTGACCGCTCTTTAGACAACAGTTGTTTCATAAATTTGGTGTAAGCGGGTACTTGGTTAACTAGCTCAAGGAAGGGGACTTGCACATTCAGACTACGGATAACTTTCTCAAACTTATTGAAAGATACCTGCTCTTTGGTTGGCACGAGTCTCTCCGGATATGGGGCTGTAAGGAGCACCTTAGCCCTCTCTTCTAAGTCGCGTGTGCCGGTATCCTTGGACTTAGGTTGAAAGTCTGCTACCTTTTCTTTGTTGAAGCTAGATCCCTCCTCAGACCGTCTCAAATGAGACCCATTAACCGTCATTGGATCAAACTTCGGAGCCGGATCGACCCATCAAGACTGGTCCGCCTTTCAAAACTTTCGGGACTGTGGTACCCCGAAACAAGTGGTCTCGTAGATTAGTTGGCATTAAAGGACGAAAATCTTCAGCATCAGCAGTGATATCGGTCGATCGACCATCCTCCTCAGTCGATCGACTGGAATGCACAGTTCTAGAAGCTCCTGTAACCCGTAACTCAGTCGATCGACTAGGTATATCAGTCGATCGACTGATTTTCCTGGCAGACGTCTTTTTCTTTGAATTGTTCGTTGAAGCTTTCTCTTGGCTTGTTTCTGGCTCATCTTTCTCGACAGCATTCTCAACCATGGCAGGACCGTCAAGGGTAGACCCGCTCCTCAAGGTGATAGCATTTAGGGTCTCCTTTTGTTCGGGTTGAGTGGGTAGGTGTCCGGGAGCTCGAGTGTTGCTTTTGCTAGCTAGTTGAGCAATTTGGCTCTCAAGTAACTTCATCCCGGCCTCTCTTGCTTGGGACTCCTTTAGCAGCAGATTCTTAAGCTCAGAAAACTCAGAATTTTGTGATTGTTGCTGTTGCGGCACATAAGGAGGCTTACGGTATTCTTGTTGCTTTTGATGAGGCGGAACATACTACCTTCTTCTTGTGGCGGAGGTTGAGTTGGGTTTTGGACATTCGGCTCCTCCAACTCAAGTTCGGATGCGGTGGCTCGTAGTAGGAGTTGTTCTGCCTATAGTGTTGAAAGGCAGCACAAGATTCAAAGGGACTAAGGCGGTTCTTCGAGACATGGCCCTCAACTCCACACCTTTCGCAAAGGAAGGGACCGTCTGAAACAGCGTTGACGTGGTATATCCCACCCTTAGAGACTCCTCCTAGCTCATACTTGTCAAATCTTGCAGTAAGAGCCTCAAGTGCAGCAACAGAGGAAGATTCAGCAGCTCTCCTCTGGTTCCCTCTCGAATTCCCATACTCGGCCTTGTGGGTAGCGAGATCATCAATGATTTTCCACCCTTTGGTTGCTCCCAAATTTTCAGCGAATCTCCCATTGGCAAGCAGACATCCAAAATGGCCCTCGATCGTCGTACAACCCATTGTAGAAATGATTGCACAAACTCCATTTTGCAATCCCATGGTGCGGTATGGTCCGTACCAACTTCTTGAATCGGACCCATGCCTCGTGGAAATTCTCATCTGGCCCTTGTTTAAAGCCCGTGATTTGAGCTCTAATAGCGATCGTCCTTGAAGCAGAGAAGTACTTCTTATAGAACGCCAATGCCAATGTATTCCAATCGTGATCTCCGAACGGTCTTGTCCAAATCCCTATACCATTCCCTTGCGGCATCACGAAGGGAAAAGATGAACATGGTCTCCTTGATTTGATCTTGGGTCACGCCGGTGGAGGGGGAATGGCGCTGCAGTAGTCAATGAAGGTCTCCATGTGCTTAGCTGCATCTTCATTTGCAGCTCCCCCAAACTGGTTTCTCTCAACCATAGTAATGTAAGCAGGCTTTGGTTCGAATTTCCTGGCTTCTCCCGGTAATTCGAACCCTTTGTACAAGTCGGCGGCTGTCGGCTCAAGAAAAACTAGCTATACTTGCTTCCTCGGCCATGACTGAGATTTCTGGAGAGGTAACTGTTTCGGCCGAAGAGGTGGGTGAAGACTGTTGCTCTTCCTCAAACAGATCGTGCTCGAGATAGCTTGACAGAGTACTCAGCTCTTCCTCTGTCGACAATATCCTTCGTGCTCGTCTCAACCCGCGCAAAGATTTCTCTATCTCAGAGTCAAATGGTAATAATTCTCCACCCTGTGACCTGCGCATAAGATGAAACTACAACAAGAATATAAGAAAAGTTTAAGGAACAAAAGTCCCTTAAACTGAGAAAGACTGAAAATAAAAACAACTAAAATTAGGACTATTGCCTCCCCGGCAACGGCGCCAAAATTTGATACCCTGTGACCTGTGAGTACCAAAGATAATATTTATAATTCCTATTAAGACTAACCTAGGCTAGTGGTAACAGGGTCGATCCGCAAGGAGGCAGTTGTAAACTTTAGTTGTTCTATGATCAGTCAAAGGTAACTGTTATGGGGGTTGGTTGAATTGGTCTATAACTAATAACAATAAGAAGAAAATAAACTAAAGATGTGGATTAAACAGATAAAGGAAAGGTACTAGGATGGTCGGGTCATTACAGCTTCGGCGGCAGCAAACTAGGTCGGTCTGAATTAAACACAAGTAAGGCGGGAAATAAGAGGTCCTCTCGGTCCACTCCTATCAAATAGCATCTCTCGATCTCGCTATAGGTCCCTAATGTCACTAATACTAACTTTCGTCCTGAAAAGCGACTAATGGTCTAAACTATACCTATCTTTCGATCTTTAGCACAGTTTAGTCGAATTAATTGACGGTCAAATAACCTACCCTACCTTTCGGTCTAATGGGTCGGTCACAAAATAGGTATCTAACTGGTCGCATGCATTCAACTCGTCAGATACAAGATTAAAAACAATTAAGACGAAGATATCCTTACAAGGTCAGTCGATCGACCAACAATGTCAGTCGATCGACTGACACGCGGGTTCAGTCCGTGTCTAACCTATTGCCGCCTAGCCATAAATCGCCTACATCCTAGCACTATAGGTTTAGCTACTCATGACGAAGGTAAAAACAACAAATAAACTAAGACAATAGGGTACTGAATTCATGATTTGAAATAGATAGCAAATAACAATAACAATAATTGGCTTTGGGCATAAATCTAGCAATTCTAATACTAAGGAAAAAGCGAAACAATTAAATGGAATTAAAAAGAATGATTACCGAGAATTTCGGAGGAAAGATTAAGAGCAAAGCGAGAAATCCAACGTTAAAGTCGATAACCCAAAACCCTAACTCGGAAATAAGCTAGAACTAAAAGTCTCGTATGTGATATGAAACTTGATGATAAAGCGAAAGTTATGTTACGTTATATAGTAAATAAGCGCAACAACTATTTCCTAAAACCTAAACTTCACGGGCCTTGAGTTTCTCAATCTTTTAATTAAAATCTGGAATCGAAATCTGGTCGATCGACTACTCAGCCGGTCGATCGATCGCTCCTCAAAGAACAGTAGCTTCGGAACCGATAGGTGGTCGATCGATCGATGTGGATGGTCGATCGACCGGATTAGCTGCTACTTGACTTCTTTATTCTACGTGGACTTGTCTTTTGGGCCTTGGATCGCGCACCAAGCTCGTTCCTTAAGCAATTTCTTCACGTCATTTACAATGCAGCTTACTCGAACAGATTTGGCTTGATTTCCGTCGAATTCTTCACATTTCTGCAATAAAGTACAAAATACGGAAGTAGACGGAAATAGGGAGAAAAGCAACAAATATTATACAAATGAGCTCTGAAATGCGTGTAAAAAGAGATGTAAAACATCATAAAGTTGACACGCATCATCTATTGTTTAGTTTTAGTTTAGTCGGATGCAAAGCATGTGAATGGATACTATGCTAACAAAATAATCTAAGAACATTAATTAAACAAACAAACAAGCACGAAGACAAAGAGAGTAGAGATGCTAGGGTTTCGGGTTCATTTAGGTAAGGAGAGGGAGATGAAAAGGTCTACGAGAATTTGGTCACGGTTTCGGTCAAGGAATCAAGGCTAGTTTCCTAGTCACCTTAAACTCACCATAAGACTATCGTATTATGTCAAACTCATCACATACATGCTATCAAACACTCTTATTCACTCTCATGTAAAGAAATGTTAAGCAAAATTCAAAGAAAGGTATGAACTTTCATTCACCCATTTCATCAAACGCCTTATATGCACATATATAAAGACTCGATTTTTAACCCATATTCAAATGTAAACAACTCATTATCATCCCACATGTTAACCCAAACTCCCCCTTTAACCCTAGGCATACACTACTCAAACATAGTTAACACAAACAATACAAATACATCATTACTAACCATGCCAAACATGGTTAGCAACAAGATTAAACAAACAATATAAGATGAAATTAAAAACATGTAAACAATTGAAATTGAGTGAAATTGAGATAGCAAATATACCAACTTAAATTAAAGGAGCAAACTTGTATTGAAAAATGGAGGATGAATGTCTTCTTATCTTCCAAAATTATAACTCAAAACTAATTGTAAACTAATGAGGGGTGAAAAATTTGGATAAACTAGAGAAGAATTAAACTAAAAACAAAGAAAGATTACAAATTTAATTAAGGAGAATTTAAGAGGAAAAATAAGATGGGTTTTTCTATCTGTCAACTACTCCTACTGTTTTGTTCATTTTTGGTTGCGTCTCAAATTTGTCTGCGTCAAAAAAGTGTGTCTCACAATTGGGGTTTTCCGTTTTTATAGTCAAAACCATTATAAATAAAACGACATCCAAACTACACAAAACGCACCATAATTGAGGAGTAAAATTAAGGGTAAAAGTGTCTTTTCCTCTTTCCTCATTTTTATTCTTCAATAATCAGCCACCAAGTCAATCAATTGAGCCGTGATGAATGATGACTGACGGTGGCTCGGTTGGATTGGTTCTCACGGTGCTCGAACTGAGAATGACAGTGGAGTTGATGTGGTTGCTGGGCAGAGTCGTGGTAGCTCAGGAGGCGAGCGGTTGAAATGGTGTTGCGGAGGCATGAAGAAGATGTCGGATTCCGAGCGAAGCCACGGTTGCTAGGTGATTGATGTCGAATTGCAGGTGCACGACAGATCAATCCATGGCGGTTCTGAGCAGCCTGAATTGTAGCGAGTTGGTGGGCTTGATTGCCGTTGGTCGTGATGGTGGCTTCCACTAGTGGTGTTCGGTTCAGGCTGCTGTTGTTGTTGAGGTGCGAGCAAGGTGGTGCTCGGAGGAAGGAGCACGGTGGTATATGAAGAAACCCAATTTGATTAAGCTAGTGTTGATGATACCTTAAGACAAATTAATCTCATTTGTTATTTAATTGTGTGCCTCTTAAGTTTAACCATGTAGCATAAAGCTCCAATTGTCAATTCAAGGTTATCAAGAATGTCATCATGAAGATCAAAGATGAAGTTTGTCATTAGTGCTAAAGTCATGTGTTTTAAGGTGATCGTTTAACACGAATTTACGTTTAGGTGCAAAAACAACAGTTCAGTCAACTGTTAATTAAGGCTCGTCTTTGAAAGAAATATTTCGAAAATATTTGAATCTTTGTTAAAGTGCTTTCAATGTTCACAAATGTTTTCTAGAAATATTTTGAAGTCTTTTAAAGAAAATTAAACTTTCAATGTCTTGATAAGGAGTTTGTTTGCACAATAAGACACTTACCATAAAAAGGTTGTTCTCTTTTTACATTTATGGAAATGTTTATGGTTCCCATAAACACAACCATTTATGCTTGTTTCTTGTTGAAAAACCCAACCCATTTTTGTGTGTGTGCACAATCTGATTTCTTCCAATCTTAGACACCGATTTCTTGAGGAAGAATACTCGGTTGCTTGGTGAAGAATTCGGATGGCTTGTGCATGTTGCCCGAGCAAACTACTTACATTATTTTATTCACTTGTGCTTTTGAGTGTAAGATATTTTAATGTGTAAAGTATACTACTTGGACATTATAAATAGCTTGCTTAATTCATTTTTACAAGTGTGCAACAAACGAGTTTTAAACTGAAAAAGACTTAAGCTTTCAATCGAGTAAATTAACTTTGCAAAACCGTTTATCATTTCAAAATCTTTGAATCATTTTTGCAAGTTTGTTTATTTATCTTTTGAGTCTTTTATTGAGTTTGTTGTTGCACCTAGTCGTTTTAATCGTGTTCAAGAATCCCGTGTTTTGTACTTAAACTTTATCTCCTCCGTTCAATTGAGTGAACAACATTGAGATAAGTGGAGTCTTGTAACAATCGGGTAGAACCAAAGAAGTCTTAGGATAGAGTTATCCTTAAGCATGAAGTCTTCGAAGCGGATTAGCTTTTGAGCATGAAGTCTTTCGGCGGAGTAGCCCAAAGAAAAAGTCTTATTGCGGAGTAGCTTTAAGCACGGAGTCTTTCGGCGGAGTAGCCCAAAGCAAAAGTCTTGGAAGCGGAGTAGCTTTTAAGCATTAGCAACCGGAGTAGTTGGGGAGTTGTTTTATTATTCAGGGTGGTCTTAGTTTGTATGAGTTTACTTCTAAGACGTTTAATAAAATAACGCTGGACGTAGGTCGCGGAGTAGTAACCAAACCAGTTTTAAAAACATCGTTAGTCGTGTCTATTTCGTTTTATTTCCGCTGCACACTCTACTCATGTTTTTATCTACAGAATCAACTGTTGAGTACACTGTAACTTCTGCTTGCTGAATCGTTGTTGAATACTTCTAACTCTCTAGTTCTAAGTATCGACTTCTCCTTTCATCTAAGCATTGTTTAAAGTGTTTAAGAGTTTTAAAAGAAGCTTTCATTAAGCTTAAATTTTTAAATAGACACCTAATTCACCCCCTTCCCCTCTTAGGTGCTCTTGCCCGTGACTCTTCAGTATGAATTGTGAAGACGGATTGAATGTGAAAGGTGGAGGATGGAGATGGCGAATGTGGTTAATGGTGGTTTGGTGTGGAGGTCGAAGATGGCTGCTGGAATCTGCGAATTCGTTGGTTGAAACTGGTGTGTAGATGGTGATGCGAGAATTTGGTGGTGCAGGTAGTTTGACGGAGGAGTAAGTATGGGTGATTGAATATTTGACTAAAAATGATTGACTTTGGGTTGAAGCTAAGGTAGAGATTAGAGAAATATAAGGAAGACCACTGTGTTCATTTTCAGATTTGGTACTCTAGTCTTCAACTGTTTCAATCGTTCCTTCAATTCACCCGTCTTTAACTTGTCTCAAACCGATCATTTCACAATCTTATACCTATAAAATAAAACAAACGGAAAGCACTACTACATCCTAGAAATATAACATTATCTCAGTAATTATTATTATAAATATACTATAAATTAATAACTAAACTAATAAATGAGCTATTTAATCAATTAAGCACGCAAAATCGAGTCGGAATAAGGTATAAATGCGGGGTAAAAAGCGACTAAAATACTACTCATCACTACGTCGTGATTTATACCGTCTGGACGCATATGTAGTAAAAATCTCACAGTATGGCTAGAAACGGAAAAGTCGTGCACGTGTTTCGTTCGCGGAAGAGGCGACGAAGGTAGATTGTTTTCAGGTTACAGACGGGAGCAAAGGTAAAATTCCTGCTTGTAGAAAAGCGGAAAGCAAAAGGTTTCTCTCCGGAGTCAAGTAATGTGATTGACTGGGTTTAGGCTGTACACGGTGCATTGGTCGTGATGTTGAGTTAGGGGTGGGGACCGGTGACACCGTCGTCAGGTCCAAAACAAATTTGATAAAAAGCTCATATCTTTGAGATCCGACCATGGAACCGAATTTGAAAATTCCTCATTTATTACATATTATGATGAGCACGGTATTAGCCATAACTTTCCGTGCGTGCTACACCTCAACAAAACGGGGTTGTAGAGCGTATGAACCGTACACTTGAAAATATGGCTAGGACTATGCTCATTAGTAGTAAGTTGCTAAAGAATTTTTGGGCCGAAGCCGTCAACACATCATGTCACATTTATAACCGTGTTATGATCCGAAAAATGCTTAACAAAACACCCTACGAGTTGCTTAAATGAAGAAAGCCTAATTTATCCTATTTGAAATGCTTTGGAAGCAAATGTTTTGTTAACAACAATGGAAATGATAATTTGGGTAAATTCGATGCTCGTAGTGATGAGGCCGTATTTGTCGGTTATTCGGATCGTAGCAAGGCTTATAAAGTGTATAATAAACGAACCATGAAAATGGAAGAAAGTGTGCATGTCATATTTGATGAGTCTAGTCTTTTTCATTCTAATACACAGGAAGAGGATGATGAAGATGATGAGGACTATGAGCGTGGAATGATCCGACATGACATGGATGATGTACACGAAGATAACGAACAAGAGGAGCTGAATCAACAGTCGGATCAACTATTGATTGAAGGAACTGGCCAAGAGACAGTGGGAACAGAAACTCTTGAACCGCAAAATGAGGCTACGACATCCAGGGGGAATGAGGGTACAGTTGAACAAAACGAACAAACAGAAATAAACCCTTAAACACAAAATGAACCAGAACCAACAGTTGAGCGAACTGTTGGGTCAGAACCCCAAGAAGCCTCACAATCCTTAATCGTACCAAAGAAGTGGAAACACCAAAAATCTCACCCCCTTTCTAACTTGAATTCGGGAAGGAAAAGAAGATCATCCCTCAATGATTTCTTTGCATCCATGCATTCCTCTCACAAATTGAACCGACAAACATCACCATTCACCATGGCACTTGAAAATCCGAGTTGGGTGATGTAAATGTAAGAGGAACTTAATCAATTCAAAAGGAATGAGGTATGGCATCTTGTCCCTCGACCTACTGGTTGTACCGTGATTGGTACCAAATGGGTCTTTCGCAATAAGCTTGATGATTCAGGCAATATCGTAAGGAATAAAGCTAGATTAGTGGTGCAAGGATTTAAACAACAAGAAGGTATTGATTACAATGAAACCTTCGCACCAGTAGCTAGGCTTGAAGCCATACGTATGCTCATAGCTTTTGCAGCTCACAAAGGCATCAAACTTTTTCAAATGGATGTCAAAACGACTTTTCTAAATGGTTATTTAGAAGAAGTGGTCTTTGTGGAGCAACCACCGGGTTTTATGAACAATGAATTTCCAAACCATATTTTTAAATTGGACAAGGCGCTTTATGGTTTAAAACAGGCTCCAAGAGCTTGGTATGATCGCTTGTCAAAATTTCTTTTGGAAAATGGTTTTGTGCGTGGATCGGTTGATAAGACATTGTTCATAAAGTCACAGTGTGGTGAACTGTTGATTGTACAGATTTATGTCAATGACATAATAGTTGGTGCAACGAATGAACTCCTTTATTTGTACTTTTTGGAACTAATGAAACCTGAGTTTGAGATGAGTATGATGGGAGAACTAGGTTTCTTCCTTGGGTTTCAAATCAAGCAAACTCAAGATGGTGTAATGATTCATCAACAAAAGTACATAAAGAAGATGTTATGTAAGTTCGGTATGAATAATTCTAAACCCTTCTCTACACCTATGGTTTCGTCCACAAAGCTTGACAAAGATGAGAATGGTAAGAAAGTTGATGAAACGATGTATCGAGGTATGATCGGTTCATTACTTTATTTGACCGCTAGTCGACCGGATATTTTATATAGTGTATGTCTATGTGGTCGTTTCCAAGCTAGTCCTAGAGAATCGCATTTCATTGCCGTAAAACGTATTCTTAGGTATTTAGTTGGAACATCTAATTTGTATCTTTGGTATCCCTCACATTGTCCTTTTGAGCTTTTAGGATACTTGGATGCAGATTATGCCGGAAGCGTTGTTGATCGAAAGAGTATCTCCGGGATGGCTACTTTCTTAGGCCCGTGTTTGATATCATGGGCGTCTAAGAAACAAAACACCGTTGCTCTTTCCACCGCTGAAAGCGAGTACGTAAGTGCCGCATTGTGTTGCGCGCAAGTTCTTTGGGTTCGACAACAACTAAGGGACTATGGTATTATCTTTGATTCAACTCTTATTTTTTGTGATAATACTAGCGCCTTTAACATTTCAAAGAACCCTATACAACACTCAAGGACTAAGCATATTGACATAAGACATCATTTCTTACGTGATCATGTGGAAAAAGGTCAAATTCGACTTAAATTTTGTAGAACGGAAGATCAAATAGCCGACATTTTTACAAAATCGCTTGAAAGAGAACAATTCGTAAAACTTCGGTTGGAAATTGGTTTGTTGGATTCCGCGAAAAATTTTATGACGACTTGCCCTCAAGGATTGACTAGAGTAGATGTTTACATGTTTTTATAACTGATTATGTGTTAGTTTTACTCAATGAATTAAATGATTAATTTGCATGTAAATCCAATGGGTAAAGTAATTATTCACATGGAGCCACTCAACTACCATCTAACCATCAAATCTCACTTTCCCCATTACCCATGTCCTAGCCGCCTAAACCCACACCTAGCCGGCTATCACCCTTCCTCTCAACCAATCAAATAAAAAAGCCTAAAATACTATTCACCCACCTCATTTACTACCTATGTGAATTTTCAACTCTTAAATGATGACCTCCTTACTCACTTTTAAATATTTCAAAAAATTACATCTTCCCCAAATATTCTCCAAAACCGTCTTACACATTCCTCTACCAACGGTCACTTTTACTTTCACTATAAGAATCATGCCTCCAAAATCAACTAAGCCAAAAACTTTGAAGGAAATCCGAGACTCCTACAAGCCGAAAAGTACCTCGGTTGAACCACTGGATCAAAAGCTGTCCAAAATCAAAAACCACCAAAGAAACCTAGAGTCTTTGTACCAAACACCCCAATGACAAGAAAGAAATCAGTTGCTAATCGTCCTAAAACAGCGGCCGAGGATAGGAGATTCTCAAGTCGGGTGTTCAATCAAAAATTCGGTTTGAATATGCCGCATGCAACCGAAACCGAGGGTGAAGAAAGAAGCTCATGGGTTGTTGGCGATGTTGATGATGATGGAAATCCAATCATTTAAGAAGTTGAGGAAGTTGATGTTGGTGTTGGTAAGGAAAGTGAAAAAGATAAGGAGATTGTTGATGAGGATGTCGAAAAGGAAGGAGAGAAAAACAGTGAGGAAAAGAGAAATGAAAGTGAAGAGGAGAATGAAGAGAACAATTAAAATGAAAAGAGTGTGGAAAAATCAATTGAAAAAGGTGAGGAAAAAGAAAAGAGCGTTGAGAAAGTTGTGGAGGAATCGGTTGAGAAGAGCAATGGGAAATCAAAATCAAAATCAAAATCGAAATCGAAGGGAAGTGTTGGTAGTGATGAAATATTGAAGGATATGGTTAGTAATAAAAGGAGAAAAAGGAGAGGCAAAACCGTGAGTGAGGCAACGGTTGTGGAAACGGAAATTGATAAGGAGAAATTGATGACGAGTTGTTCAAGGAGGAAGCCGTTCCCAAACCGAAAGGCAAAGCAAAGAGAGTGTCCACTCGGGTTATCTTAAGGAAAAGAAAAGTTGAGGAAATGGCAAAGGAAGTTGATGATGAATCGAATAGTGCTATGATTTCTATTGAGCAACCTCTTGATGAGAACAAGTCCAAGGCACTTGAGATTCTTCATGGTTATCGTTTTCCTAAGGCGATCTTTGATTGTTGCAAGCATGCCATCCAAGGGAACTTTAAATCGGGCCGTTGCTATGAACTCGAATGGTATGATTCGTCCCCCGCTTTTACATTCTTTAAGATGCAATTCATGCACAAAAGTGGGAGAGTCTTCTTAATCTCTATAACCGAGTTTATTTAGCGGAGATTGTTCAATATTACACTACGGTCAAAGTCGATGTCCAATCAGGTAGTCTTACCGCCGTTATCAATAACAAACCCTTGTGTCCCAATGTTGAAATTGTTAGGAAATTACTCGGTATTCCTGCCGGGTTGTTCTCATTTCCTAAGGGTGGTTGGCCGACTATTGATGGTATAAGTTCCTTGACCGTCACAAATTTTCTAAGTCCCAAAGCTACGTCCCCCCATCACACTTAAACCGAGAGAAATCAAAATAAACCACCGGTTCTTTTTCAATTTCATTTATCGAACCTTGATTCCATGTAATGAGAGTCGTAGTGTGTGTGGTGTGCTAGACATATGGTTGATATTTTATCTTGCTAAGCATCTTCAAATTAACCTACCCGCTTTGATGTTCTTTCACATTGATCATCTTGCTAATATTGTTGAAAAGCGTAAGGTTGATAGTTCCACCGTGTTAGCATATGGGATGTGGTTATCAGTCATTTTCGAGAAAATGGATATTGTGGACTCGACTAGTTTCGATGTGGATCACATGTGTGACACTATGACCTCGGGAGTTTTATCACAAATGTACTTGAAAACTGATGGTGATAAACTTGATCGTATTTGGTCGGGTATGAAGGCTACAGATGTCTCCTCCTCCTCTATGCAATCGTCTTCTATAACACGTCTCACTAAGGATGTTAAAGCCTTGTTGGATCTCCAAAATGCTCAAATGGTGAGATTGCGGGTCTTCGTTTGGAAGTGTCGGGTTTGCATAACGAACTCAAGGAGGTTAAGGGACAAAATGAAGAACTCTTGGAGATGGTTCACGGGTTGGTTGGAGAAGAGGATACCGATGAAGTTGATGATTGATCACTTGCTCATAGCCGTGCCTAGCCTATGCCTAATGTCTTACCAAGCCTTTTGCCATAACCATGCCTAATGCCTAATCAAAACAAAAGCCTTTCTAATCCCTTTTTACCTTGACTTTGTGTTTGTGATATATTTTGCTAATATTGGTTATGTTGTTAGTTGTTGAACAATTTATTTTGTATAACTCTAATCCTTGTTTAAACTTGTGTTTTTCCTACTTGATGATGTCAAGAGGGGGAAGTTGTTTAAAATTGCAGGCGGTGATTCAATGACTCTTAGGCTTGCGTACACCGTATCTATGTTTACTTGGCGATTAAATGTTCTACCTAGGCTAACGAAAAAATTGACTAATTTTCAATGACCATGTATTTATGCATATTATTTTGATCATGTTTTGACTTGTTAACCTTGACCATGGATTAAGGGGGAATTGCACACTCAATTTTATTTGTCTTGCCATCATCAAAGGGGGAAATTGAAGAAACCCAATTTGATTAAGCTAGTGTTGATGATGCCTTAAGACAAATTAATCTCATTTGTTATTTAATTGTGTGCCTCTTAAGTTTAACCATGTAGCATGAAACTCCAATTGTCAATTCAAGGTTATCAAGTGTAGACACCTCATTTCTGCACCTCTCGCAAACCACCCGGTGATGATTGGGCCGCATGTTTGGTACGCGGAACGATTTGTGACAGTTCGTAAGTTTATTTTCAAAGTGATCGCTCAAACACTTGTGTCTACCTCATGGTTGTCATCTAGGTGTCATTACGGACGTTTTGGCAGTAATTAGAGTACATTTGGAGTCTGGGTCAAAAACCGTCTTCATTTCCTAAAACCGTCAAATCCCGAGTCAAAGCAATGTGCTTGTCTACCTAAGGTTAGGATGTCATAAAATGTTGAGATTATATCTCATTTTGAGTCACATGTCACTTCTATGGGCTAAACTTAAAGTTTGCATTACAAAATGTGCATTTCATTTAGCTAAAATGATAACCCGAACTTTAGGCCCACTTTTCGAGGTGATAACGACTTTTTTGGGTTAGGCCTATGTAGATACCTCATTTCTGTACCTCTCGCAAACCACCCGGTGATGATTGGGCCGCATGTTTGCTACGCAGAACGATTTGTGACAGTTCGTAAGTTTATCGTCAAGTGATTGCTCAAATACTAATGTCTACCTCTTAGTTGTCATCTACGTGCCGATACGGTCGTTTTGACAGTAATTAGAGTACATTTGGAGTCCGGGCCTAAAACCGTCTTCATTTTCTGATAACCGTTAAATCCCGAGTCAGAATGTTCTGGAATGTTCCGGATATTTCTATTCCATATTTTATAAATATTTCACAAATCTTTATCCTTTGGTAAACAATTTCCCGTAATATTCACATAAAATATTAAGGAAAACCGAATTATTCCGTCCTTCTATAACTCAAACACGGAAATCTTTTTTCCGCAGGAGGAAACCCCTTGGGAATAGACGCAGCAGGTGCTGCGCCTCTTCCAAGAGACGCAGTGACTGCTGCGCCTCTTCCCAGGTCCTTTTCTGCGTAATTTTCGTATCTTTTTCATATCTTTCCGAGATTCACTTCCAAAGACTCTCAGAAACCCTAATTCCTTCACGTGATTAGTATAAATAGGAGCCTTCGATCCTCATATTTCTCACGCGAGTGTCCGCCCTTCTCTTCTCCCTTTGCATTCTAGACCTTTGTTCTTACTTTTTGGCGTCTACTTGCTTGAACATTCGACCACGTAAGCTCGGATCTTTCTCAGTACCAGCCTCGTTTGCATGACCGACCAATTTGACCAACTCCACATCAATCAACTTAATTAACTTAATCGTTTTCCTCTTACGAGGGCACTTTCGTATTTGCATTATAGTTCGAGTTGAGCATCGCTAATCGATAACTTAGTTCTTCTCGTTTCGTCAAACATGTAAGTCTGAGGGTGTAAATCTCTATTTTTTTTTATTATTATTCACTTTTTTGTATCATCACTATTGTAAGGTTTATGTCGAAAATACCTCCTTAAAACCGATTTCTAAAACCGTGCTTTAAAACCTCTTTTTGCGGATTTCCAGAAGACAAACCGTCGAGAAAGGACGCAGCAACTGCTGCGCCTCTTCGTGAGGCTGCCGCAGTTCCTGCTTCCTTTCTTCTTCCGTCGTCCTCTGTAATTCGTTCGTCTTTTTATTTGTTTCGTTTGTTTCTCGTTAATTCTTTGACATAATAGCTTATAATCTCACATGTATATTAATTATCGTCATTAACACGTTAATTCATCTTTAAATTCGACTTAAATCCCTTATAATCTCATATTTGCTGGTTTTCGTCATTAAATTCAATCCGGGTTGTAGAAATTCGATTTGTTCATATTGGGTTTCTGTAATTCACTCCTTTGACATATTTTCATCTGTTTATTGTCATATGCATCGCATGTTCGTTGTTAATTTGTCATCAATTCGTCATGTTTAGTTTATTTCATTCACCCATGTCATTAATCAATCATTCTTTCATGTAATTAATCCGTTTGCATCTGTCTTATCCATGTTTTATTGCTTTTATGACCTTCGATCACATGAAAATAACGTGTTAATCACTTTCATCCGAGTAAATATATTAACCGATCCTTAAAATCACCAACTTATATTAACTATTTGCAGTTCCGGCTTCACAGCCAGAACTCACCCTTGGAACAGACGCAGCAACTGCTGCGCCTCTTCCAGAGGGTGCAGTCCTGCTGCGCTTGTTCCGGGATGATTTCTGCCTCTGAACTCCTTTGTTGCCTGACCTAGTTTAATTAGCTTACGTATAATCAACTATTATCCATATTATCACCTTCTGACTCCTTCGTTAATTCTTTTGATTCATTCTTTTATTCGTTTTTTTCCAAATTATCCGTTTTGAAGGTATTTTCGACATAAATCGCCTAATCCATTGTAATTATTGTAATTTTTATTATCGTAATTTTCCTATTGTATTTATCATTGAATTTTGTATCATTTGTATGTTATCACATGTAATTGAACATTAAATCCTACCTCGACATTAATTGTTTGTTAATTACGTGTCAACCGACTTAGCCTAATTCTCACATGTTAGGATTAAAACTTGGATGTTGCATTGCATGCATATAATCGACGATATATCGAGTATAGATAATTTCCCTAATCATTAGTAGAGGCCGCTATCGAGGCGGGCGGGATTAGGTGTTCGATCAAAAGAGCTTCCTAATACGTACCCTCACCCCTCACTCCAGATCTTTGTGAACATCCGTGTTCATTGGCATCCACGAGAGTCATTCTAGACATAGAATGCTAAGGGTAACGATTGCTTGGTGTTCATGTCTCTACTTTGTGTCTTGACATGGCACGAGGTATTCGAACGGTTCCAATTTCCCATAAAAATTGGTGTCGACTCCAATAAAAATGCAAACGCTTGTTCTCTTCCTCCCAAGCGCCCCCGTGGGCCCCCCGCTGTCCACAGTTTGGCGACTCCGCTGGGGATAATACACTTACTTGTAGCCAGGGGTGAAACTTGAACAAGGTTAGGGAATAGTTTATACAAGACAATTGTCGGTTTTCATAACTCGGTCTTCCTAGATCGTTTCATTCGGCCTTCCTAGGCCCAACCCAACCCATTCGACCAATCATCCCGTCTAAACGGTCCTAATTCTTATTTGGGCCTAAGGATGGATAGCGATTGACGTCATCCATACCATGATGCTTACTCTTGTTTGTATCAAGGGCCTTCACTACTTGAGGAAATGGACTAGGAATCGGCTTTACACTTGTTTGGTACGAGCCTCTCCACAGACTTCGGGTTTGATGGTTCGGTATGGCAACCCACCATTTAAACCAAAACCCTTTTAAATGCACTCAGCATCCCGTTATAATGCTTGTATAAATGTTTGTACCTTACGTGATCACCATTTCTAAACGAAACCATGACGATTTTTGCAAAAATCAAAACCCCTTTTTTAATCAAAATTTCGAAAAGGCCATTGGATTAGTGCAAAACCCAGTCAAAACTCTGTCCGTTTGTCGAGTCAAAATTCGGGCCACAAGCCCATTTCAAAACCTCACTTCGAGTCCACTCCTACAACTACACTATAGTTGGCTAGGATACACATTTTCAAAATTTTGTCCTTTCTTCAAAGCTCACTCAACACAAGTGGCACACACCCACTTCACGAGTCAAAACATTTCTTCTTTTAGCAAGTGTGTTAGAATGGTCGATCGTGTTTTGATTCTTCATCGGTCTCTTATCCAGTTTTCAAGATGCCGGGAACCAGCGAAACAAACCTCCACCAACTTCAAGATGGTAATGATCGAATCCTAGCCGCACTAGCTCAAATCCAAGTTACTCAAGACCAAGTGTTTGATCGCCTTGACACCATCGAGGGCCGGATCTATGCCGTAAAGGGGAGATTGCCTCCTCATGAAAGTGAAGTAGTGGGCGACTACGCGGATGAATCCATGGACGAAAATCCTCCCATGGGGCTGACGGTAGCTGAGAAAAGACTCCAATACTTAGAGGAGCAATTGATGTACCTTAAAGGGGATGACATTTATAGGGAGAATAATCGCAAGTATGAGGCCGTCAACTCCAAATTGCCAACCAACTTCAATATGACGGATATCCCTAAATTCAAGGGGCACGAAAACCCTTTGAACCACATCCGCGCCTTCAAGGATTACATGTCTATCAAAGGCATCAAACCCGAGATGTTCTTAAGGATCTTTCCTTCATCTCTTGACACCATCCCGAAGCAATGGTTCTACTCTTTAGAACACAAGAAGATCGCTACTTGGGAAGATGCCACGATCGAGTTTGCCAAGCAATATGCGGATAAAGCCGAGATCCAAGTTAACATGCGCACTCTAGAGGTTCTTACCCAAAATGACAAAGAAGGATTCACCGACTTTCTAAGCAGGTGGAGGAAGACTAGTACCCAACTAGTTGAACGCCCGGATGAGGCTACCCTTGTGGAAAAGTTCGTGGACAATCTCAAACCCATTTATGCCAACCATTTGAGATACCAAAACATCAAAACTTTCAAGGACTTAACCGTACTAGGGACAAGGATTGAAGATGACATCCGTAAAGGGCTCTTGTCCAAAACGGTAGGTCGAGGATATCAAGGCTCAACAAGTCATTCTTATGGCTCCACTAGCAAGACTGATGAAGTTAACCTTCTCGAGCCATCCAAGAAAAGTACCCCACCGAGGAAATTCACAAACCTTGGGGATACTTACTCCAACGCTTTTAAAAGATTAATAAAACAAGGCAAACTCCAACCCATAGGACCTACTCCCGAACCTGAAAAGAAATCCAAGTTCTAGGACGAGAACTCATACTGTGAATACCATAGGGGTAAGGGGCATGACACAGAGAAATGCTACAAATTGAAAAATGTGCTTCAAGACATGATTGAAGATGGCCAACTACCAATACCGCCGGGAGGTAAACCCAACAACACTCAGAATCCTCTTGGAGTTCTAGTTATTACAAGTGATGAATCTACCTTAGATTGTTCACACCTCATTTCTCCAATTGAAGATGAAATCCATGCAATCGAGAATGAAGGGTTCTACTCTACTATCTCCCCTACCATTTCCGACTTCATCACATGGGCAAGGAGTGTGGATAGACAAGTTTGGGAATTAGAAAATGTGGTGATAACTTTACGTGATCCCAACGCAACACCCAAGGAGCATGTGTCACTAATCTTCTCTCAAAACGCTACTATGCAAGAAATAGTCGCCGTGGTTGATAGACTAGTCGACCAAATCATACGACTAGAAGATGAAATCATGAGAATGAGGGAACTAGCTACAATCAATGGATTTTGGGCCGATGATGATGAGGACGAGTACCTCATCGAAAACTCCCTAGTCAAGGAAATAGTCCAAAATAGTGAAGACCAAGATGTGGATCACCTAACTCGTTCGGGACGTCCATATCAAAGCACTACTCAAAATGGTCCAACCAACGTTGTCACACCAAATGATAACGAAGATGACTCCACTGACCATTTGCTCAAGCAATTACAGAAGACGAAGGCTGATCTTTCAGTCTGGCAATTAGTAGCGAGCTCATTTCCACATCGCCAAGCTTTACTGCAAGCTTTGGCCAAACTAAATGTAGCACATAACTCGACACCAGAAGATGTAGTCAACTTGGTCTTCCAAGAATCACCAAAGTTAAGTAATCCTATTACTTTCTCAGACGAAGATTTGCCACCTTTTGGCGCTAGTCACAACTTAGCTCTTTACATCACTGTCATTTGTCTAAAGAAGAACGTGCCAATGACCTTGGTAGATGATGGCTCTGCAGTCAACGTCATACCCCTTAAAACGACATACAAATTAGGCATGAAAGAGTCGGATTGGACCCCTACCAATCAAGGTGTTCGCGCATATGATGGTACACGACGAAAGGTGGTAGGACTTGCTAACCTAACCATAGCCACAGGGCCGATTGAGCGAAAGATTAACTTCCAAATAGTGGACATCAAAGCTTCCTTCAACATACTCCTAGGAAGACCTTGGATTCACGCTTCCAAAGCAGTGACATCCACCCTTCATCAAAAGATCAAGATTCCACTAAATGGTAAAGTAGTGACGATCACTTCATCACCCATCAAGGCAATAATCGAAAAGAAGTCGAACAATCAAGTCCTTGCATATCCGGTATATGAACTCGGGGGCTTCCAAAGCATAAGTGTCATAGAAAGCGAATTGGCACCCTTATACTATGATCCCTACTCCAACTTGGTGGTCAACCACATACTCAAAACCCAGGGATACTTCCCTGGAATGCCTTTGAACCCTACTCGAAGAAACACCTTCGCACCATACAAGGAAGGTAACTCAAAGAGAATGCCACTTGGACTAGGGTACAAACCCACTAAAGAGGAGGTTCTCGAGATGCTCGCTCAAGTTCAAACCGTAAGTATGTAGGAGTCCAAATGCGACCCTATCTCCCTACCCTAAATGCGTACTTTGTTAAAGAAGGAAGTCTAGAACTCTTTCACGGTTTTCCCGAGCCTTGGCATTATCTCGAGAGGAAGCTAGCCGGAATCGATATCTTTCACGATTGCTACTTCATCCCTCCAGAAACGGTTCCTACCGTCAAAACCCGTCAAGCACCTTGCTTAGACGAACAAGCTGTTAGTCTATTGTTCGGAGAAGATCGATTTGTTAGAGTCGCGCAGGATGAGATCATTACCATGATACTTCAAAACGATCGCTTCAACCCCACCGCGTTAATCACAGAAACTAACGCGAGTCAGCAGAAAGGATGGAGAAAGTCAATCAAGTGGACCAACAATCAAGGAAGACTCTTAAAGCTCACCACTGGAGAAGGAGAGATGTTCAAAGGAGAACCAGAAGACGATGAATTTGAGTCAGAGTCGGAGTCAGAGTCGGAGTCTAGAGAAGTCATTAGGGAGTCTCCTCCTGTCGTCATCCCCATTCCCTCGGTTTCTCCTAGCTTAGCCTCGAGTAGTCACAGTAGTTCGGGAAATGTCCCAACCACTGTCTCTTGGCCACCACTGACCGTGCACCAGATGGCCTCGTTGTTTCAACTTTTCTCAAACTTTAATATGAATAAATCAGGTTCTGCTTACTCTTTGTGTTATCTTGAGTGCAATTCTGTTTACGATGATACTGAGGATGACCAAGACCCAGACTCGATCGAAATACCTCCCTACGTAGCCAAAGAAATACTACAGGAAAGGGAAGGGGGACCAGTAATAGAGGACACCGAACCCATCAATGTAGGAACCGAACTAGAACCCCAAGAACTTAGGATAGGGACTACCTTGAGCTCTACCGAAAGGGCCGATTTCATAGACCTCCTAAACGAGTTCAAAGACGTTTTCTCTTGGTCCTACAAGGACATGCTAGGGATCGACAGGGACATCGCCGAGCATAGAATCCCGATTAAGCCAGGTTTCAAACCTGTAAAACAGAAGCTTCGACGAATGAGAACGGAATGGGCTCTCAAAATTAAGGAAGAAGTTGATAAGCAATTCAAAGCCGGGTTCATCAAAGTTTCGAGTATTCGATTTGGGTAGCCAACATAGTACCTGTACCCAAAAAGGATGGGAGAATCCGCGTTTGTGTTGATTTTAGGGACTTAAACAAAGCAAGTCCTAAAGATGACTTCCCTCTACCACACATCGACATATTGGTAGACAATACTGCAGACCACGTATTAATATCCTTCATGGATGGGTACGCAGGTTATAACCAAATCAAGATGGCCATAGAAGACATGCATAAGACCGCCTTTGTCACTCAATGGGGAACCTATTACTATACGGTCATGCCGTTTGGATTGATCAACGCCGGAGCTACATATCAACGCACCGCAACTACACTCTTACATGACATGATGCACAAAGAAGTTGAGGTATACGTAGACGACATGATTGTCAAATCCAAGGATAGAGAGGGGCATATCGCGAACCTTCGCAAATTTTTCGCAAGGCTACGAAAGTACAACATGAGGCTCAATCCTCAGAAATGCACATTCGGAGTAACGTCTGGCAAACTCCTGGGATACGTCGTTAGCCAACGAGGTATAGAAATAGACCCTTCCAAGATCAAGGCTCTGATCGAAATGCCACAACCTCAAACAGAAAAAGAAGTCAGAGGATTCCTGGGAAAAGTGCAATATATAAGTCGATTCATATCGAAACTCACCATGATTTGTGAGCCTATCTTCAAGAAGCTCAAGAAAATAGACCACACCATGTGGGATGATGATTGTCAAAAGGCATTTGACCGAATCAAAGAGATATTGGCTAAACCACCAGTGCTCATGCCACCTCAACGAGATCAACCTCTTGGTTTATATCTCACGGTAATGGCAAAACGACCATGGGTGCCATGCTAGCTCAAAGCGTAGGAAGTGAAGAAAGGGCTATCTACTACCTTAGTAAGAAGTTCTTGGAGTACGAGTGCAAATACTCACAACTCGAAAAGACATGCCTCGCTCTTGTGTGGGCAACGAAGAAGCTACGCCATTACATGCTTAGCTACTCCGTCAAAATATACTCCAAAATGGATCCAGTCAAATACCTCTTCGAGAAACCCGTCCTCAACGGACGCCTAACAAGATGGACTTTGATTCTCTCAGAATTCGATCTCAGATACGTGCCTCTGAAAGTAATAAAAGGTCGTGCTGTTGCCGAATTCTTCGCATAAAATCCCATCAATGATGCACAAACAATAGATACCTGGTCATTTCCAGACGAGGATATACTCCAAACTGATGTAGACTCCTGGGACCTTTACTTTGATGGAGCGTCAAACTTAAGAGGATTTGGAATAGGAGTGTTGCTCATTTCTCCTGAAGGCGAGCATACACCAATCTCTGTCAAACTCGACTTCGAGGTGACAAATAACGTTGCAGAATATGAAGCTTGTCTAATTGGACTACAAGTGGCAGTGAGCTTAGGCATTAAGAACCTCTGAGTACATGGCGATTCATCCCTGATCATCAACCAAGTTACGGGATCTTGGAAAATTCGAAGCGAAAGCTTAGCACCATACCAAGCTAGAATAGACCAAGTTGCCCAATTCTTTGATCACGTGACATATCTACACCTACCTCGGGAAGAAAATCAATTTGCAGATGCTCTTGCAAAACTCGCATCTTTGATTAATATGCCATATGACATGGTAGAGATGCCTTTATGCATCGCACGATGGTCAGAGCCAGCTTATGTACACCAAATCACCGATGAAGAGGAAATCGCGCAGGAACCCTGATTCCAAGCAATCCTAAATTTCAAGCTCAACGGTACCTATCCACCGGATATAGACAAGAGGGGACAACGTGCTATACGCCTACTAGCTTCCCAATACGTTCTCATGCAAGGAGAGTTATACAAAAGAACACCTCTTGGTGTAATCCTACGTTGCCTTGATCATTCACAGGCACGAAAGGTGATGGAAGAAGTCCACGATGGAGAATGCGGTCCTCACATGAGTGGGCCCATGATGGCAAAGAAAATCACACGTTTGAGGTATTATTGGACCACAATGGAATCCGATTGCATCAAATACGTAAGACATTGCCACAATTGCCAAATCTTCGGGAATGTACAACACGTCCCTCCTTCATTGCTATATACGATGACATCTCCTTGGCCATTTTTACGCACTCGGGGAATTGACATAATCGGGAAGATAACCCTGGTAGGAACAGGAGGTCACTGTTTCATCCTAGTGGCGATCGACTATTTCACCAAATGGGTAGAAGCGGCTTCCTACACTAGTCTCACGGCTAAAAATGTGGCAAAGCTCATACAAAACAACATCATCTGTCGATACGGTTGCCCACATGAGATCATTAGTGATAATGGATCACATTTCCAAGCTGAGACTGAGCAATTGCTAGCCAAGTACAAAATTAGGCATCACCACTCTTCGCCCTATAGACCACAGACTAACGGCGCGGTAGAGGCAGCAAACAAGAACGTTGTCACAATTCTCAAGAAAATGATTGACAACTATCGAGATTGGCCAAGCAAGATACCCTTTGCTTTGTGGGGATATCGTACATCTGTTAGGACGCCCACTGGGGCTACCCCTTTCTATTTGACTTACGGCATGGAAGTTGTACAACCAGTCGAGCTAGAGATACCATCCTTGCGTATTTTACTCGAAAGTCAAATCCCAGAAGCCGATTGGAAGAGGGATAGATACGAAGAACTCATCCTCCTGGATGAACGTAGGCTATGCACCTTGCATAATGTCCAAACATATCAAGCACGTATCAAACGAGCTTTCAACAAAAGGGTTAAGCCAAGAAACATCAAGGAAGGAGACTTAGTACTCAAATCGGTTAGAGCTCTTTTACCTGTTGACCCACGGGGAAAATTCAAACCTAATTGGGCCGGACCATTTCTAGTCAAGTCCATACTTCCAGGGGGTGCGGTTAGAATCACAGACCTAGACGGGAATGAGTTTTCCAACCCAACAAACCTTGACCAACTAAAACGGTACTATGCCTAGAATAGGAACAAAAACGCGCCTCGCGTAACCTCACGTGTCGCTCTTGTGGCACTAAATAAACGGCCCCTGGCCAAGCTGAAATAAGCTAATGTCACTTTGCTCTTGCACTTTGACAATTTTGTCGTCCTCATATCATCAAATAAACTAAATTTGCACCTTCAGAGTAAGCAAAAGCTCATGCTTATTTTCTAAGTTCATTACAAGCTCTTGCTTAGAATAATTATTCTTTTACATTTACTCGAACTACGCGCAAGGTTTTGATTTCATTTTTAATGAATACGTAGGCAATCCTTCACAGGATACAACCCATTATTTTTAAAATGTAAATAGAAGGACATTTGCATTGCATTTGGAATTCGACAAGAATAATAAATAGAAAATCACAACGGTTTCATAACCATTTAACCTTTTTTTATTTTATTCATTTTCTAATAATAGTACGCTACATAATAAAAATAAAAATAGGCTAGGATTCTAAAAACCCCACCTTTTTATTACAACAATAATAATAATAATAATAAATAATAAATAAAGACTCGGGCTATTCTTCCATCTTCCCTTTGCCCTTGTCATTTTTGTCATATTTCTTGTCACGACCTCGAGCCGGACGCTCTTGCGCCACTTCGGACCTAATCACCAACGGTCTTTCTCGAGGCCTAGACTTCCCATTCTTGCCAATCACCATCTCTACGACGGGAGAGGTCTTCGGCTTCTTCGAAGGATGAACGACTCGAAACCCGGCTTCCTCCTCTCCCTCGGTCAGATGCTTCTCCTTCTCTTTTTCTACCTCGCGCACCTTGTAGTCAACGGGCTCGCGCTTCCTCAATCTATTGCGCTCTTCCGGAGTAGTAGCTTTCCTCCATCGCAGATAAGAATCCGACACCCATAAGGCATTAGCAGAAGAGTTCAAGAACCATACATTTCTTTGAGCCCATTTAATGGCCCACTCCCTTCGGCTCTCTGTAGTAAGCGCCACTGCAGTCTGCGGGACGGTATCAAGCTTCGGGATCGTCTTTTTTTGCCCAACCTGTCTCATCAGCCTTTCCGGGAAGATGCACACCATAAATTCCAAGCCAGGAATGCGCACAGATCGGGTAGAATCCAAAGAAGACACTCCAGTGACAGATTTGAGGTGCCACCATGGTACAATCCACCTAACTAAAGGTCCATCATCACTCTTCAGTTTGTTCTCCCAATAATTGCAGACTCGGGTGAAGTCCACCATGTAAAGCCTGGTCCTCATTGCAATCGAACGAGCATGATAAGAAGGAACGTGAACTGGGGGCTCGATCAATCGAAGTCGTTCCATAAGCCAAACCTACCCAAAAGCAGGCATTAGACGAAGAAAAAAAAAGACGAAAAAAAAACGAAAGAAAAAAAAAAGAAGAAGAAGAAGAAAGAAAAAGAAAAATACGCGTTCTTTTACCTGCAGAATGACGGGACTTCCCAAATACGGTAGATCGCAGTTGGCTTTCCTATTATCCAAGCCCAAAAGGATCTCTCCTAGACATAAACAAGCTGGGCTCCTGCGCAGCTCCATTTGCTCAACAAGGCCCAGAAGACGGGGATCACCTCTCAAGTCCTCATCAACATGCCCTTGGAAGACATACACATGCAACAAGCAAAACCCAAATGCCCTTCGCCTAGCAACATAAAAAACGGTGGGGTCGGCCTTGTTAATGCATCGGTCAATAAAGTCCAACATTCGCACTACCTTCGAGGTCACTAGACGGTCCACCTCAAGTCTAGTCAACCCAAGCAAGTCTCTAAATTTGCTTTTATACCCTTGCGAGGTAGAAGGAATGGCAGGCAAGTGTTCAGGGTCCCACCCACCAATCGCAGCAATTTCTTCAGGAAATGGGCAAATATCGCCTCCAGGGAACGCAAAAACATGGTAATTCGGGTCCCAATAGTCAAGACAAGCATCCAAGAATGGTTTGACAACCTTGATAAGCTTCAAACTCAGCAATGATCCAAGATTATAGGCGCCCATATCATATTTCTCCATGTTGGAAAATTCGTTGGTCCATTCTTTTAAGCGAATCTCCAAAGTATTCATGATGAAGAGACTATTTTGAGAATCTTATGTAATAAGACGAAGAAGATACGGAAGAATTGTGTGAATAAAAGCTCTATCGACGTCTCTATTTATACTAATTTCTGTTTCCAAAAATCCGCCAGAACGGAACCACCTGGGAACAGGCGCAGCACCTGCTGCGCCTCTTCAAAGGGACGCAGCTCGTGCTGCGCCTCTTCCTCAGCTTGACTTCTGTGATTTTCCGCGTTGGATCTTTCCTAATTCCTCGACGAATAATTTCCTATTCCTACGGGTTATTATTTTGTTAAATTCGTGGAAGTTACCATATTTCGTGTTTCCTAACTCCGCGGGCACTCATATCGAGACGACATCGACATTTTCGTCATTTTACCACACTTGTATAATTTATTTTAGGAAATAATTTTCATTTTAATTCATATTCATTTTAGGAAATAATTTTCATTATAATTCATTTCAAAATTTATATGTTTATTTCATTTACATATTTCTTTCATTTCTTTTTTCATTTCATTTCTAACTTATAGGTTTCTATTTTTTTTTTAGGGGTAACCCTCCCTACCGTCCGGTCATTTCCGGCCATGTATATATACAAATGTATGTTTTGCGTGATTTCTATGTAAATTTCGGCAGCATGACGGCGTAAACCGTCATCTACCAAACCTGTTCAAAACTAACCTGCAGATACAAGCAACCCAACCCAGCAGCAAAGGCACTCAGGCCATTTTATATACAACCAAAAAAGGAAATGTACAACAAACTGGGGGCTCGAGCCCCAAACAAAGTCCTGAATGTTCAAAATGAAGGTCCAAAATGTACGAATGTGCATAATGTGCAAAATACAGCCAACAAACAAACAAAAACTACACAAAGCTACTGTTGGTCGCCCTCCAGCTCTGCAACTCTTGCCGCAAGAGCAGCAATCTCGGCGTCTCGAACCTCGAGCTCCCTCAACAAGCGAGCAGTCTCCTCCCGAGACTGAGCCAACTCTCGCTCCAGCTAGCGGTCCCCCTGTAAACAACAAAATTGGCTCATGTCAATCGTTTCAAGAAAAGTTGGAAAATCAAAATTCAAAAATAAAACAGGCACAAGGTTCATACCTGACGGCCTCGACCACCGACAAGTGCCTCGACGGCAGTAGCTCACAGCCGGTTGGCCACCCTCCATAACGCCACAAACCGAGACGGCGCAACCTGCATTTTCATAAAAAGAAGTTCTCAATAATTGAACAAACTCAATCAAATGTGTTCCTACACAAAAATTATGCAAAATTAGAGGCTCACCCTCCGAATTAGATGCTGCCAGTCGTCCAGGCCAGCATCCGTCACAGCCACGTCAAAGTCACGCAGCTCGGAGATCGTCGTCCTCCCAGTCGTGTCAGTGTACTCGAGGGTCTCGGGGTACTCTGGGGGGCTCGATGCCCGCCGCCTCAACCTCCTGCAAGACCAAATATTTCTCATTAATCGGTGATCTTTCATCGTAGTTTCAAAATCAAGTAAAGAAGAAGAGTAGAGATACTCACCACTACCGCCGACGCCAACCTCTCAGAGGAACACCGAGTAGTCCTCGCCAGGAAGAAGAAGGGCGTCACCACCGACGCCAGCCAAGTCAACCTCCCTCTCTGCCTCAGAAGGCTCCCTGAACATCGTCCTGGGAGGATCGACGGGAACCGTCAACACGTCCCGACAGCACTGACGAGCCAAGCGCTCGCCCAAGTACCACAAAGGACCCATCGACGTCCTCAACAGCAGCCGGCTCGAGCTCCTAGGTCGAAGGACCTCAGCCACAAAAGGAGGCGCTCCAGCGTACTCCGCCCAAGGCCTGGGCACCCACTGGGACAAGATAAACAAAGGAATCATTCTTATGATCAATTTAAAGGCAATAAAGAAGCAAATGAATATAAGTGAGATGCTTACGCTGTCTAGCTGAAGAGCGTTCACGTCCCGCCGGTAGACACCGTGAGAAGAACGCTTGCTCTTCGTCCTTCACATCACCCAATCCCTCACCACGGGATAGGCCTTCTCCAGAGGCTCCGTCCTCTTGGGCGCGAGGCCCAGAAAGTAGGAGTACACCCACGCCTGTGAAGCAAGATAGTTAATAACGATCGCTCGTGATTTGATAAAGAAAGGAATTGATTTTGGTCTAAATGAAGGTTCATACCTCCAACAGTAGTCCAGGTTCGACAGCGCCAGGAGAAGTCCCCTTCTCCATCAACTCCGGACGAACCATGGCCCTCATGAAGCGGATGAGGACCGCAAAACCAGCAGTGACCCAGTCCCAACGCCCTAGGGAGTTCAGGTCAGAAAGGAAGGGAAGAAGCTTCGTCGACAGCCTCTCTCCCTTGTCTCCGAGGTAAATCGAAGACAGAAACCACCGAGCCACAAACGAGCCCCTGCTCACCAGACGGGGAGGAAGAGTCGTCTCCCTCCCGTCAATCGTCACCAGCGCCGGGATCTTTCCCGCAAAGTAGTCTCGAACGTAGGAGCTGGGCACCAAACCCAGCACTGTGACAGCCTTCGGCGACAAGTTCCAGCCGATCAACCTCCTCCTCGTCCGACGTTGGCCCGTCTCGGGGCCTCCTCCTCCTCAACAGCCTCCTCCTCATGGACCTCGTCCCCAGCAGCCATCACCGCAGCGGTGAAGGCCTGCTCCAAAGCCTCCTCGACAACAGCAGTTTCTATCTCCATGGATGTCCTCCCAGAAGTAGAAGCCTCATCACCTGCAACACTAAAGCAAATTTAGGCCGCGTCACGTGACGATGAGCCTTGGTTAAGGGATTTTTCGAGCCTTTGGAAGCCCTGAAATCGCTCTTTCTCGCCATCTTTGGCCATATTCTCACAAATCCGATCACTCATGTGGTAATTTGGGTCAAGTCAAGCCTAATTTGAAGCCTAGTCTTGGGTTCAAGTCGAAATTTCGGCAGCATTTCGTTATAACGGTGATTATGCCCTAGAAAAGTGTCCTGAAAAAGCTGTCACAAACCAAAATTCCGAAATGGTAGGAAGTTTACCCATCATCCAAGGGTCCCAAATATCAAGTTTCATCGCAAATGGGCAATCCTAAGGCTATTTTCGAAGCGATTTACGGTTTAGCTGTGAAACCATCTCAAATTCACTCAAAGGCTCAAAACTCAACGAAAATTCGAAGCAAATACATGGTTATGTTCCTTATACTACCAATTATTCGTTTCTAATGTCAATTTGACAAGACAAATGCATTTGGGGCAAAAGCCCCAAATTTTCGATTAATTGGGTCATAAACCCTAATTTTTTCGATCCAAAATTGAACAAATACGGAAGATTAATGAAAGAATGAGACACATACCTCGATTAGTCATGATTAATTCAAGCTTTTGGATCAAACCTTGGTGTGTACAAGGCCCTCGGGAACTGCGTCCTCGGGATCCACACTAGGCATAATCGACTCGAGGTTCTTTCGAATCGAATTAAGACATATTAGAGTCGCCACCAAGTTTTTTGGGAACTTGGAACCGTTCAAGTCAACTTTACACCTTTCATCGAAAAGCATAAAGCCAATCGACTACGAGTGATTAAAGATAAAGACTTGTACCCTATATCACTCGATTTGAATGACTCTCGTAATCCAATGGTATTTAGACGGATCCACAAACCATAGATCTTGAGTAAGGGGTGAGGGTACGTGTTGGGAAGCCCATAAGGACACCCAACCCCGCCCGTCGATAACGGCCTCTACTAAGTCAAGTATGGATTTCAAACAAGGTCATAGCTACTACGATATATGAAATGCAAAAATCGTTTTAAACCCTAACATGTGACAACAATTTCTATGTCGTTTTAGATGCAACTAAACTAACTTTGTCAAAGTTGTAATTTAGCATGTGGGTTGATTAATCTAACAACATACAAAACAAAGCAAACAAGGCTTAAGGGGGAATGGGGGAGCCGTGGGATCTACCTATTACAAACCAGGCATTTCATGCCGACACAACAATAAATTAAAGATACAACTCGATCTAAATACAATTGCTATATACGACACCATACACGACACATGGCCATTCGGCCTAGGAAAACGTGCACAAAGGGGTGACTCACGGCCTACATGACTCACGGCCTTGGGTCACTCCTCGTAATGCGTGCTTTCACTTAATCTTATCGAATTAGACATTGGGTCACACACCAAAGCATGCATTAGCATAAATCGGGTCATGTTGCTTTAAACAACATGCGATTTACTACGCTCTCACTTGCATTGGGGCACAACCGTCTAACTAAACAAGACTAAGGTTTTTAGAAATCGTTTGACTTGATAAAGGAGAACTAATACAAACAAGTTACAAAACGCGACTCGATAAACACCAATTGATTACAAGATACAAACAATGAGACTAAGATAAAAAAAACGAGAAAAGGGATACAGAAGACACGGCCAAACACGACCTCATACACGGCTATCCTAGTTCCTAGGTTAGATTCATTAGGTTAGATAGATTTGCAAAGCGATGCGGAAAATACATTAGAAATCGATGACAAAAAGAGGTCAGAAGGCTTCGCCTAAAACCGGGTGTTCTACACGGCCTAAGGGGTCAAATTAGGTCAAGTTCGCTAATTAAATTAACTCGTCGAGTGTTAATAAGAAGGTTCTAGTCACGCACTCTTATACTAGCGAGAAATTAGGTGAAAGAGAGAGATGCGTTCATTAAGTTACAGAATTGTCGATTGATTTTAAAAGCTATGTCGAAGCACCCTAACATGTCTAATTAGGTTATCAAATTGATCGAATGTCATCTAAACGAGTTATATGTTAACAATCAGAGGTCATACTAACATGTAAATGGTCCTAGGGTGTGTCAAATTGGCCGAAACAAACAAAGGGTCAAAAACGAGGAGCGAAGTTAGAAGTTCGTTTTATTTATGTCCTACCTTGAACACGAGGATATGTAAATGAGACGGGGGTGTACGACCAACTGATGTAGCGGTTTGTTTCCCATCTCAAGTCAACGCGGGTGTTCATGGTGGTACTTTAACTCATACTCGGACTAAACTAGTTTCGTAGTTAATCAGAACAATCGATAAACAAAAAACAATAAACAAACAAAAACAAACTATAAAAAACAAACATAAAAAACGAAATAAAAGGGAGAAAGAAGAGGATTTGATGCACCCTCAACCTATATGTATCGTTGACACCGTCTTGGGTTGTAATCGATGGTAGATTTTATCTCGAGAGGCCGTCGTCGACGAAGAAACAAAGCAAACAACACGTTTTTATCGAATCTGGACAGCAACTTTCAAACAGCGATTTCTCTCTGGTTTCACGGTGAAAATTCGATTTAAAGATGTTTTGAAAACTAGAAAGAGAGGAGAACAGAGATCTTAAAACAACCCCTGCTCGTTTTGAGTTATTGGGCACGAAAAACGAGCACAAAAACTGAATCGACAGACAGAACAAATCGCGAAAGCAGAGTGTATAACACTCTGTTTTTCGAGGGATTTCGTGTACTCTCAAGGGCAATTTGGCTCGTAAATCTTTGTCTAATGTGTAGATGGATGTTATATGTTTAATTAGGAACAAGAAACTCGAGTTTTGATGGAGGTTTGAAGGAGGAACGAATTGTTTTTCGAAGAGGACACACAAACTGTTTCAGTTTGGATGTCGGTTTTGTGGAGGATTTTTGAGAGGCAATTAGGGTTTGTTTCTGAGGTTTAAAGCTTGTGAGTGAAGGTAGGATGTATGGAGAACTTAGAGGAATGAATGTATGGTGAAGGCTGGGTATTTATAGGGAGTTAAAGTAGGGTAAAGGGGGGAGAGAGGCAGACGGGCCTGCTCGTGCATAGCTGCTGTCCAGCAGCTTTGGGGGGTTTTCTAGGGTTCGTTTGGAGGTTTTTCTTGGTGATTAAGGTAAGGTAATATGGGTAGGATATTAGGGTATGGGTTAGGGTTAATGGGCACGGGTTTTGGTGGTATTTGGAGCGGGTTTTGGGCTCGGGATTGAGCTGCAAAACAGGGGGGCTGCTTTGTGTATGCGGGCTGGTTGGGGGTGATTTGGGGCATGATTTGGGCCGTGGTTATGGGGTTCGAACTGGGGTTGGATGGGTAGTGGTCTAGGTTGGTTAGTGTACTCGATATTTGTGCCAACTCGTAAAGAAAACGGGCTGAAAAACCGAGCTAAAATCGCGCTCCAAAACGCGTGGTTGAAACGAGTTTTTCTCGATTTTTAAATCGATTTTTCAAATCAATTAACACATTAAAATAAATGATTTTTCAAATCAAATATACTCATAAAATGATTTTTCAAATCAAATATTTATTTTATTTTCAATAAAATAAACTCAAGAAAATAAATTCAAAACAAAATAAAATAAATTGAAATCACCTTAAAAAAGGCTTTAATTTAAATATCATTTAAATTAAAATACTCCGTCGACAATGCTCATTCTACATCGTAAAACGAACCCAAATAATGACAATGACAACTAAATAAATACATGTGTCCTATCATCATCGGGTGTTTGTCGGGTTCTCTATAAATTCCAATATCGACGGATACGGGTATCTACAGAGCCCCCACTTTGACTGAGGCTTGGACAAGGCGAAAGTCAAAGTATACCCCAGGTCCCTCTCGACCTGAGGATTCTGCGGGTCATTTATAGTCCATTAGACTTGCGTATATAAGCTCTTGACCATAAGAAGAGATCATACCTGAAACTTCGTTGGGGATTGACTCTTGCTTCTGTTGTGTCAAATTATCATCGTTGGTCGTCGTCCCATAAAATTGCATATATGGTGGATTGAGCCTTATCCTTAGGCACCTACGTATCCGTTTCTGACGAAATCAAACCCGTGTCGTAGTTCGGCAACTGCTGACACATGCCCAAAGTTTATCATCTGCTGGCATTTGTCCAAAAATCTGCTGACATTTGCCCAAAATTTATCATCCGCCGGGCAGTGCCAAAATGGGACGGGACTTTCCGAGGAGGTTGCCGCCACTCTCATCATTTGCTTTCAGCTACGGAATTCTTCCATTTCATACTCTTGTATTGAATTGAATTCTTGGTGGATATCATCCTTTACATCTTGATAATGGTCTCTGAAGCCAACGGCTTCAGAGCCCCCAGTTTGTGATGGCTCTAAAGTCGAAGACTTTAGAGCCCCCAGTTGAAGCATATCCTGCTATATTTGAAACACAAAAAATGTACTTGCAATAATCGTCACATAAGCACATTTGGATCATCGATCTTGAAATTGGATCATTTGAAATACTGGGTCATCGACCCGAAAATTGAATTTGAAAATTTTGAATAATTGGGCCATCGACCCGAAGTTTAAATTTGACATCACTTGGTATGTTGGGCCATCGACCCTTCAAAAATTGAATTTGAAATTTTGAATTTCGAAAGATTGAGGTCATCGACCCGAAAAGATTCCACTACTTGGATCATCTATCCATAATTCGCAAAAAGTTTTTGAAATTTCGGAATTCTGAAATCTTTGGCATTTTGAAATCGAACCTTGACGGGTGAGCACGAAATACGACTCAGACACTCTGTATGACCCGTAAATAACGTGGGCGTAGCCCGCTACCGTAAAACAAAAAGGAAAATAAAACCCTAAGTGTGCACGGGTTTTAATTCGATTATTGACTTGTTAGGGGTAGAAATGTAGATTGGCCATTCTGGCGCCAAAAGATGGCAAATGGGAATCACAAGGTCGTCGGACTTGAGACAGAGATATCGTATGGCATGGGCGTGCTCCCGAGGGCACATGGGAATCAAGATCACTTGACATTGACAAGGTGGATTAAACTCACGGAGCAACAATGTTGGCTTCGCCCAGACACTAAACACGGACTCATTTTATGAGGACACTTAGACATCACACATGACTTTTGCTGGGAACATTCTGTCACTCTTCTACTCGCCTCCTTTCTTTTCAGCGAGTTTCATCATTTCTTGCCACCGCCTTCTTTCTTTTCAGCGGGCTTTTACAATTTTTTCTTCCACGCCTTCTTTCTTTTCAGCGGGTTTTTCATATTTTCTGTTCCCAACATAAACCCACATCTATCTGAATCAGCATCTTTGCCTACACCGTTAGATAAAGCTCATTCCGAGACTTGACACTACTCATCTGAACCTATATCCTCATCCTAGCCTACATCGAGTGCTAAGACCGACTCAAACAAAGGTGGCTTCATTTGGACTTGGTTAAGACCCGTAATAAACCGACAAGATGACAACTTGGTTGATAAGTGGATTGAATCCCTTATTCTGAAGGACTGCCTACGTATTCGCGCGGAGCGAAATCAAATCCGACGTAGTTCGATCAAGGTGCATAAACTTGGCATTTTGATTGTGTGTACACACTCAAAGGTTTCACCTAAGGTATCATGTCATATCCCATTCTAGCCTGTAAGGTACCATTGTATCCCGTGTCTAGGGTTGGTACAAAAGGTTTTGATTCTTTGGGATGTGGAGCTTGGTAAAAATAGGCTTGAATAGTGGACCGTCATTCTGAAGGTTCATTTTCTGGTGCTAAGGCCAATGGGTTATGGCTTATATCGTGGTTGGAAAAGGTGTCTCGGGTTTGATGAAACCCGAGTGCAAATGGGTTGGAAAACAACGTGGGTTCAAATCTCCATATCTGGACCTTAAAGGCTGGGTGTAACAGCACAAGCGGAATGATTCTCAAAATTCCCGACTATCCCTTGTAACTGTCTCAAAAAGGACTTAGAGGGTAAAGAGGTTACTACTTACGCTTTTGGGCTTCGCCCATTGAACTTCAACTATGGGTACTTGACTTGAATTCTGGCTTCCGTAACTTCGACATTCAACCAAAAAGCATTCCGCAATAACTTCAACATCTTTTTTTCTTTTTTCTTTTTCTTTCATCTTTTTTTCATTTTTCATTTTTTTTCTTTTTTTTCATTTTTCCAATTTTTCTCTTTTTCTCATTTTTCATTCTTTTTCATCTTTTTTCTCTCTTTGAAAATGATCTTCTATTCATTCTCTTAGTCATAAATGGATACACCTTGAAAACTGGCCTTCGCCAACTAATTTGGGTAGGAAATAACAATTCTTTGTTAGAACGGGTTGATATCTTCTCTCTTCGAGATGGGATGATTTTGCGGGGATGGGCTTGCCTTCCATCATCGATAGGGAAACCAGGAGCTAGTTCGGGTTCATCATAGAATCATCTAAAGGCTTGTGTTAAGCATTGGTTTTGATGGAGGTTTTCTACCGCCAGACATGGAATAGGTAAAGAAATCAAACACGAGATCCTAGTGTACCTTACATTTTGAAACAGGACATACTTCTACCCCAGGGATGCCTTTGAGTGTGTTGTGCATTTTATCATGTTTCGGAATGATTGAGGATTGGAAACAAGACATATTCGGAAACGAAACTGCAACTTTTTTATTGGAATGAGAAATGCTTAACAGACTCGAAGAAACGATTCCTAGGACACATCCTAGGTCATCGCGGAACAAACGACTCAAATTCAAGAAAAGAAAGTCCTAGACTCGACTCTACTAAGATAAGAAAACAAATTCTGATTCATAATTTTCAAATCTGGTCTTGAACTTTCCCTTGTTCAGCTGTCAGCTTAGATGCTCGGTTCTAGTCCTTGATCCCTTTGATGGTCTGCCTCCATCCTAAGGTAGTCCTCTGAGGATCTACGCCAGTGATGAAGGTTGGTGAATCGAATTGTCCTTTATTAACTTCGTTAACGAGAGGAGTACATTCTAGAGCAAGACTCCCGACTTGAATTTCATTCTTCGGGTTTGGCAAGAATTCAAAGCAATCCACAAATATTTTCCCGATAAACACCTCTTTCAAGTGACATGGGCGGATAAGATGGGAATAATCGACATTGTCTTCGACAGAAACAAAGTTGGCGTGATCGCCAAATGGATTGGTGATGTTATTGGGTTTAACACTTGGGATCGGGAGTATTCCATTCTCAATCATGTCTTGGATTTCGTGCTTCAGTCGATAGCACCTTTCAGTATCATGGCCTTTCCCTTGGTGAAAGGCACAGTAGGCATTTGGTTTATACCATTTACCTTGTTGATCAGCGGGAGGGTCCGGAGTTGGACCAATAGGCTTCAGCTTTCCTTGGGCTATGAGCCTTTGGAGAGCGTATGTATAAGTGCATCCGATATCGGTGAATGCCCTAGGTGTTTGGCGCTGCGACTTCTTCGATTGACCTTCTAAGAGATTGATGGCTTCATCAATATGGGCGGTTGCTGGGGCCTTGCCCTTAGACGATGAAGCCCCTTGGTACCCTTTCGGCCTTTCAGCCTCTGCCCTTATGACATCATCTTCTACCTTTATCCCGATTCTTATCAATTCTTTGAAAGAGCCGAAATTCTGGTATTTCAGAGCATTGCGGTAAATAGGTCGTAGATTCTTTACGAACTTATCTACCATTTCAACTTCGTCAGGCATCTTAGCTAGTTTCACGCTTTCAGCGCGCCATCTTGCGAGGAATTCAGTAAAGCCCTCTTTTTCCTTCTGTGTCATCACTTCCAAAGTCCTTATGTTGGTTTGAATCTCAACATTGTCAGCATAGTGCTTGCAGAACTCCACCGTGATATCTTCGAATGTAGGGAAGTTCTTAAGGTCCAGATTGTAGAACCACGCCTTCGGGTGTTCATCCAGAGATTGAGCGAAAATTTCACAGAGCATATCAGCAGGTACTCCCTTCAGTGCTAAGTACCCCTTATAGGCCTTAACATGGTGGACTGGATCTTCTGTGCCCTTAAACTTTGGGATATCAGTGAGTACCATGTTTGTGGGCAACTTATCCTGAACTGGGGCATAGACCCTAGCATTTTCGTAGTGGATGTTCTTACCCTGGGAGAGCTTCAGACGGTCTTCAATGAATTTGAACCGTTTCTCCAGATCAGTCAGAGGTGGGGTAGACGAAGAGGAATCTTCACCCAGCTTAGATTCGATTGCATCCATTCTGGTCATCATGAGGTTCACGGCCTTAGTGAGTTTGTTAACAGCATCTTCCATTGCTTGAAGTCGGGTTTTGGGCGGCCTTTCTACAAGAAAACCCTGAACCGAGTCAATATTTAAAGTAAGAGCCCCTGCACACTTAAGGACACGACACCAACTTGACTCAAACAAATACTCGACTTGAGACGGATTAACCAAAGGTTCGACTCACGGTTAGATTTAGACCTCGATTCATTTTAGACTCGACAAAACGACATGACTCAAGCTGTCATAGCTCGATTCTAAACTGGACTCGGTGTGACTAAACCCGTGATTAGACCAACATAGTCCTTAGGTTCGAGTGAAACGTCCTAAAGGGCCTAGCTTGGACGTTTCTGTGGACTATCCTAGACAAAAAGGTGGACCAACATGACTCAAAGCCCAAGAGGTGAGCTTGGGTGACCCCAAAGGGTCGTGTTCTAGACTCTTTGAATGAAAAATCGCCTGGCCTAACACGGCCATGACCCGGACACGACTCGACGCATTTCATGCTTGGTTGAGGTTCGAGAAACATTTTGGGTTGAATTTGAAAAAAACGAATAATTGATTTGAAAATGAGATTTGAAATGGGCAGCATGCCGGCTATAAAAGCTCATTTTGGCCGAAAATTCTAGTCCTATTTGGGCAGCATTCCGCGTTTTGAAAATCATGCTATTTTGAAAGTAAGTTGTTCAAAAGTTCTGTTTTGAAATGGACATGGAAAATTTTGAAAAGACTCGGGAAACAACTTGCACATTGTCATTCTCATGTTAAGGATGTATGCTCCTAGACATCTCTAAGTCTCGGCAAGTCTTCTATAAGAAGGTCTATGCCCTCCATCCTTTTGCGGTCTTATAGAGCAAGGGCCTTAAGGTAAAGTACCTAGAAGAGCGTCCCCACCATCAAGAACCACGCGAGGTGAAGTGGAAGCGAGCAATGTGCAGCTTCCTAGCATAGTGGGACGTCGCCCCCCACGCATCACAAAGAAACGCTGGGACGGCCCGGGAAAATCCTTAAGGGTTTATGCATGAATCGTAGCACTATGAGTAATGTTTTACTTTCCAACACTTTCTTTTCAAGTTTCACCTCGGAGGAAAAGACCCTAGAAACAAAGTGTAACTAGTCCTCTGGTCCCCAGCAGAGTCGCCAAACTGTGGACAAGGCCCTCGGGAACTGCGTCCTCGGGATCCACACTAGGCATAATCGACTCGAGGTTCTTTCGAATCGAATTAAGACATATTAGAGTCGCCACCAAGTTTTTTGGGAACTTGGAACCGTTCAAGTCAACTTTACACCTTTCATCGAAAAGCATAAAGCCAATCTACTACGAGTGATTAAAGATAAAGACTTGTACCCTATATCACTCGATTTGAATGACTCTCGTAATCCAATGGTATTTAGACGGATCCACAAACCATAGATCTTGAGTAAGGGGTGAGGGTACGTGTTGGGAAGCCCATAAGGACACCCAACCCCGCCCGTCGATAACGGCCTCTACTAAAGTATGGATTTCAAACAAGGTCATAGCTACTACGATATATGAAATGCAAACATCGTTTTAAACCCTAACATGTGACAACAATTTCTATGTCGTTTTAGATGCAACTAAACTAACTTTGTCAAAGTTGTAATTTAGCACGTGGGTTGATTAATCTAACAACATACAAAACAAAGCAAACAAGGCTTAAGGGGTAATGGGGGAGCCGTGGGATCTACCTATTACAAACCAGGCATTTCATGCCGACACAACAATAAATTAAAGATACAACTCGATCTAAATACAATTGCTATATACGACACCATACACGACACATAGCCATTCGGCCTAGGAAAACGTGCACAAAGGGGTGACTCATGGCCTACATGACTCACGGCCTTGGGTCACTCCTCGTAATGCGTGCTTTCACTTAATCTTATCGAATTAGACATTGGGTCACACACCAAAGCATGCATTAGCATAAATCGGGCCATGTTGCTTTAAACAACATGCGATTTACTACGCTCTCACTTGCATTGGGGCACAACCGTCTAACTAAACAAGACTAAAGTTTTTAGAAATCGTTTGACTTGATAAAGGAGAACTAATTACAAACAAGTTACAAAACGCGACTCGATAAACACCAATTGATTACAAGATACAAACAATGAGACTAAGATAAAAAAACGAGAAAAGGGATACAGAAGACACGGCCAAACACGACCTCATACACGCCTATCCTAGTTCCTAGGTTAGATTCATTAGGTTAGATAGATTTGCAAAGCGATGCGGAAAATACATTAGAAATCGATGACAAAAAGAGGTCAGAAGGCTTCGCCTAAAACCGGGTGTTCTACACGGCCTAAGGGGTCAAATTAGGTCAAGTTCGCTAATTAAATTAACTCGTCGAGTGTTAATAAGAAGGTTCTAGTCACGCACTCTTATACTAGCGAGAAATTAGGTGAAAGAGAGAGATGCGTTCATTAAGTTACAGAATTGTCGATTGATTTTAAAAGCTATGTCGAAGCCCCCTAACATGTCTAATTAGGTTATCAAATTGATCGAATGTCATCTAAACGAGTTATATGTTAACAATCAGAGGTCATACTAACATGTAAATGGTCCTAGGGTGTGTCGAATTGGCCGAAACAAACAAAGGGTCAAAAACGAGGAGCGAAGTTAGAAGTTCGTTTTATTTATGTCCTACCTTGAACACGAGGATATGTAAATGAGACGGGGGTGTACGACCGACTGATGTAGCGGTTTCTTTCCCATCTCAAGTCAACGCGGGTGTTCATGGTGGTACTTTAACTCATACTCAGACTAAACTAGTTTCGTAGTTAATCAGAACAATCGATAAACAAAAAACGATAAACAAACAAAAACAAACTATAAAAAACAAACATAAAAAACGAAATAAAAGGGAGAAAGAAGAGGATTTGATGCACCCTCAACCTACATGTATCGTTGACACCGTCTTGGATCGTAATCGATGGTAGATTTTATCTCGAGAGGCCGTCGTCGACGAAGAAACAAAGCAAACAACACGTTTTTATCGAATCTGGACAGCAACTTTCAAACAGCGATTTCTCTCTCGTTTCACGGTGAAAATTCGATTTAAAAGATGTTTTGAAAACTAGAAATAGAGGAGAACAGAGATCTTAAAACAACCCCTGCTCGTTTTGAGTTATTGGGCACGAAAAACGAGCACAAACAGAACTGGACAGACAGGAACAAACCGCGAAAACAGAGTGTATAACACTCTGTTTTTCGAGGGATTTCGTGTACTCTCAAGGGCAATTTGGCTCGTAAATATTTGTCTAATGTGTATATGGATGTTATATGGTTAATTAGGAACAAGAAACTCGAGTTTTGATGGAGGTTTGAAGGAGGAACAAATTGTTTTTCGAAGAGGACACACAAACTGTTTCAGTTTGGATGTCGGTTTTGTGGAGGATTTTTGAGAGGCAATTAGGGTTTGTTTCTGAGGTTTAAAGCTTGTGAGTGAATTTAGGATGTATGGAGAACTTAGAGGAATGAATGTATGGTGAAGGGTGGGTATTTATAGGGAGTTAAAGTAGGGTAAAGGGGGGAGAGAGGCAGACGGGCCTGCTCGTGCATAGCTGCTGTCCAGCAGCTTTGGGGGGTTTTCTAGGGTTCGTTTGGGGGTTTTTCTTGGTGATTAAGGTAAGTTAATATGGGTAGGATATTAGGGTATGGGTTAGGGTTAATGGGCACGGGTTTTGGTGGTATTTGGAGCGGGTTTTGGGCTCGGGATTGAGCTGCAAAACAGAGGGGCTGCTTTGTGTATGCGGGCTGGTTGGGGGTGATTTGGGGCATGATTTGGGCCGTGGTTATGGGGTTCGAACTGGGGTTGGATGGGTAGTGGTCTAGGTTGGTTAGTGTACTCGATATTTGTGCCAACTCGTAAAGAAAACGGGCTGAAAAACCGAGCTAAAATCGCGCTCCAAAACGCGTGGTTGAAACGAGTTTTTCTCGATTTTTAAATCGATTTTTCAAATCAATTAACACATTAAAATAAATGATTTTTCAAATCAAATATACTCATAAAATGATTTTTCAAATCAAATATTTATTTTATTTTCAATAAAATAAACTCAAGAAAATAAATTCAAAACAAAATAAAATAAATTGAAATCACCTTAAAAAAGGCTTTAATTTATATATCATTTAAATTAAAATACTCCGTCGACAATGCTCATTCTACATCGTAAAAAGAACCCAAATAATGACAATGACAACTAAATAAATACATGTGTCCTATCATCATCGGGTGTTTGTCGGGTTCTCTATAAATTCCAATATCGACGGATACGGGTATCTACACTTGGCGGAAATGGTTAAGATTTGAGAGAGAAAATGAGGAATTTGTGTTTCGAACAAATGAAGTAATCCCTCTGTTTATTGCGTTTTTACCCAGAAAATACACCCTTAGGAACAGACGCAGCAGGTGCTGCGCCTATTCCAAGAGTTCCCTCCATACGAGTTTTCAAAAATTCGTTATGAGTTCGTTATTTGTGGGCCCATCTTTGGTGCGTCTCTTCCCCGATGCTATTTTATTCTTTTGGTTCGTTTGACGATTATCTTTCGTTCCGGCCCGCATTTCTAAGCCAGCAACAGACTATTACATGTTATTTATTGCTTCCAAGACCCTTACTTGTCACAACGAGCAGATATTCCTTCACAGGTGTTTCGACACGCCTTCATTATATTTCCCCAACGAGAGTAAGCGGATAGACTTTCCCTCTCGAGACGTGGAGATTAATTCCCAATTATGTTCCCCAACGAGAGTAAGCGGATAGACTTTCCC
Source organism: Silene latifolia (assembly GCF_048544455.1). Lineage (NCBI taxonomy): Eukaryota > Viridiplantae > Streptophyta > Magnoliopsida > Caryophyllales > Caryophyllaceae > Silene > Silene latifolia. The sequence goes on along the minus strand of NC_133526.1, from coordinate 20,608,983 downwards.
TCTCGAGACATGGAGATCAACATCAACCCCTATTTCTTCCGATGTTTGTTCGAAGCTGAACACGAACAGATTTCTCCCAGCAGTTCCCGCCTGTGTCCTGCTACTCACAATATTTCTTGTTTCCCCTCGGAGTGCGATAAAGATGTCGTTCTCCATAAGTTCCCAAACCAATAGAGTTCCTACACTCGAGCCTTATTTACCCCTTAGTTTAAACTTATATTCGGGCCTCCTTCCCGCCAATGCTTTCCTTTTAGGGCCCCATACCCTAGCACCAATCCTTATATATCTTTTAGGTCTCACCCTTAGCTCGTATGCACCTCCGGAAGCATCTTGAGAAATAAGTCTCAGGTATGGCCTCTTCTTATGGCTGGAGAGCCTCCTTACGTACTCTAATGGACTTTAAACGACCCTCCCCGATAGTCGACAGACTCTAAAATGTTCCCGACGACAGGTCCTTGGCTCAGACCCCTTGAGCCGCTTCGCGTCGCCATAGTCGTCGGGTTGTAATCTTCAATTGACATGATGGCTATACTTTGACTTTCGCCTTGTCCAAGCCTCAGTCAAAGTGGGGGCTCTGTAGATACCTCATTTCTGCACCTCTCGCAAACCACCCGGGGATGATTGGGCCGCGCATGTTTGCTACGCGGAACGATTTGTGACAGTTCGTAAGTTTATCGTCAAGTGATTGATCAAATACTAATGTCTACCTCTTAGTTGTCATCTACGTGCCGATACGGTCGTATTGACAGTAATTAGAGTACATTTGGAGTCCGGGCCTAAAACCGTCTTCATTTTCTGATAACAATTAAATCCTGAGTCAGAATGTTCTGGAATGTTCCGGATATTTCTATTCCATATTTTATAAATATTTCACAAATCTTTATCCTTTGGTAAACAATTTCCCGTAATATTCACATAAAATATTAAGGAAAACCGAATTATTCCGTCCTTCTATAACTCAAACATGGAAATCTTTCTTCCGCAGGAGGAAACCCCTTGGGAATAGACGCAGCAGGTGCTGCGCCTCTTCCAAGAGACGCGATGATCGCGCGCCTCTTCCCAGGTCCTTTTCTGCGTAATTTTCGTATCTTTTTCATATCTTTCCGAGATTCACTTCCAAAGACTCTCCGAAACCCTAATTCCTTCACGTGATTAGTATAAATAGGAGCCTTTGATCCTCATATTTCTCACGCGAGTGTCCGCCCTTCTCTTCTCCCTTTGCATTCTAGACCTTTGTTCTTACTTTTTGGCGTCTACGTGCTTGAACATTCGACCACGTAAACTCGGATCTTTCTGAGTACCAGCCTCATTTGCATGACCGACCAATTTGACCAACTCCACATCAATCAACTTAATTAACTTAATCGTTTTCCTCTTACGAGGGCACTTTCGTATTTGCATTATAGTTCGAGTCGAGCATCGCTAATCGATAACTTAGTCCTTCTCGTTTCGTCAAACATGTAAGTCTGAGGGTGTAAATCTCTATTTTTTTTATTGTTATTCACTTTTTTGTATCATCACTATTGTAAGGTTTATGTCGAAAATACCTCCTTAAAACCGATTTCTAAAACTGTGCTTTAAAACCTCTTTTTGCGGATTTCCAGAAGACAAACGGTCGAGAAAGGACGCAGCAACTACTGCGCCTCTTCGTGAGGCTGCCGCAGTTCCTGCTTCCTTTCTTCTTCCGTCGTCCTCTGTAATTCGTTCGTCTTTTTATTTGTTTCGTTTGTTTCTCGTTAATTCTTTGACATAATAGCTTATAATCTCACATGTATATTAATTATCGTCATTAACACGTTAATTCATCTTTAAATTCAACTTAAATCCCTTATAATCTTGCGGGTTTTCGTCATTAAATTCAATCCGGGTTGTAGAAATTTGATTTGTTCATATTGGGTTTCTGTAATTCACTCCTTTGACATATTTTCATCTGTTTATTGTCATATGCATCACATGTTCGTTGTTAATTTGTCATCAATTCATCATGTTTAGTTTATTTCATTCACCCATGTCATTAATCAATCATTCTTTCATGTAATTAATACGTTTGCATCCGTCTTATCCATGTTTTATTGCTTTTATGACCTTCGATCACATGTAAATAACGTGTTAATCACTTTCATCCGAGTAAATATATTAACCGATCCTTAAAATCACCAACTTATATTAACGATTTGCAGTTCCGGCTTCACAGCCAGAACTCACCCTTGGAACAGACGCAGCAACTACTGCGCCTCTTCCAGAGGGCGCAGTCCTGCTGCGCCTGTTCCAGGATGATTTCTGCCTCTGAACTCCGTTGTTGCCTGACCTAGTTTAATTAGCTTACGTATAATCAACTATTATCCGTATTATTACCTTCTGACTCCTTCGTTAATTCTTTTGATTCATTCTTTTATTCGTTTTTTCCAAATTATCCGTTTTGAAAGTATTTTCGACATAAATCGCCTAATCCATTGTAATTATTGTAATTTTTATTATCGTAATTTTCCTATTGTATTTATCATTGAATTTTGTATCATTTGTATGTTTTCACATGTAATTGAACATTAAATCCTACCTCGACATTAATTGTTTGCTAATTACGTGTCAACCGACTTAGCCTAATTCTCACATGTTAGGATTAAAACTTGGATGTTGCATTGCATGCATATAATCGACGATATATCGAGTATAGAGAATTTCCCTAATCATTAGTAGAGGCCACTATCGAGGCGGGCGGGATTAGGTGTTCGATCAAAAGAGCTTCTAATACGTACCCTCACCCCTTACTCCAGATCTCTGTGAACATCCGTGTTCATTGCCATCCACGAGAGTCATTCTAGACATAGAATGCTAAGGATAACGATTGCTTAGTGTTCATGTCTCTACTTTGTGTCTTGACATGGCACGAGATATTCGAACGGTTCCAATTTCCCATAAAAATTGGTGGCGACTCCAACAAAAATGCAAACGCTTGTTCTCTTCCTCCCAAGCGCCCCCGTGGGCCCCCGCTGTCCACAGCCTATTTCATATAAAGTTCTAGATCTCTTTCTTAGCTTTCCAACGCCACCGAAATCATCTAAATCCGAGTCTTGTAGAGAAAGTTATGCCTAAAATACGACAGGCTGTCAAACGCGCTTTCTTGCGCAGGAGGAACCCGCTGAGAAAAGGACGCAGCAAGTGCTGCGCCTCTTCCAAGGGACGCAGCACCTGCTGTGCCTTTTCCTCAAGGGTTTCTTTTTGTCCAAGTTTCCGCGTTTAACCTAAGTCGGTTGTTTACGGATCTTTCCTTCCGTATCCTACTCTTACCATAATTCCTCCGCGTGATTAGTATAAATAGGAGCCTTCGCTCCTCATATTTCTCACGCGAGTGTCCGCCCTTCTCTTCTCCCTTGGCATTCTAGACCACGTTCTTACTTTTTGGCGTCTACGTGCTTGAACATTCGACCACGTAAGCTCGGATCCTTCTAAGTACCAGCCTCGTTTGCATGACCGACCAATTTGACCAACTCCACATCAATCAACTTAATTAATCTTAATCGTTTTCCTCTTACGAGGGCACTTTCGTTATATTCGAGTCGAGCATCACTAAAACATAAACTTAGTTCATCTCGTTTCGTCAAACATGTAAGTCTGAGGGTGTAAATCCTTTTTTATTTATTGTTATTTATTTATTGTAATCATATTGTAAGGTTTATGTCGAGAATACTTCTTAAAACCGATTTGTAAAATCATGCTTTAAAACCCTCTTTACGAATTACCAGAAGATGACCGTCGAGAAAGGACGCAGCAACTGCTGCGCCACTTCGAAGGAGCGCAGTACCTGCTGCGCCTCTTCGTGAGGCTGCCGCGGTTCCTGCTTCCTTTCTTTTTTCTTCGCCCTCTGTAAATTCGTTGCCTTTTTTATTTGTTTTCGTTTGTTCTTCAATTCTTTGACATAATAGCATAATAATTTCACATGTATATTATTTATCATCGTTAAATACGTATAATTCATCATTAAATACGACTTAAATCCCAAGTAATTCATATTTGCGGGTTTTCGTCATTAAAATCAATCCGGGTTATAGAGATTCAATTCTTTCATATTGAGTTTCTGGAATTTGACCTTTGATATATTTCCATCTGTCTATTCGTCATTAATTCGTCATTAATTCATCATATTTAACCTATTTAATTAGTTAGTTTCTTAATTTGTTAATTATAAATCTCATTAATCATGTAATTAATTCATTTACGTTCGTCTTATCCATATTTTATTGGTTTTATGAGTCATTCGCATGTAAATAATGTATTAAATCACTTTCATCCGAGTCGAATATCATAATTAATCCTTAAATTCACCAATTAACATTAACGATTTGCAGTTCCGGCTTCACAGCCAGAACCCACCCTTGGAACAGACGCAGCAACTGCTGCGCCTCTTCCGGAGGGCGCAGCTCTGCTGCGCCTGTTCCAGGTTGACTTCTGTCTCTGAACTTCCGTTGTTGCCTTGACCTAGTTTATTAGCTTACTTATTTAATTAACTATTAATCGTATTATCGCCTAATTCATGTTCGTTTAATTCCTTTATTTCTTTCTTTTCTCAAATTATCCGTTTTAAAGGTATTTTCGACATAAATCAATTAATCCGATGTAATTATTGTAATTTTCATTATTGTATTTATTATTGTACTTCTTTTATTGTATCACTTGTATGTTTTCACATGTAATTGAACTTAAATCCCGACTTTGACATTAATTGTATGTTAAATTACGTAATAACCGACTTAGTCTAATTCCTCACATGCTAGGATTAAAACTTGGATGTTGCATTGCATGCATATAATCGACAATATATCAAGTATAGACGATCTTCCCTAATCATTAGTAGAGGCCGCTATCGAGGCGGGCGGGATTAGGTGTTCGATCAAAAGAGCTTCCTAATACGTACCCTCACCCCTTACTCCAGATCTCTGTGAACATCCGTGTTCATTGGCATCCACGAGAGTCATTCTAGACATAGAATGCTAAGGGTAACGAGTTCTTGGTGTCTATGTCACTACTTTGTGTCTTGACATGACACGAGGTATTCGAACGGTTTCCAATTTTCCACAATAAATTGGTGGCGACTCCACAAATGCAAACGCTTGTTTCCCAAGCGCCCCCGTGGCCCATGTCCACAGTTTGGCGACTCCGCTGGGGAGTAAAACACTTACGTGTAGCCAAAAGGGTGAAACTTGAACAAGGTTAGGGAATAGTTTGTACAAGACAATTGTCGGTTTTCATAACTCGGTCTTCCTAGATCGTTTCACTCAGCCTTCCTAGGCCCAACCCAACCCATTCGACCAATCGTGTTGTCTAAACGGTGCTAATTCTTATCTGGGCCTAAGGATGGATAGCGATTGACGTCATCCATACCATGGTGCTTACTCTTGTTTGTATCAAGGACTTTCATTACTTGAGGAAATGGACCAGGAATCGGCCTTACTCCTGTTTGGTACGAGCCTCTCCACAGACCTCGGGTTTGATTGTTCATTATGGCAACCCGCCCTTTAAACCAAAACCCTTTTAAATGCACTCAGCATCCCGTTATAATGCTTGTATATTGTTTGTACCATACGTAATCACCCTTTTCTAAACAAAACCATGTCGAAATTTTGTAAAATAAAATCCTTTTCAAAATGTAAACATCTCCAAAACAACGCAAAATAAGTCAAATCTCTGTCCATATGTCGAGTCAAACTTCGGGCCTAATACCCATTTCAAAACCCATGTAAAAAAATGAAAAAAAATCCAAAAAAAAGAATCCAAAAAAACAAAATATTTTCCAACATGTAAATGTAAATGTGTGAATTCAATTGGGCTAAGTTAGAGTCAAAGTTCAAACCGACTATGTCCTAGTCGGAACTCTGTCGAGTCATAAACTCGTCTTCCTTTACATTTTGGGTCTTTTAAAAATTCAAGTCAAGTCCTAAAACGAAAAAAAAACGAAAAAAAATCCAAAAAAAAAGAATCCAAAAAAACAAAATATTTTCCAACATGTAAATGTAAATGTGTAAATTCAATTGGGCTAAGTTAGAGTCAAAGTTCAAACCGACTATGTCCTAGTCGGAACTCTATCGAGTCATAAACTCGTCTTCCTTTACATTTTGGGTCTTTTAAAAATTCAAGTCAAGTCCTAAGGCATCACGCCGTCATTTTGGACTCCCTACCCCAATTCAGTTAGGATCTAAGCATTTTCCACACCTCGACTCACGCACTCGAGGCTAACACATTGAGTCATTCCAAAATCGGTCTCTTGAATTCTCCTAATGACACGTTCGGGACACAGATACCCGAACCTCGAGTCAAGTCTGTCTTAAACACACGAATTAGATTTAACACGTGTCGCCAATTCCGTCAACAAAGTCAATCATATGAAGGTCACTCCGTCAAAGTCAACACTCGAGTCTAAAATTATAGTCAAGCACCGTGAATTCAAACACGAGAAGTCGCTTACGACATTTCATGAATTCACAAGACGACGTCTAGATTTATCATCTTGTCCTTTCCTTTTGTTTATTGCCTTAGTATGCGTGACCCCATGTCGAATCGAGTTGTAATGCGCGTCATTTCTGTCGAGTAGGAATCCAGCAAGTTCTGTCAATCAGCAAAGTCACGAAGCAGATCAAGCCACTATCACCGTGTCTCTCCAAGATGTTTATGCCATGGTCCTAGGAGTTCAAGCTACAGTGGAAAATTTGAGCATTCGCGTCCTCACCCTTGAAAATGGAATGGTGGAAAAGAACATGCCAACTAGGGAAACCTCTAGTCTAGGTCATCCAAAGCTTACCTCTTGCAATAACCATCGTCCTAGAAAGCCGAAAACAGCTGAAAGGAAACCTGGGAGGCATCAAAGGGTGCTTACCAATTTAGGCATGTCTTATGTCGATGCTTTGAAGAGACTATCTGCCCAAGGCAAGCTACATCCAATAGGGCCAACTCCAGTTCCACCTTTAAAGAAACAGGTGAACCTCTGGAAGGGCAACAAATACTGCTTATATCACCAAGGTAGAGGCCATGATATTGAAGAGTGTTTTCTCTTGAAACACACCATCCAAGATATGATCGAAGTGGGCAAGCTTCCTAAGCCACCTTCTGTCGGAAAATCCAAGAAAATCGACCCTCTTGGGTCTAATATCATTAAGCATGATGAAGAACCATCTCTAGATTGTTCTCATCTCCTCAATCATCATGATGATAAAGAAATCAATGTCCTCGAAGATGAAGATATCCAAAATGGAATGCTCATGCTTTCCATTACCTTCAACAATAAATTCTCCAAAATAGAAGGAGCCATTGATAATCTAAACTTCCGACTTTCCAACATGGAGAAACAGTTTGCTTAACTGAGTAAGAAGCTTGATGCCCGACCTCTCAAGAAGAAAAGTGTCCAGACAAACCCTCAACTTGACAGTCTTAAGGAGAAAGCAACAAATGGACAATCTATTCCTAGTTCTTCTCATCCAAGAATCAAAATGAACAAAGGCAACCTCATGGAGCCTTCGGGGTTATTTACAAAGGCTTCCGAAAATAAGGGCACGCCTCCTAGGAAATTTACCAACATTGGTATTACATACACCGATGCCCTTCAGAGACTCATGGAGCGGCGAATGTTGAAGCCTATAGGACCTACGCCTAACCCAGAGAAGAAATCCAAATTCTGGGATGAAAATGCCTACTGCAAATACCATAGAGGCAAAGGGAATGATACAGAGAAATGTTACAAATTAAAAAACGACATTCAGGATATGATCGAAAGCGGGGAATTGTCCCTCTCGACCCTTAACTCACATGGCAGGTTAGGCAATCCTCGTGGATATAGCACTTATCAAGAAACTTTTCTTGACTATTACCCTTTCAATATTCCCAATGACGAAGATGAGGTGCTCAAATGGGTGAATGCTCAAAGTCAGATGCCGAAGCCAGTTGCTGGAAGGGAAAATGCTCAAGCATAGGCCGATGATTACGAGTCTAGATCTAAGATCGCGTCAAAGTCTGGGTCCGAGTCCGAGTCTTAGGCTTTCTATCTCATATTTGTTCTAGTATATTTCTCCATTTTCATTCTTAGTGACAACCTGGGGGCTGTCCCATGAGTCACGTGTCTTCTCATATCTATGTTAAATACATTTATTATCCATTTCAATAAAAGCACACTTTTCAATCCACATATTCTATCATATCTTATCCTTTATCCTTTTTCCTGTGACAACAAGAATTGATTTGAGACATTTTAAAATGAACAACAACACATGACAGTCGATGTGAGTACACTTAGTTGATGTTCCATTCCAAGTTGTAGAGGATCTGAAACTCCGTGTTCTTTTCTTACCTATTCCATGTCTGGCAATAGAAACCACAATATAACCCTAGTCTAGGACGAGCCTATCTCAATAGATTCTATGACGAATCCAGACCGTCTCCCTTGTTAACAATCCATGACGAAAGGCAAGTCCATTCCCCACAATAAACAACCCGTGTTACTAAAAGAACAACCCGTTTCACACTAAAGGTGCTAGCCTGACCCAAGTCCATCCAAGACGATACGAGCCATGATCAAAGACAAAGGCTCAATCAAGAGTAGGGATGGCAATGGGTCGGATTGGATCGGTTTTTGCAAGATCCAAACCCGATCCATTTAGATATTGGATCACAGATCAATATCCATACCCGATCCATATCCAAAATTTTAAAATCCATACCCGATCCATTATACTTTTTCAAATCCATACCCGCTCCAAACCCATACCCGATCCACCATATAATCCAAAACCCAATTCGAAACTTGATTTGACTACATACAAAATTAATTTTATATAAGAAAATTGAAATTTCATGGTTATTAAAGCCTAAATTTTCAAAAATATCCGATTGGATCGGGTTCGGGTATGAATGGATCAGGTTTGGATTTGGTTCGGGTTTTCAATAGTGGATATGGATATGAGTTTTTAAGTAGTGGATCGGGGATGAGTTTTTAAAGGGTGGGTTTAGATCGAATTTTTTCCTTTGGTTTGATTCGGGTTCGGTTCGATTTGGGCCATAATTGCCATCCCTAATCAAGAGAAATTGAGGTCCATATCCAAGGCCACAATTATGTCTATAGCCCAAGACAAAAGAGTCAAAAGAAAAAGGCTCAATCAACCAATGTCAATATCCAAAGTCAAAGTTATCCTCAAAAAACCTAAATCAAGAATTTGAGCAAAAATCCGAGATATACCCTATACCAAGAATCCAAATCTGAATCAAGAACAAGTCTGAAATCAAATACTAAACGGAATACTACTGAAGTCTATATAGAATCAAGACATCGATGAAGATGGTTAGCTAGCCACTCACTTAGCCTTTCATACATCACACACCCTAAGTCCTTCTCGAGATTGTTACAGGGAGATAGTTAGGAATTTTGAGAATCCTCTCAAGCTCATCAAATATACCCATCCTTTAGAGCCAAGACATGGAAACTTGAACCCACATCATTTTAACCTACCTTTATGTGCTTAGGCTACATCAAGCCAAGAGACTCCATTTCCAAGCCATATTACAAGCCATAACCCCATCAAGCCTTAACTCCACAAAATCAAGTTCCAGATATTTGCTCATCAAAGCCTCTTATTACCAAGCTCCACATTCCAAATATCCAATCCAGTTTCGCCTTGACCCATACACGGAGTCTTCAAATACTTTGCTACCCAGGACGGGACATGCCCATATCATCCTTAGGGTCCACTTTTAAATGTGCTCACACGACAAGGAAATATTTTTTTTACAAACTTAATTATACCTCTTTGGTCTATGATCAGAGGGAGTTATCTCAAATCAATTCTTCGAGTCACCAAAGGAATATACTCTCCTGACCCCTGCACTTTAAGGTCCTAACAACATAGATTAGGCACACACTTGAACTACGAGCATGGTTTGATTTCACCTTTTCAGGTGGATACGTAGGCAGTCCTTTCTTACACAAGAAGGATACAACCACAACACCCAAACAAAATTAACCAAACCTCAAAACTACGATCTGGTTTGATTTCACTTCACGTGAATACGTAGGCAGTCCTCAAGGACACAACCACCTCAACCATCAACTTTCAACCTCTATTTTCAACCTTCCAATCTCAATTAACATCCCTTCCACAACCAACACCTCTATACTGGAGGATCCTTATTGTCGCCCAGCCTCTTTTTTACCAAAGTCCAGAGTCATCTTATCATCCTGGGGGCTTCTCTTCCACGATGCCACCCTTCCTTTATTCCTCTAATTCTAGATAGTACTCGGTCCGGACAATGACAAAGATCTTAGATCAATTCTCCAAGTCATCGTGCCTCAAGAGGGGTCTCTTTTACAGCAAACGGTGGTGAAAGAAGTCCAAGCAGACAGCTAATCCATGGATCATGCCTTACCTTTATATGTCTTCATCATTCTTGCAATTCTTCTACCTTTGGAACTGATACGCATTGTCACCCACACTTGGCTAGGGGTTACGCATACTTAAACAAAGTCTGTCAAAGTCATCCCTGTGTCGCGTCAAATCTAAGTTAGTGTCGCGTCAGTTAAACCTAAGTCTACATTTCGCGTCACGTCCATATAAGGTCTGTGTCATGTCAAGTCCTATGTCTAAAGCCCATTGAATATGCAAAACGCATTACAAACGACAAACTTCTTTAAACAAGTTTTAAACGACTTTTAAAAAGAAACAACTTTTGAAAACCTATGTGTTTCTTTAGTCGAGGTCCATGTGATAATTGCTTACGTGCATATATTAGATTGCATTCTTGTGTGGCTACTAACCATGCAGCTAAGTATCAGAAGCCGTACTTTATCAAGACCTCGCTTGCCACAACGAGCGAATATTCTTTGACAGGTGTTTCGACACACCTCTATTCTGTTCCCCCAGTGTGAGTACACGGATAGACATTCCCTCTCGAGACATGGAGATCAGTTCCCTAGATTTATTCCCCAACGAGAGTTTGCTTGAGGACAGAGATAGGCAGATTCCCTAGAGTCATCACCCAACGAGAGTTTGCTTGAGGACAGAAACATGCAGATTCCCCAGAGTCATCATTTTATTCCCCAGTGAGAGTTTGCTTGAGGACAAAGACAGGCAGATACCCCTAGGTGACCCTTCATATCTTTCAGATAACTCTTTTCAGGATAAACCCTTCATATATTTCAGATAACCCTTTTCAGGATAAACTCTTCATATCTTTCAGATAACCCTTTTCAGGATAAACCCTTCAGATCTTTCAGAACTTACCTTTATCTTTCAGACAACCCTTTAGATACCTTTAGGATAATCCTTCCTTCAGCCTTCCTCCCTTCAGATAATCCTTTATTTCTTCAGACACTTTCAGATAATCCTTTTAGTAACCTTCAGATAACCCCTTTTCAGTTAAGTCCTCCTTTCAGTCCTTCAGAGAGTTATCCTTCAGCGTTTTCTTTAGTGAGATATAGCCTTCAAAGTTAGCCTTCAAAAGTATTAAGAAGTTTCTTCAGAATCCCTGTGACCCCTAATGCCTTCAGACACCAAGTTATCTTCAGACCAAAGAGTTTTGCCGAAGCGTCTTCAGTCCCGTTTCACCCAGGGGTATCTCATGTATGGTTTCTTCTTATGGCTGGCGAGCCTCCTCACGTAGTCTATTGGACTTTAAATGACCCTCCCCGATAGTCGACAGACTCTAAAATGTTTCCGACGACAGGTCCTTGGTTCAGACCCCTTGAGCCGCCTCGCGTCGCCATAGTCGTCAGGTTGTAATCTTTGATTGACCTGATGGTTATAGTTTGACTTTCGCCTTGTCCAAGCCTCAGTCAAAGTGGGGGCTCTGTACACACCTCATTTCTGCACCTCCCGCAAACCACCCGGTGATGATTGGGCCGCATGTTTGGTACGCGGAACGATTTGTGACAGTTCGTAAGTTTATCGTCAAAGTGATCGCTCAAACACTTGTGTCTACCTCATGGTTGTCATCTAGGTGTCATTACGGACGTTTTGACAGTAATTAGAGTACATTTGGAGTCTGGGTCAAAAACCGTCTTCATTTCCTAAAACCGTCAAATCCCGAGTCAAAGCAATGTGCTTGTCTACCTAAGGTTAGGATGTCATAAAATGTTGAGATTATATCTCATTTTGAGTCACATGTCACTTCTTTGGGCTAAACTTAAAGTTTGCATTACAAAATGTGCATTTCATTTAGCTAAAATGATAACCCGAACTTTAGCCCCACTTTTCGAGGTGATAACGACTTTTTTGGGTTAGGCCTATTTCACAAAAAGTTCTAGATCTCTTTCTTAGCTTTCCAACGCCACCAAAATCACCTAAATCCAAGTCTTGTAGACAAAGTTATGCCTAAAATACGACAGGCTGTCAAACGTGCTTTCTTGCGCAGGAGGAACCCGCTGAGGAAAGGACGCAACAAGTGCTCCGCCTCTTCCAAGGGACGCAGCACCTGCTGCGCCTTTTCCTCAAGGTTTTCTTTTTGTCCAAGTTTCCGCGTTTAACCTAAGTCGGTTGTTTCCGGATCTTTCCTTCCGTATCCTACTCTTACCCTAATTCCTCCGCGTGATTAGTATAAATAGGAGCCTTCGCTCCTCATATTTCTCACGCGAGTGTCCGCCCTTCTCTTCTCCCTTTGCATTCTAGACCACGTTCTTACTTTTTGGCGTCTACGTGCTTGAACATTCGACCACGTAAGCCCGGATCCTTCTGAGTACCAGCCTCGTTTGCATGACCGACCAATTTGACCAACTCCACATCAATCAACTTAATTAATCTTAATCGTTTTCCTCTTACGAGGGCACTTTCGTTACATTCGAGTCGAGCATCACTAAAACATAAACTTAGTTCATCTCGTTTCGTCAAACATGTAAGTCTGAGGGTGTAAATCCTTCTTTATTTATTGTTATTTATTTATTGTAATCATATTGTAAGGTTTATGTCGAGAATACTTCTTAAAACCGATTTGTAAAATCATGCTTTAAAACCCTCTTTACGGATTACCAGAAGATGACCGTCGAGAAAGGACGCAGCAACTGCTGCGCCTCTTCGTGAGGCTGCCGCGGTTCCTGCTTCCTTTCTTCTTCCTTCGTCCTCTGTAAATTCGTTGCCTTTTTTATTTGTTTTCGTTTGTTCTTCAATTCTTTGACATAATAGCATAATAATTTCACATGTATATTATTTATCATCGTTAAATACGTATAATTCATCATTAAATCCGGCTTAAATCCCAAGTAATTCATATTTGCGGATTTTCGTCATTAAAATCAATCCGGGTTATAGAGATTCAATTCTTTCATATTGAGTTTCTGGAATTCGACCTTTGATATATTTCCATCTGTCTATTCGTCATTAATTCATCATATTTAACCTATTTAATTAGTTAGTTTCTTAATTTGTTAATTATTAATCTCATTAATCATGTAATTAATTCGTTTACGTTCGTCTTATCCATATTTTATTGCTTTTATGAGTCATTCGCATGTAAATAATGTATTAAATCACTTTCATCCGAGTCGAATATCATAATTAATCCTTAAATTCACCAATTAACATTAACGATTTGCAGTTCCGGCTTCACAGCCAGAACCCACCCTTGGAACAGACGCAGCAACTGCTGCGCCTCTTCCGGAGGGCGCAGCTCTGCTGCGCCTGTTCCAGGTTGACTTCTGTCTCTGAACTTCCGTTGTTGCCTTGACCTAGTTTATTAGCTTACTTATTTAATTAACTATTAATCGTATTATCGCCTAATTCATGTTCGTTTAATTCCTTTATTTCTTTCTTTTCTCAAATTATCCGTTTTAAAGGTATTTTCGACATAAATCAATTAATCCGATGTAATTATTGTAATTTTCATTATTGTATTTATTATTGTACTTCTTTTATTGTATCACTTGTATGTTTTCACATGTAATTGAACTTAAATCCCGACTTTGACATTAATTGTATGTTAAATTACGTAATAACCGACTTAGTCTAATTCCTCACATGCTAGGATTAAAACTTGGATGTTGCATTGCATGCATATAATCGACAATATATCAAGTATAGACGATCTTCCCTAATCATTAGTAGAGGCCGCTATCGAGGCGGGCGGGATTAGGTGTTCGATCAAAAGAGCTTCCTAATACGTACCCTCACCCCTTACTCCAGATCTCTGTGAACATCCGTGTTCATTGGCATCCACGAGAGTCATTCTAGACATAGAATGCTAAGGGTAACGAGTTCTTGGTGTCTATGTCACTACTTTGTGTCTTGACATGACACGAGGTATTCGAACGGTTTCCAATTTTCCACAATAAATTGGTGGCGACTCCACAAATGCAAACGCTTGTTTCCCAAGCGCCCCCGTGGCCAATGTCCACATCAAGAATGTCATCATGAAGATCAAAGATGAAGATTGTCATTAGTGCTAAAGTCATGTGTTGTAAGGTGATCCTTTAACACGAATTTACGTTTAGGTGCAAAAACAACAGTTCAGTCAACTGTTAATTAAGGCTCGTCTTTGAAAGAAATATTTCGAAAATATTTGAATCTTTGTTAAAGTGCTTTCAATGTTCACAAATGTTTTCTTGAAATATTTTGAAGTCTTTTAAAGAAAATTAAACTTTCAATGTCTTGCTAAGGAGTTTGCTTGCACAATAAGACACTTACCATAAAAGGGTTGTTTGCTTTTTATATTTATGGAAATGTTTATGGTTCCCATAAACACAACCATTTATGTTTGTTTCTTGTTGAAAAACCCAACCCATTTTTGTGTGTGTGCACAATCTGATTTCTTCCAATCTTAGGCACCTATTTCTTGAGGAAGAATACTCGGTTGCTTGGTGACGAATTCGGATGGCTTGTGCATGTTGCCCAAGCAAACTACTTACATTATTTTATTCACTTGTGCTTATGAGTGTAAGATATTTTAATGTGTAAAGTATACTACTTGGACATTATAAATAGATTGCTTAATTCATTTTTACAAGTGTGCAACAAACGAGTTTTAAACTGAAAATGACTTAAGCTTTGAATCGAGTAAATTAACTTTGCAAAACCGTTTATCATTTCAAAATCTTTGAATCATTTTTGCAAGTTTGTTTATTTATCTTTTGAGTCTTTTATTGAGTTTGTTGTTGCACCTAGTCGTTTTAATCGTGTTCAAGGATCCCTTGTTTTGTACTTAAACTTTATCTCCTCCGTTCAATTGAGTGACCAACATTGAGATAAGTGGAGTCTTGTAACAACCGGGTAGAACCAAACAAGTCTTAAGATAGAGTTATCCTTAAGCATGAAGTCTTCGAAGCGGAGTAGCTTTTGAGCATGAAGTCTTTCGGCGGAGTAGCCCAAAGCAAAAGTCTTGGAAGCGGAGTAGCTTTTAAGCATTAGCAACCGGAGTAGGTTGGGGAGTTGTTTTATTATTCAGGGTGGTCTTAGTTTGTATGAGTTTACTTCTAAGACGTTTAATAAAATAACGCTGGACATAGGTCGCGGAGTAGTGACCGAACCAGTTTTAAAAACATCGTTAGTCGTGTCTATTTCGTTTTATTTCCGCTGCACTCTACTCACGTTTTTATCTACAGAATCAACTGTTGAGTACACTGTAACTTCTGCTTGCTGAATCGTTGTTGAATACTTCTAACTCTCTAGTTCTAAGTATCGACTTCTCCTTTCATCTAGCATTGTTTAAAGTGTTTAAGAGTTTTAAAAGAAGCTTTCATTAAGCTTAAATTTTTAAATAGACACCTAATTCACCCCCTCCCCCTCTTAGGTGCTCTTGCCCGTGACTCTTCAGTATGAATTGTGAAGACGGATTGAATGTGAAAAGTGGAGGATGGAGATGGCGAATGTGGTTAATGGTGGTTTGGTGTGGAGGTCGAAGATGGCTGCTGGAATCTGTGAATTCATTGTTTGAAACTGGTGTGTAGATGGTGATGCGAGAATTTGGTGGTGCAAGTAGTTTGACGGAGGAGTAAGTATGGGTGATTGAATATTTGACTAAAAATGATTGACTTTGGGTTGAAGCGAAGGTAGAGATTAGAGAAATATAAGGAAGACCACTGTGTTCATTTTCAGATTTGGTACTCTAGTCTTCAACTGTTTCAATCGTTTCTTCAATTCACCCGTCTTTAACTTGTCTCAAATCGATCATTTCACAATCTTATACCTATAAAATGAAACAAACGGAAAGCACTACTACATCCTAGAAATATAACATTATCTCAGTAATTATTATTATAATTATACTATAAATTAATAACTAAACTAATAAATGAGCTATTTAATCAATTAAGCACGCAAAATCGAGTCGGAATAAGGTATAAATGCGGGGTAAAAAGCGACTAAAATACTACTCATCACTACGTCGTGGTTTATACCGTCTGGACGCATATGTAGTAAAAATCTCACAGGATGGCTGGAAACGGAAAAGTCGTGCACGTGTTTCGTTCGCGGAAGAGGCGACGAAGGTAGATTGTTTTCAGGTTACAGACGGGAGCAAAGGTAAAATTCCTGCTTGTAGAAAAGTGGAAAGCAAGAGGTTTCTCTCCGGAGTCAAGTAATGTGATTGACTGGGTTTAGGCTGTACACGGTGCATTGGCCGTGATATTGAGTTAGGGGTGAGGACCGGTGATACCGTCGTCAGGTACCAAAAATAATACCTAGATACAACTAACAGAAGTTAGCAGCAAGTAGGGTCGATCTCCACAGGGAGATGAGAAAATGTCAGCTTAATTAAGTCCGTCTAGGTAACAGTTCGGGAGGTTTTAATTGTTTGTTCTAATCTAAGGGAGATTAAGAAAGAGAGAAAAGATAAGAGAATAAGGATTAAGCAAATAGAGAGAAAATAGCTCAGACATTCGGTTCACCATGATTATTCAGTCAAGCAATCTAGGTCTTAGGTCAATGCAAGTATGGTCTATGGGGCAGTGAATATCTCCTTCCGGTCTCAATTCGCCCTAAAGCACAAATAGCTTAGCTTCCGCCCTCACTGCGTGCCCTAATGTTCGCTATAAGTCTCACCCTTTCCAATCTTCCGATCTAGGTCAAGGTTTACTGTAATTTAATGACTAAATGCGTCGACTCAATTAGACAGAAACAATTGAATATAGCGATTAACAACATAAATCAAACTAGCATTAGATCTAATACTTCAAATTACAATTCCTTCATAATCATAGATTCCCTAAGTCTTAGCAAGAGAATTTAGCTATGCATTATCATTGAATTAACAACAATCCTACATAAACTAGAGGAATTAAACATGATAACAAGCAATAAGAGAGATTTGAATAAAAGCAATTGTAAATAAAGGAAGAGAAGAAATAATAGCAATAAAGAGATTAAGATTAGGAAAACAAAGGAGAGTATGATACCGATTACAAGATTCGATCCAAGCAATAGTTCTCAAAGTAAGAGTAAAAGAGAGTAGAGAGGAGAAGAGAAGAGTATCGTAGTCTGAGGAGTAATGAAGAAGTGCTAACACGCAATACTTAACCTAATATAAATCCTAATTACAAAGCCCAACACGGAATAAGGCAAAAACACGATTACAGGATGAAACCTCTCGATCGAGTGAAATGAAACCACTCGATCGAGAACATAACCATCAATTCCTCTCAATCGAACAAAATTAGGGTTCGATCGAGGACTTCTTATATTAGCCATCTCGATCGAGTATCAAAACAACTCGATCGAGTGAATCTTCAAAGGATAAAGCATCCGATCGACTGAAAAGTGGTCGATCGAGCTATATTGGCACGTGGGACACCTTGACACCTTCCGAAATCAGCTCACGCGTATTTTAAGTGATAGATTACAAGCTCCAATTCCTTATTCTCCATAAATGCATACAAATGAGACAAGTTTAGGCTCGATTTATCTTCTTCTCGGTCTGTACCTGCAATTTACACAAGACAAACCAAAGTAGACTGTTCGGGGGTATTTGTAGCTAGATGATATGTAAATAGTGCAGAAATGCGTGTAAAAACCTTATATAAAGTACACGCATCAACCGGATACTAACTCGGGTGTGCAGATGGTAATTTCAAAAGGTCAATGGTTGATTCCTTGGTGGTTGTCTCTTGTGTTTGAGGGAGAGATTTGTTGGGTAACACCCAATTATCCAACACAAGTTTTGTTCAATGTTACAAGATGTTACATGTATATACATTACAAAGTTAAAATGTACATGGTGGAGTTCAATGAATTATATTTGATTCATTGTATTAGCTATGGATAAGGGGGACTAATGTCTTTATGAAGATGTTAGTACATGGAATTTGTTCCATAGGCTTTCCTATATTAAGGATGGTTTTCATTTGGAAAACAACACAACAACATCTCACAAAATGTAATCAAACAAAGTGACTAAAAATCGGGGTTTGAGGGTGAGGTGGAGTACAACAGGTGTTTTTATACAATAATGTAGGAGGTTACTCTTAGGGTGGTATTAGTGGCATTAACTAATATTACTGGAGGGTTAGTAGTTGATATCTTATATTATTGTGGGGTTCGAATTGGTATTAATTCGGGTCGGTTACGTTGTAGTGGTACTATATTATTATAGTGGATTCTAGTCGATTTGACTAGTGGGTTTTACTTCCGGTTTGGAAGGTTTTGCCCTGATGTGTTCATTTTATATATACTTTTACCCATCATTTTAGCTCGGGTTTTATTGCATTATCATATTTTAATTAGTATATTTGTGAGATAATCATGTGTTCTAGGTGTATTGTTTGTATTTGTTACATTTTGTAGAAATCTAAGTATTTAGAGGCTTTTTCCTATCACATTAGCAAACACCAAAAGATCACTAAGCTAAATGGACCATGGAAGAAATTACAAGGCCAAGCATGAAGAAATGTAAAATGTAGAATGCTAATTAAATCACAAAATGAAGCCCGCATTACAAGTCCACAAAATTCTACATAAGATGCTCAACTTAGGATACTCTTTGGAAGGTCTTAAAATGCTAAATATTACATTTAACCGGGTGATTAAGGAGGCTTAATTACGTTGCATGAGATTCTTTGGAGGATTAAAGCAAGAATTGAAGAAGAATAGCCGGAAACTCACGCCCCCGATCGGGGCTGGCAACCCCGATCGAGGCTGAGAACTTTTATGTTTTGCCCCTATTTTACTATAAATAGGGGCCTTAATCCGTCATTAGGGATATCTTCTTTTACACACCATTTTTCTTAGTATTTTTCTACACTACTTTCATATTCTTAGTTTAGTCCTTAGTTTAGTTTAGATTAGATAAGATTTACTATAAACAATTTTCTTTAAGCATTTCAATTTAAATTACAATTTCCATTTCAAGTTACATTCAAGTTATTTATATTTGCATGGTTCTTCAATTCCATTTCCATTTCCATTTCCATTTCAAGGTAATTATATTCCTATTTTCATTATGTTTATCATTTCAATTATCATTAGTTTAGTTTACATTTACATTATGCTAGAGTAGTCTACCTTGTCTAGGGATGAAGGGAGTCATACATAAAAAGTATTTGTAATATGATAAACTATAGGATGTTAGGGCATTAGCAATAGACAAACCCCAAATGAGGTTTGTCTAATGCCACATCACTCAACACACAAACCTCTCCAACAACAAACTTCAATACAACAATAGACAAACCTCTTAAATCTCATAAAAGTATAGTACATGGGGCCCACTATCACTCACAACCAAAAACACAAACCTGTATACAAAATTGTAACCATTCTCATCTATAAACCTCAACCCCCATTCCCAACAATAGAGAGATTTGTCAACAATCCTCTAAAAAGTACACAAACCTTTGTTGATAAACCTCTATTGTTGATGCCCTTATAATATCGTTTCATTGTTTCTATCACATGTTTGTATCGTCATGTTTAATCTTTGTTTAAAGGCCTTATTCATTGATTAAGTTTGTTAATTCGTTCTATAAGTAGAGATGCAAGAAATCGGATTAGACTAAGCATGTGTAGTATGACGACTTAGTCATAAACGAGTGTTTCTCTAGGACCCGGTCTATGGTTGACACTAATATTGTGAGGTGGATGTCTTTAAGCCTAAACAATTAACGATTTATCAACTCCTTTGTTTAATTTGAGCATTTACATAATTTGCATGTGTGACTCGACCTCCCTAGACTGTTTCTTTATCATTATTGTTTTTTTCCATTATCAAATCAATCAATCAATCAACCGCGTCGACTCAAGATAAAATTTACTCTGTAACAACTAATTAACAACTACCGTTTCTCTGTGGATTCGACCCCTACGTATTACATTCATTTGTGTCTAGGGTATTTATTTTTGCATAGGTGTGTGATAGCCTATTATGCCTAGGTTTGACCCTAAATACCGTCTCCTCTTATTATTGCTTACGTTTATTTACTTTTACGGTTTACTTGTCGGTTGGTTGATTCCGTTGCGCGTGGGAGATTGGCGCTAATTGCCCAACACAAATAAACAGTGAATAATACTCGTAAGTTTAACGCAAATGAAGTATTTGTTGCTCATTTGGAATTTCGGATTGAAATGTCGTTTGGTTATTTTGCAGGATTTGAAGTTTGGGAGTGACGCTAGGGGATGAAAAGCGATTAAAGAGAGCTAGGTCGGGAATGAAGAGGACAGTCAAGGTTCATGACATGTCCGATGTATCCATACATGAACAAGAACACGTCTGGCTACGACGTGCTAATGACAAAGCCATCATCCAACAAGTTATGGTCAAGAGATTGGTGAGAATCCTCACGAGGCAGGCCAAAAACAGAGCCAAGGATCATGCAAAAGCCAAATACAAAGTATTTGAAAGGCAGGAGAGCCCAATTCTTAGTTTTATTGTGGATTGTAACTTGTAACCTTGTAAGTTGGAGATAGTTCGAGAACCTTAGAGAATGTATGCCATATAAATTTTCCAATTTTACGCAAACCTCAATTTAACAAATCATTTTTAATTAGACAAGCGATAATTTTATTTTACATCTTTGAGCACTGTTGAAAAAAAAACATACATTCATACAATATTCCTAAAACACCCTTCATTTAAGAGTGGTAATGGATCACGCCAAAATAATGTCCGGAATCATCGCTAATACAAACAATTGGGCCACCGCGTATAATAGCATGCCTAATTCTTAGCGCCGCAGCGTTTGATGACCAATGTTCTGCCACACATCGGCCTTAGTTAGGCCATCCTACAAGATCGAGTTAATTTGGTCCAAAAGAGAGGTCACAAATTGGGCAATTTGCATATTACTACCTATTAAAGTTAGAAAATTTTAAATTACTACCTAATATACCTATTTTTGCAAAATACTATCTAAATCCCTACAAGTAAATACATTCTACTACTAATTTGACGGAAAATGGGTATTTGCTACTAATACGTCGCCTGAGCTTACCGATCTAATATGCTATGACTATTTTACCCTCATTTAACACTCTTCAACAATTACCCACCCTCATTTATCTTTCCTAAACTCACCCAAAATTACTCAACCTTTAATAACTTTTTCACTGTGAATCCCATGTTACAGCCTCTATTAATCACCATTACCCATAACTTTTCACCATCATCATTTTCATCATGGATAATATATCCGGCAGTGAAAGTAAGAGTATGATTTATTTCTTAATTGGAAACCTTCACTTTATAATGAACATTAATATTTGTAATATTTTTGGGGGTTTTTGTTGCTTAATGATTAATGGCTTAAATTTGTGTTTGTTTTTGTATGCTTGATGTATACATTATTTAATTTGTTGTTGATTAATCACCCAGATTTGTATATTGTTGATTGTAGGATGTCAATTTAGCATTGTGACTTTTGTGAGTGAGAGTGTGTTGATGACGTCAATACTCAGAACTACAAGAACAAAAACCAGAAAAGAGAACAGTAAGAAACGGTTCATAGGAGAGAAAGAGAGAGAAAAATTAAGGGAAACAAGAACAAAATTTAAGAGAGAAAGCATAACCTACCTTTAATGGAATGGAAAAAAATGGTTGAATAAAGAGGGATAATGGAGGAAAAGAAAGGTTGTGATTAGTTAAGGTTAACAATTTAGAATTAGTAAGGGTAGTATGTGTATAAATCTAGTGTAAAAATTAAAGAAAAAGGAAGTCAAGTGAGTTTTGCACTTTAAGTTATGTTTTTCGTCCAATTGGTAGTAGTTTGAGTATAATTGTAAGTTTGTTGGTAGTAGTTTGCATAAGTAAGCATATTATGTAGTAAATTAAAAATTCTTGACTATAATAGGTAGTATTTTGACATTTTTCCTAAATTTAATAACTTTTCCGATAAATAATTGACTTTTATGATAAAGAAGAAATAAAAATATATATAAATAAACAATCCATGCATTTTATTAAATTAATTTTTTTAGTACTTAAAAATTAAGAAGAAAACAAAAGAAGTCAACATAATATAGAGAAAGGCCCTGTTTTTTTTCGGCTTATTTTTTACTACTTGATTGATTCGATTCATTCGATTCGATTCGATTATTCGATTCGATTGATTCAGCTCCATTGATTGATTTGATTCGATTCAGCTCCATTCGATTCGATTCGGCTCCATTCGATTGATTGATTGATTCGGCTCCATTAAGTTCAAATTTCATTTCAAATTTTTACTCATCTTAAATTTAATAGTTATTATTAATTTTGTTATCAATAATACTATTTTTTTTAATATTATTCTTTATTATTATTATTATATTTAATAATAGTGTTAATAATAATGTTTTTAATAATTTATTTATTATTATTATTATGAATATTATTATTAAAATGAATAATATTGTTGTTGTTGTTGTTAAAATGAATAATAATGTTAATAATGTTAATAATAATATTATTTATTATTATTTTTGTTATTATTATTATTATTATTATTATTATTAGTATTGTTGTTGTTGTTGTTGTTATAATTATTGGTATTATTATTATTATTAAAATTAATAACATTTATTATTAATATTATTGATGGGGCACGCCCAACCGACTTGACCCAGTAACCAATACGGGGTCATACAAGTCAACACGCTTGCCAACATGGTTACGGATTCGCTTGATACTCTATGAATCACGAATTGTTAAAAGCGAATTCTATCAATCGATTCATCGAAAATACATATAACACATTTTCTATAAGCGAATCGCGAATCGATAAGGCGTATTCATAGCGAATATGGTAACTATGCTTGCCAACCATCATTTGAGGTACACATAGAAATCTATAAATACCTCATTATTCACCCATCAATGGTAAAATACTTCTCACCAACAACTTCCTCTCTCTAGAAGTAAGACTATTCGAGCTACTATGAGAGGGCACGGAAACCTTAGCTTCAAGCAAGGTCCCAACTATCCAACAAGATCGTAAGGCATCGAGAAGGACCTTGCGAACCCTCCGAGGCCCTATTTGTTACGCGTGAAAGATTCATCCGGAGAGAGCAAGCATAGGTTCGAGGTGTCATAAATCGAGAGGAGCGCGTTGACCCGACCCGGATTCGAGCAACGCTTACTTGAGTGTTTTTATTCGAAACAATTATTTTTACTAATATCATTATTAATATTGACATTATTATTTATTATTGTTATTAGGAATATTATTAGTAAAAAAATTACTATTTTTTCATTATTATAATTTATGATTATTCATATACTCCTCCCTCTATCCCGGTCAATTGTTGTCCTTTGGTTTTGGCATAAAGACCAAGGAAAGAGGAGTGGCCAATTATAAAATGACAAGCGGACCAAATTGAGTGTGAATGATCAAATTGTTCATTAAGTTCATTCTTAAAATAGAAAAGACAATAATTGAATGAGACACCCCAAAATGGAATAGGACAACAAATTACCGGGACAGAGGGAGTATAATATTATAATTTTTTTCTTAAAAATATTAATTTTAGTATAAATAGTATTATACTATGAATATTATTATTATTATTATTATTATTATTATTATTATTATTATTATTATTATTATTATTATAGTTGATAATAACAATAATATTAAATATTATTATTATTATTATTATTATTATGATTATTTCGATTCGATTGACTCAATTGACTTTTTATTCGATTCATTTCTTCTTATTGATTCGATTGATCATTCAGCTCCATTCGATTGATTCAACTCCATTGATTCGATTGCTCGATTCGATTTGATTGACTCCATTGATTGATTGATTGATTGATTCACTCTAAAAAGCCAGAAAAAACAGGGCCAAATACTCAAATAATCATAAGTTACAATAGGCTTAGTAGGCTATAACAGGACTTGGCAACCAAATCGTGTTAATTGGGTCAAACTGATCGTGTAAATCGGGTTGTACCAACGGTTAATTGAACATGTCAATGGGCTATCAACTAGCTTATCATGGTGACTCGTGCATGAACCTTATTATACATCCTCACCAACCCGGCACACGCCCATTATGTCATGGGCCTACCCAACCCATAATTAAGTGAGTCGTACTTGACCTTGGATCGTGCTGTAGAGTCGAGCTGCTTGCGACCTAACCGCCACTCTTACCTTCATTCTTTAAATGACAAAAACACCCTTAAAATATACACGTGTCACAATCTCATTAACTACTTTTATTTTACCCTACATCAAAACAATTACCCAAGATGGCACATGCCACATGGGCAACAATCCAAACAAAACCATGTAATTTCCAACCAAACATAACAAAACGTAAGAGTAAACATCTTTCCGTTGTTGGCTCTTAAACTCTGCCTTAAAAAGAGAGCGGGGCCTCTAGGGTTTTAGCAAATCCAATTCTAGGGTTTTTCGGAGGAGAGAGAAATCAAAAAAATCCCCAAATCTTCAACAATGGTTGCCGAACCCAAAGACAAGAAATTGAAGGCCAACGACGAAGAAACCACCGAGATCGATGGTGACCTTGTTCTCTCTATTGAAAAACTTCAGGAAATCCAGGATGAACTCGAAAAGGTTTCATTTCCTCTTCCTTTTTTCGTTTTTGCATTTTTGGTGAAAAAAGCTTTGTTTATTTGTGTGTAATAGTGTATATGTTGGTTTTTGTTGTTGATTTTTTCTGGGTTTGTGATTTTTGATGATGGATAGTTGAGATTATTGCTGGAAACCCCGAAATATTCGATCGCTTTGTTTTGTTTTTTCTTTGAAGTTTTTCGTTTGCTTGAAAAATTTCATAGATTTGTTGTTTGATGAAATCTTAAATGTTCTTCTCGTTTTTTTTTTTTTTTTTTGTGTTCCTGATTATTTGTGGTTGGGTATAGAGCATTTGTGTTGCTATGCATGTCGATTTGTCGATGTTCTGGAGTTGGATTTGTAGAAATCCAGTTGGAAATTGCGCCGGTTCTGAATTACATTTTTGGGGGATGGAATTTAATGGAAATTGGTGTTGTTTTGTTGGATTAGATAGAAAACTTATGTAAGGCGGTTTCTACATTGTGTAGAGTGGATCTTATACACACATACCACAACCCATTGAAGCAAAACTCGGTTACTAAACGAATCCGGTTTACAAAATTATAATTTGTAATTTCTCGCCACTTGGGGCAAAAGTGAGGGAACTTGACTTTGAGTACTTTTGTGGTGTTATTGATGGGAGAAAATCTGAGAAATGTAGCTTGAAAACATTCTTTGTACTATTGTCGTGTTATGGAATACAGGGGAAGTGTCTTCAATTAATGAATAACATGTAAGAATGCCGGCCTTTACGGAATACTTTCATTGTGTTATTGATGGGAGACAATCTGAGAATTGTAGCTTGAAACCCTTTTATGTACCATCGTTGTTTTATGGAATAAAGGGGAAGTGTCATCAATTAATGAATGATGTAAGAATACCAGCCCTTACGGAATACTTTCATTGTGTTATTGATGGGAGAAAATCTGACAAATGTAGCTTGAAAACATTCTCTGTACTATCATTGTGTAACGGAATACAGGGGAAGTGTCATCAATTAATGACTATGACGTAAGAATACTGGCCTTTACCAATTTTGTTCTTCCAGTCAATAGATTGGCAGTTTGGTAGTTATTGTAACTTGTGTTTGGAAATGGTATATAGATGCTAAATCGAGGCTTTACTCTACTAGTCCTAATTAATCAAGGTGGTCATTAATGAGTGGCCTGTGGCCTGTTACTATGCAATAGTGGCTGATGTTCGTAGGTCGTTTCCTAAATCAAATCACATAAAACCTTAGATTAAGAATTTCAATGCATTAAGTTTTCTATTAACTTTAAATTTTAATGTCATTAGTGTGTCAAGATTAAACTGTCAAGTATCCAGTGTTTATCGATTATTTATGTGTACGGGTTCTTAGAATTTAGAAACGAGCTCATTTGAATTTTTGCGGTTAGTGAAGCATGCTATTGCAACCTTGTTCGTTGAATGTTTAAGAAATATGCATCTCGGAATGACCTTAAATTGAGGGCCTATGTGTTATATTTACAGAAGATTCCTACATTTTAACATGATAATTGATGTAATGAGTATCTAGCTGTAAAACAGTTAATAGTATTTTTGCTTTATGGATGATATGAAAGACATTTATCATATGATAGGTTATTAGCACTTGAAATAATTTAATAGAGAAAATCTAAAAAGATTGTGTCAGCATTCAGGATTGATATGTGCAAAAACAGTATAAAGTGTAATAAAAGTTTTCAATGTTATATGAATATTGTTGCTTCTATTGTGAGGTACGATACAAACCTCCTAATGCTGATGGTGCCTGAATCTACTGTTCTAGATTAATGAAAAGGCAAGCGATGAAGTTCTGGAAGTAGAAAAGAAGTATAATGAGATACGTAAGCCGGTTTATGACAAGCGAAATGAGATCGTAAAGGCCATTCCTGACTTCTGGTTGACTGCTGTAAGTTGTTTATCAAATTGGCATGAGCTGTCTTTCATAAGAAGTTAGATTTAGATACGATATTTACGTTGCTGTTTTTGCTCTACAGTTTCTTAGTCATCCTGCTCTTAGTGAACTCTTGACTGATGAAGATCACAAGGTAACTTATTGTTTCACTTCATTCTAAATTGAAAGGCCTTGTTTATATTCCTGTAAGACTATAAATTATGACTGCTTAATTTTACACCAGCATTTACAAGAGGATGCATTTTTGCTTATGTGTGACATACCTCATTTTATCTTACTAGATTTTCAAGCACTTAACTTCTATTGAGGTGGAGGATTCTAAGGACGTGAAATCAGGATACTCTATTAGTTTTGTAAGTGGTTTTGTACAAATGTTACCAGTCTGCCAAAGTTTCTTCAGAAGCCCAATTCTGTTTAGACAGCATTGATGTTGTAAAAACTGATAATTTTGCTGTTTATTGATGCCAGAACTTCAGTACGAATCCTTATTTTGAAAACTCAAAACTCACCAAGACCTTCACCTTCCTCGATGAAGGAACTACAAACGTCTCAGCTACTTCTATCAAGTGGAAAGAAGGCATGGTAATGATTTTCTTTATGCTATTCAAAATGACCTTAGTTGATTCTTATGTTTTCGTGGAAATTGACTTCGGTGACTTGAAAATGTTTAGGGAATTCCAAATGGTGTTGAGAACGATAAGAAAGGCAACAAGAGAACTCTTTTGGAGGAAAGGTATATTTTCACCCTATGACATATGGGTCTATTCCTGTTCCATCGTAGATATAATGAGATGCTGCAAATTTACTCACTGAAAATGTTATGCTGTCAGTTAATTGTGAAAATGGCTATCTTAATTAGCTGTGTAAATAGGACTATTTGGATGTCTGGTTGCATTAGTAATTGGGCAGCTGATATATATTTTATTTTGTTTTTGGCTATTTTTTTGTTAACTGTAGATCAATTTCACTTTTCACAGTCACACCTCACAAGCATGATTTACGTGACTGTTGCTCTAAAATTAGTCTTTATTTGCTTTGTACTGGAGAAGGCAAGCCTCACTGTGATTTCTAGTCGTTTTTAGATTCAGTTACACACTTATATGTTGCCTGCTAATCCTGTATGAGTTATGTTCAAAAACCCAAAAATTAATTATTCTTGGCTTTCGCAGCTTCTTCACCTGGTTCAGTGAAATACCACAAAGCGATGATGAAATCAATGATGAGGTAAATATGATTGTTTAACAGTAACTGAAATAAAGCATAATTGCCTTTCTCTAGGGACTGCCCATTTATAGCTGATTGGATGTAATATTGCAGGTTGCGGAAATTATCAAGGAGGATCTATGGCCCAACCCGCTGACATACTTCAATAATGTAATTTTCACAACTGAGATTTCATTTTTTCCAACGCCCATTTTTTTTTACTATTTAATCTGTGTATACCTTTACACTACTGTAATCGCTCAAGTGTTGATGTTTATCCTAGGATGCTGACGAGGAGGAATTTGACGGAGACGAAGATGGAGAGGTATTGTGATGATTCTCTACTTTTCTTTTCTAATGGCAGATTGATTATGCCTCGAGTTCTATTTTTGAACAAAATAGATCTGCCAAAACAAATCCAAACTAAATTCGAAATAACATGAAGCAGGCCTAGACCCTACCCGAAACTACCCAGCTTGAAACTGATGTTGTGAAGCTTATTTGTTTGGTTCAACTTTTACAGGAACAAGGTGGGTCTGATGAAGACGACGATGAGGAGGAAGGGGAAGATGACGAGTAAATGTAGTGACCTAGTAAATCACCCTTTATTTGCAAATTCTATTCAAGGTTGATTTTGGTTTTACCTGGTTTTGATCTTTATAGTTCTTTTCTGTAAAGCGGTTCACTAGTTATGGGATGGTGTTGAATTAGCGAATGCATGATATGCGACTCTTTCTTTGATGTTGTTACCTGTGGTTAAATCTATTGTGGTGCTTAATATTTTACTGTGGACACCTTTGATGATGATGATGATGATCCTTTTGCTTGAAGAACTTCATTGCAAGTGTGTAGTTGCCTTTTTTTTATACCCAGATTGAATAGATCAAACAAAAGTGCAAACCAATGTCACCTTCACATTTGTATGGTTTTTATATGATATCTATGGTTGATTGTTGTTGATTTAGACCTTAGTTTTGAAATTGTGTGTAAAATACATTAGTAACTTCCTCGTCATAAGCCATAGATGTCACCTAAGTGGCACCTTAAGGCCTGGTGAATCCTTTGGAGGTAAGGGTTAAAGAGAGGGGGAAGTGATGACTTGTGGGGTGGTGGCGTTGGTTGGACGGTATCACTGGTATTGATGTTCTTGACAGACGAGTGGGTTTTATCTGTTTCTACTTTTTATGATTCATATAATCAAGTTTACCCATTCTAAATTTCATTCCAATCAAATGATGGGGAGCTGCCAATAAATCAAATGACCGGTAGTTGCCAATATCTTCAGTTTTGTACTCTTATATTTTGAGAAATCAGTAGAGGATATATTTAAAATTGAGTCCATTCGTCTTCAAATATTACTATTATTATTATTATTATTATTATTATAGACGCTCCTCCAGTGGAACTCTGATCCATCACGACGACATTTTAGGAGTTTCTTTTCTTCGTTTAGTCATTAGTTAATTTCCGGGGCTTTGCCCCTCGTGTACACACAAAAAGAGTCAAAATACGTTTTCATGTATGTTCAGCATAACACATTGATAAATTCCAATACACCCGATAGCAAAACGACGTTAAACGCACAAAACAGAAAACAGAAATGTGCTCCGGCCATACCATCATAACTGAAAAGTATCCGTATGTGTTGATAGTCCCCTGCAATACTCGGACCACCTTATGAATTGCTTCAATGAATCAGTGTATTGGACTGCCATAGATGTGCCCAAGACGTTTTTTGAGTGCCCGGAAAGAAGGAGAAGAGATCAAGTATAGTCCAGCTCCAGATGCTCCCCTTCCTACTGGTTATTTCAAGCAACCTTCTAACTCTGATGACAGGAATGAGTTTGTGCTCTCATGTATTTCCTTAGCTTCTTAATGTTTATCGGTTTTCCATTCTTTTATTCTTTTCTGTGTTGAACATAGTTGTCTGACTAAATGATAGGGTGCAAAAACAGTTTGATGAATTGGATGGAAAACGTGTTTTAGACGTGTATGCCAAAATCGTTGGTTGTGTTTCTTTTTATGTCATATAGTCGCCGTTCTATATACTTCTTGAAGCAATTTTCATTTTAGGGTCATCGAGAGGCATCTGCTCTGTCTTGCTAACCCATAAGGTGAGGTTGTGTACATCCCATAACCTTACCCGTTACCCGCATTTGCGGCAGTCCTTGAGTCATTAAGGTAATATTGTTTTTCACTATTATTTTTCACTTGTAAAAGGTGTTGAGCAACAACAAACTAAAGAGTGCAACACACATAATATTTAGGCAGGAAGGGAAGAGTCGCTACTCGTTCGCCTTCTTTAGAAACATGACCGGAGACAGGTAGATCGAGCCACTACCGGAGTTTACAAGAGAGGTCGGTGAAGCACCAATGACAAACGTTTTCACTATAAGGAATACCAGGCACCAATGACCTTTTGCCCGAAATACTCAATTTTTTTATCCGGAAAATTTTCTCCCTGACCATATGTTCCTTGAGAGTTTCGCGAACTTTTTCCTAAAGGGTTTATTTGATCACTGTCCTTATTTAATTAATTTTAAAGTCAGAGTAGGAAGCCACTGCATTCAAATACTTCAATATGTGGTCTCTTGCTAAGGTCTTTGATGATATTGTGAGTAACGGGTGGAACATTGAAGTTAAGGGTGGTTTCTAAATTAAAGCATTTGAAGGGAGTGCTTAAGAAACTGAATAGGGAGCAATTTAGTGACATTGAAAATCTTACAAATGTTACTGAATTGGCTCTCAAGGGGTTTCAAACTCAACTGAT
This sequence comes from Silene latifolia, assembly GCF_048544455.1. NCBI lineage: Eukaryota > Viridiplantae > Streptophyta > Magnoliopsida > Caryophyllales > Caryophyllaceae > Silene > Silene latifolia. The sequence goes on along the minus strand of NC_133526.1, from coordinate 20,578,155 downwards.
GCAGAATTCCTTAGAATGAAAAGTTGTATCATGCTGAGAGATCTTGTGCAACTGAGCTAGGGATTTATTGAAAGCAAGGAACATGTTCCTGAATTAAAAAAAGCTAAAATGGCATGGGTGAAAGAGGGTGATGAGAACATTGCCTACTTTCACTCTACTATTAAAAGGAAACAAAGGTTCATCTGGTTAAGGACATGAGACAACAAATTTGTTCCACTAATGAAGACATTAAGAATGCCTTTGAGGAGTTTTATAAATATTTATTAGGGGAGTCAAAAGAGGTGTCACACGTAAATCAGAATGTTGTTAAATTGAGTAAGTGCCTTACTGAGAAGCATAGAGCTAGTTTGTTAGCTCCTATCTCTGTCCAATAAATTAAGAATGCCATGTTTGATATATCTGGAAACAAGGCCCCTGGACCAAATGGGTACAACAACCAGTTTTTCAAGGATGCTTGGCATAGTGTGGGAAAGGAGGTAGCTGGTGTTATAAGAGATGTTTATACCAAAGGGAAACTGTTGAAACTGTATCATTACCTTAGCACCCAAGGTGGAAATCCCTGAAAATGTAATGCAATTCAGACCCTTATAACATGTTGCAACATCATTTACAAATGCTTATCTAAGGTGTTATGTGATAGGCTTAGGGATATTTTGCCTAATATTATCAATCCCTCACAGAGTGCTTTCATAAAAGGAGAGACATTTTGAAATTTGTGTTTGTAAGGACTATGAACCTAATATCAATAGTAGTTGGGGTTGGCCCAAAATATGTCAAATTAAAGTTGTTTCAAAACAATTCATGTTGTTATAGTCCTTGAAGGCTTGCAAGAAGCAAAGAGGCGTAACCATCGTCATATTGTTATGGAGAGTGACTGTTTACAGCTTATCGAAGACATTAGGAGCAGCAAGGAGGGGCGAAATGATTATTTTCTAGTTATAGACGATATTCGGTTTTTATGTAATGATTTTGATTCTATTGCTTGGACTTTTGTTCGTAGAACTGGCAATTATGTGGCGCATTTTTTGGCACACTATGAGCCGAATGTGCTAGGTAGACGTGATTGGACTTCGGGGTTGCCACCCTCGGCTGCTGCTGCGATGTATGCTGATTTTCGTTCAATGAATTAGTACCCTCATGGGTTTCTTCAAAAAAAAAAAAAAAAAAAAACAATTCATGTTTGGTGGACATAGGGGAATGCCTGGATTGGAATACAATATCAAATAGGGGTATGGTATACATAGCTGAGGCTTATTGAGGAGACTGACTGTTTATTAACACAGGACAGGTTTCAGAGAATGCAAATCATTCAGAGCAATTTGTATCACTTGTGTGCATTTATTTTTGAAGTGTGCTTACAGCAGCAAGTGCAGAGACCTGGTGGGCAGCTGGTGCAATGTCAGGAATGCATTGACCCGTGGCTAAAGTGGAGAGTTCATTCTATATGTGCAAGAAGAAAGTTGTAGCTGCGGTGTTAGCAAGTTTGATGGTCCAGTTATAGTGGTGCAGAAATAGAAGCAAATTAGAATTAGTACTAGTATTGGTGCCCGGCTTCGCCCGGGCTACCTCTACTTACCATTAAATTTTTTTTTAATTAAATAAAATTACTTAAAGTTGCATAACCCATAAATTTATCATTAATATATTTTACTATGATATGTCCTAAAATTACGATGAAATAAATTTTGAGACAAATTCACTACTCTCGCTATTAATATTTTACTCTTATTAATGAAACAATAGTAATAACATTTCACTACTTACCCGTAATCATTGTTACTTTCACTACTCCCGCCGTAGTTATTGTTACTGTCACTACTGCAGTATTAATATTGATAATTTCATTACTCCCGCCGTAATTATTGTTACTTTCACTATTGCCGCATTAATATTGATTATTTCACTACTCCCGTTATTTCTACCACTTTCACTAATTTTGCTGATAATATTGTTACTTTTATTATTCAAATGAGTGATTACTATCATATAACTATACCCAATGTTACTACAATTCTTTTCTTTACTGATGAAATACTACAATTTTAAGAGGATTATATATTTATATAAATATATTACATATTATATGCATTAAATCAAATAGAAAGAATTATGCAATATTATATATTATGAAATCTAACTTGAATTATTTATAACCTACTTATATTATATTTTTGTATGTTAAATAATTAATATCTTTATACATCTAATAAACTATAATAAAGTTTAATAAAATTGCATAGGTTTTAAATTTAATATATAATTTTATGATAATAATTAATAGAATAAGTGTGCATGTTTATACTAATTAATTATTTTATTTTAAGGAAATTACCATCTTCTAGTCCTCTATAAATATTTAGGAAAATTACCAAGCATTTCTTTCTTTTAGTCTCCTTGAAATTGACCACCTTAATTAATTATTTTATTTTAAGGAAATTGATCATCTTAATTAATTATTTTATTTTAAGGAAATTGACCATGTTTAGGAAAATTACCAAACTTTTATATAATTTAATTTTAACCCAAACTAAATAATATTTGCATTGAGATCCTTTAATCGGGTCCATCACACGGTGCTATTGATTTACAACTATATAGTATACTTAATTTGTATAACTTTCTTTAATTACATTAAAGTCCCTTGATTTCTGGAATTAATATATAGTATTGATGATCATCAGGCCCCAAGTGCTGGTTTCTATGGTATGCAATGAAGTTCGTATGAGAATTAGTAGTTGTCGTATTCTAAGTAAAAATAGGGGTACAACTACAAGTCAATGGTTGGAAATGATGTGTAACAAGTAGGATAACTGTGAAGGTGCAAACGTGATCCAATACCACCGAAAGTCCGAAACTGATTCGATAAACCTGGAAAATTTAGCAACCGAAAACCTAGGTTACATGGACACTCCTCTTAAACAATAAACAGTCGTCCCGTGTCGGACACAACACTCGTCAGACACACGCGAACATGCCTAAATGTGTCGGATACCTATAAACCAGGAATGAAATGTTAAAAGATTGAAATAGATTGATTAAAAGATGAATTGGAGTGGAAAATGAGAATAAATTACACTTAAAGTCAAATTTTAGCTTCAATTATTTAAATTTAATATCAAATATTTTTACAAAAATAAAATAGTGCGTTAATTATAACTATAAATATATATTTTATTAAATTTAAATAATGAATCTCGTGTCTTAAATTTGATGAGATACTGTGTCATATGTCTATGTCGTATCCGTGTCCGTTTTAGGAGTAGTACTACAACCGTACGAATGTACAAACGAAAGTCATCAAAAAAATATCACAAATTCTTATTTGTGACGGAGGGTATCCGTCACAAACAAGAGACGGGTACCATATTGTCTCATAAAAAACCCATAGGAGGTGAGAGAAGGAACACATGGGCTGGATGTCCACCTTGTCCCCTCTACCCATTTTCACTCACAAAATACCCGTCACAAGATCCGACTCGTCACAAGCAAGACTTATTGAATAAATATACGGGAAGTAAAAGAAAAGAAACTAGGCACACTCCGGAAGTGGAGAGGGATGACATAGAATAGTGAAAACTCACGTCTAGCTTTCCTACGCCACGCTCTTCCCTTGTTCCCACCACACGCCTTTCCTTTCTTTGTCCTTTCATTTCTTCCCTTCCTCTCTTTATTTATATTTCCTTTTTATTTTATTCTTCACCATTTCTACTCCTCCATTTATCCATAATTAATCAGGTATACTATATGTCTTTAATAATTCCCTCTTCTTTCTTTTGCTTAATTATTATTATTGTACGTATGATTATGATACAATGATAGTGTTGCTTGATTTTGATAATTTGATTATTTTGAGCTCTTAAGCTTTTGTAGTTTTAGTTTATTCATGGGTTTTGCTCAATTTATTTGTTTCTATCTCAAATTAACTTTATTGGTTTGCTAACTATCAAATTTAAGGTAAATGGGTTCAATGCATCAATTAGTCGTAACCCGTAAGGCGGTTTTATGCTAATATTGTGTAAAACGAATCCCAACTACCTTTGTCAGTCTAATCATTTGTTTACCTTCGATTAAAATAGCAAAAAGGCAAACAATTGATCCGTAGTTACCAAAAGCCGCTTTATACAAGTATTTCTGTGTACATATCCTTATTTCAAGGATATTTTGATGAATTTTGTATCGGATGTAATGGTGGAGGTGTAAAGTTTCTTGATTTATGATTTCAGACTAATATTTTGATGAATTTTGATGATTTCAGACAAATGTGATTTTTTAGGGATTAAGTAGAAAATTGAATTTGTCATCTTATTTTTCTGATTGGGTTTCATTTGATTTACAGGGTATGCCTAGTTTTGCAGTTACTTTGATAATCTTGGGGTTTTCATAGTTAATCATCCATATTAAATACGAGTAATGGGTTTGGAAGTTGTGGATGATGATATCGATTGCCTTGTTAATGAGGGTGATGCGCCGGAGGATGCTATTAATGATGGGTGAGTATCTTAATTTCAGTAAATAGTCTTGTATAGAAATGCTGCATTTTTTTGCTGTAGAAATGGTCATGAAGATCATCTGCGAAGTAGTAATCCATTTGTGTAATCGTGATTGTGATGAAGTAACTGTAAATTTGGTGCATAAGATGCCCCTCCCCTTGCTATATACTCCCCTATTCCACCAAATCTCATCCAATACTTTACGGCTTTTTCAGGAATGGGTGCTGGACTTCCTGCCCCTCTTGCATGTGTTTTCATAAATTGTCGATCTAAAAACAACCATGAATTATCTGATGAGACAGACTGAGTATTAAACTTCAATAGATATGGGTCTGTTTATAGGCATTTTAATCATAAAATTCAACATTGGGTTGAGGTATGATAGCGTGGGTGATGCAATGACTGCAAATATGTATATAATAGAAGTATCTTGTCATACTTCGAAATTTTGGATCATTGGCGTTAATTCCGTAAGGGTAATAGTTACGGATTTGAACTATTACTCGTAGGGATGATACTTAGGATTAACATGTATGCATCATTGTAAATTTTGCAATGAAAGAAAGGTTTGATTAGGATTTGTTGAGAAAACTTGAATTATGTCTCGTTTTTTTGCTTCTCGTGTCAACATTTGAGTTTCCATATAGTCAGAACTTAGATGATTTCCTTCTGAATACAAGTCTTTTTCATTCGCAGGTCTCAGCCTAACAAAAAGAAGCGTGGTAAAGTGCCAAAAAGGGTTTTGAAGTCTGAAAGAGAAAAATTGAAGCGTGAGCAATTTAACGAGCTTTTCACAAAACTGGGTAGCCTTCTTGGTAATTTTGCTTTCTAACTTGTGCTCTCCAACCGTCCCCGACGGATAAACAATTGACTAAACACCACCTGGAGTACAATTGTTCGTGTTTTTATAGTGCAATTTTCATGAATACGTGCCTTATTCCTATGCAGAATTAAGTGAGCAGAACAATGGGAAGGCCTCTATACTAAATGAGACAATCCGGCTTCTGAAGGATATGGTTTCTCAGATTCAAAGCCTCAGAAAGGAGAACGTTACTTTGTTATCCGAATCTCATTATGTAAGCTCACAGATTTTCGTTAATGATGCTTTCTGACTCGTCATATGGAATCTTACCATTTGATGATCATGATTCATGTTCTTGTCAAATATTCTTCCCCTTTTACCTCGCAAATATTGATGTTATATTTTAGATTCCAGGTCGATGTATGTTTATTAGTGTATCAACATGTCGATCAGTTGCAACTCTTGCAAGTAGTTAAGGGCAAAAACATAAAAAAAAACCTCTGGTATCGTTACACAAATGCTTGTACGAGACTGTCTCGCCAGCAGCTGGAGTCTCCTAATTACCCATGAATAAACGAGGGATGTTAAATTTTAGAGATTATTTATGTTGGTTGCATATTAAGACGGTCTCACAAAAGCCTCACTAATGAGATAGACTCGAAAAAAGAAAAAAAAAAAAGTTGCTCAAGTTTGCTTATAAGTTCTAATGTTGATGTTTAACCAGGTCACAGTAGAAAAGAACGAGCTGAAAGAAGAGAATTTTGCTCTCGAGGTGCAAATCAAGAGTATGCAGAGTGAATTAGAAGAAAAGCTGGCCTTATCTCAGCCTAATCTGAACGTAACGCCTCCAGAATGTTGGCCCAGTCTTCCCCAACCGTCCCCTACTGATCCTTCAACACAGCAACCACCAATTCTTGGACCCTTATACGTCATCCCTATAAATCCCGAATTAGACACACTTGGAAAACTCGTTTCCCCAAACCAAGTAGTTCCAGTGCGAAAACCTCGCCCTAGATATCCTACACCAGAAGACTCCTGGCCGTTGCATCTGCTCTCCAAGCAACCAGAATCGACTTATTCGACATTGAAGTGCAATACAGATGCAACAGACCAAAATGTTTAGATTCTTTTGCAATCATTCAGAAAGATAGATGTAATATCATGTAGTTCAGTCCCCCATCTTTGTATAGGAATTCACAGTTTTAACTTTTAAGCATCTATTATAGGAATGTAAATTCTTGAGTTCTGAGTTGAATCAGATTCTCTTATATTCACTTTTGTTCTTTTTTCAAAGGTAAGAAGGGTACATAGTAAAATCACTGACGATGTCTCTGTACATGCAAGTATACTTCCGTTGCCCTGAACATTGTATGACATCTCTAAGAGTCCCAACATCGGACTTTGATATCACACCTAACCAATATACAGTGATATAAGAGCTATCTGTAGGGCTCCCATAAACTACGCTCACAAAGTCACGAGTCACACCCAGTGCACGCATATACATTGCATTTGTTCTTTTCCTGTAAACACTTTGTACGTAGCAGTGCGCTGATAGTTCGAGTCTATATCCAAAGTCTAACTCCGGTACAACCCATGTCTGACCACGACAAGTACATAACATGCTGCGTTCACAAGTCTGCCGAGATATCATCGTAAAACCAATTGAAATAGAGAACGTCAAAACTATGTGTGTACAGTTGTGCCAATTACATCACAAATCTCGTTTGATAAATTGTTTGTGTTGAGAAGAGATCAGTTTAGCTGAAATCAGTTTGGTGACGCCTGACAATGCTGAGTTTACATCCCAGGCATTCATACTATTACACGTACAACTAGAGCGCACACACCTGTAACCTGCTCCATTCAAGGAGAGGAAGGTGTATTTTAAATAACACAAAAATATTGTCAGCTACTATAATACGTAGTTGACTCATCAATCACGGTCGGTGACCTCTCACAACTTCCTTTTATTTTTAACTCTAGCTATTTTAATCGAGTGTGAGAGTTGTCTTAAATTAAAACGATCTTAAACAAGTAAATGATAGCTAGGTGCATCAATAAACATGTATACTGACTGCCCTGTACTATTCAATATGACTCTTACTACTTGTTAGCCCGTTACTTTATCAGCTAATCTAGTAGATCTCTATCGTGTCCTAAAAATAAATATGCTGACGGTGTTAAAATTTGGATTTTACTAAAGTAAAAAACTACTCATTATAAGACGATCTCGATTAAATATGATGATTTAGAATGGTTGGCTGTCCCTTGTTTGATGGTGACCTATGGACAAGTCGGCAGTGACCTAAGCTCGGTTTCTATGTTTGCTGTGGTGACTGGTGACTGTGGTCCTTTACCACCTTGCTATTGTCTATTTATAAATTGTTATACGGGCTTTAAAGTTCAAATAAAGACCTTTTATAATCAAATGGGTTTTGTGTGACGGTTGCTGACCACATCCTTAATTATGAGGTCAGAAGTTCCATTCATGCCTATGAGAATAGAATAAACTTCTTAGTCAAGCATTTGCGAAAAAAAAGAGAGAGAGAAAAACATAGACGGTTATTATTCCACACTCAATTACATATTTACATATAAACACAAATTATTGTTTTAACACCGGTATATTCGCCTTAAACATGAAGCGAATCAAGTAAATTAGCAAATATTGCTTGTAAAGACCTCTCACAACCCCTCTTTCACTTGCAGCTTGTGAGAGCTTGAGAGGTCATAAATTTATGACAAAAAATGTCTAGTCACAAATGAAAATTTGCCCAAGGAAATGACAATAAACTTGTCCAATTTATGTACAAAGAATAATACTTGACCACTTAACCAGTTTTACATTTACACTTAACATGATCTTCTAAAAGAAACCAAATGATAAATAAGATCGTTTCACTATTTTAAGACGGTATTACACAATAATTATACGGGATACTAGCTTTTTCTTACCCCCAATAATTCCCCAGCTTTACCCACATTCTTTTGCCTTCCCTATATTTCACAAAAACTTCTGCCTCAAAATCAGTGTGGACCTGTTATTTACTTTACTGACAGAAACCCTTACTTTACTACACTTATCTTCACATCACAAATCAACTTCTTGTATTTGCAAATTTACATTTGTTGTTTTGTTGTTTGAGAATTGAGATCAATATTCTCCAGATATGGGAGGAAATGGAGGTACTGCTTTTCTCAAAGTGGTGCTACAGAACTTTGATGTTCTTGCTGGGTTTGTACCTCTTCATTTTCCCTACCTTTATCTATTACTCTATCCCTCTCAATTATTTGTTTACTATTAATTCTTTGTGAAGCCTATTTTAATCAAAAGTTAAACAAATAATTGAAACGAAGTTGTTAAAAGGATGGCCTAACTGTTGAAAATCTAGGAACCCGGATTTTATATATTAGTAAAAGATTTAAACTTTGTTTCAGTTTCTTGCTTAGATTGATGGGTTTTGTTTGATTTTAAATCTTCAGCAAGTTTATTGAATTACATTGGGTTTTCCGTTTGTGGGTATTTCTATAAATCTGTTTATGCATTGGTTTGGTGAGGTTCAAGGGTAAGGTTACGTACATTTGACTTTCTCCGACCTCAAAAACATCGAATCCTGGTAGTAGTAGTAGTAGTTACAATTGCTTTATATGTTGATAAATAGTTTAAGTTATGTTTGTAACTGAAATTTGGGATCATTTGTGTTTGTTGCAGGCCTGTGGTGAGTCTTGTTTATCCCCTGTAAGTAAAATTCTAAGGCCCTCTTTGTCTTTCTTTTCTTTGTACTCCTATATAACTTCACTTCCACTTAAGTTATGTCTTAGATCGAGTCACGAAACCATGCTAACTATTGGCTGAGACACAGGGAGTAATATGTAATGCTTAGGATATGAAACTGACATAGGAACTTGAAATGTTAATCTTCTCGCTAAATTATAGATTACTCTCTCCGTCCCAGTCAATAGTTATCATAGATGTTAATCTTCTCACTAATAATCAGATTATAAAATTGCGTAAATCTTGCAGATTATCTTGTACCCTTATACCTTAGGTGACTTTCAAGGATTTTTTTTTAATATTATTTGGAATTTTGATAGGTATGCATCAATCAAAGCTATTGAAACCAAGTCTCCTATTGATGATCAACAATGGCTTACCTACTGGGTTCTATATTCTCTTATAACTCTTTTTGAGCTCACTTTTGCAAAAGTAATTGAATGGTGAGATTCCCTGTATTGCTCTTTTTTCTGTTCTACACTTTATTCTACGTGATTATAAGCGTTGGTATGAAGATAAATGTGTTTGTTACTAGTGGAAGCCTAAATCTCTATCAAATTCGGAGGACTATCAGCCTGATTGTTGATATTGACTCCCGAGTCTGGATAGTAAACAGTTAATACCCGTTCGAACAAACTGCTCAGTAATGGTGCTTGAACTATCAGCCTGATTCGTTTGCCATAAAAAGCTCTTTGGTAGATTTAGGATGTAACTCGGTCTTTATACTCCTTAATATTGTCTCATTGTTCTTTCAGTCTCATCTAGTAACAGGCTAAGACTCATAAATCTTACTTACGATACTATTTCTATGTGTTTGGATGCACAGGATCCCTATCTGGTCCTATGCCAAGCTAATCGCGACATGCTGGCTGGTCATACCATACTTTAGTGGAGCTGCATATGTTTATGAACATTTTGTGAGGCCAACCTTTGTAAATGCGCAAAAACAATCCGTTAATGTATGGTATGTCCCAAGAAAGAAGGTTACCTTCAGTGAGAAAGATGACATTATAACAGCTGCTGAGAAATACATTCAGGAGAATGGAACTGGTGCTCTTCGTGAAATTATCGACAAGGTAACAAGCAATCATAATCAGTTTAATCTTCTTTTAATTTCTGTGTTGTCCGTAACTTAAAGCTCTCATTTAAAATTTCAGTTCACTAAAATTGCATCTTTGATAGGGAGTGATGTCCCTTACAAACGATGCAACTCGTGAGATATATGTACAAGATTTTCTGTGAAATTAAGTTGACCCAACTACTTTTGGTTATCTCTGTAGGCTGAACACACGGAAATGAAGCCAAGGGTTAATTACGGAATTTTCGAGAATGAGTATCAGTACTAACTCAGATCTACTACTCCTGCATCTTTATCTTCGCTGCAGTTTGATCTAATGTTGATTTTCATGTTCAATGCTGTTGTATTATAGTTGGTCTTGCTTAGGTTAGCGGTTTAGGATCACCGTAGTACTGTACTAAACTTGAGTCACTTGTCAGTGAGTATATCTGAACTTTCCTGGTAAATACAAGGAAAGGAAATAAAAGTTTTGATACTGCATTACTGCTTGTGCTATAGTTTCAAAATGCTGTCGTCTACAACTGATGACTACATGCACTAGATCATTACCGATGAATGCATCGGCCCAGAAGTCTTTTTTCCCGTATCTTGCGTTGTATTGGTGGTAACAAATTTTAAAGCTTGTAATTTGTACTTGGTAAATGTGTAATATAATCGTTTAAAAGCTTTTAGACGTTCGTGAACTAATTTTTCTAGGTCGTCGACATTATATTGCTACCATGGGTCAGAAAAGTGGAAGACTGAGGCTCGTTTAGTCGTTTGACCCCACCCGCCAAAGTCACTGGGTAGCGGTACTCCCAGCCTTAGTTCACCTCACAAAACAAAAACTGGTTGAACAATGTAATATGGACAAAAGCATCGCAAAACTAAAATAGAAAGGTAATAATATACAAACATAAATGAATTAAAGGCCCTTGAACTAGCCCAAAATATGCAACTCAAACCGACTCAGCCTAAAAGTTTATGATACCATTTTTTTCCATTTCAAAAGTTTAATAAAAAATTAATTTTTTTTAAGTTATTACTTCAAATTTTATATAGAAATATTAATATTTTAATAATCCTTATTGTTTATATTCACTTTTAATCAAACTGAATCTTGGCCCAACAGATAAAGGGGATTTACCTATTGAATAAGGGCATGTCTTTCTGACTTAATTTCTGCTAATTTTAGTTTACTTAGCCCATCTTTTCACAAATTAACTCTTAGGGGTTGTTTGATTCACCATGCGGAGATGAAGTTCCTAAGAAGTTAAGTTCATGTGATTTTATAATTCATGTGAATTGCAAAAATGTTGTTTGGTTGTCAGGAAGTGAATTCATGTGGAAAGTTGCACTTACCGGGTGGGTTGTGTTAGGTAAGCAATTTCCTACATTATGTATGAATTAAAGTTCCTTGGGAAGTTCTAATTCCCTGAAATGGGCAACCAAACAACATCACATTTACGCAATACAGGGAAGTTCTACTTCCCATGATTTAGGAAGGAAACCAAACAACTCCTCAGTTTAGCTCTATTCAGCTCGATCAGTTTTGTTAAGCTCCTATCAACCAAAAAGAACAGCGCCCAACTCATGTTAGGGTTCGGTCAATCGTGCCATGGATCAAAATTTGCAAGTCTTAACTCGACTCGACTTGACAAAAACAACCCGACCCAATTGACCTAACCTGAACAGGTTGACCTGATCTAAAGCACTCGAATGTGACCCCAAACTTGAATTGACCCGATTGACATGAGGTCTGAGCTTCGTTGACCCGTAACTTACCCTGATCTGAACCCACCTAACCAGAAAATGACCAATATAAAAACTTAAAATGACTAATTTGAAAGCCCGCTTAGTATTATTTAAGTAAAAATAAATAATCAATTATCAAAACAAAAAAATAAATAGGTAATAATCAAAAACTTCACTTTTCTCCTAATCATTAACCCAAAAATGACCCAACCCGCTTGATTCGAAAATGACCCGACCAACACACCCGAAATGATTCGATCTGATCAGAACTAACCTACTAATATGACACACCCGAACGGACGTGACCTAAACTTGCCTCCTAAACCCGACCCCGAGTGATCCGTTTGTCAGGTCTAGAGTTGACTACTACTCTTACCCCTCCAAAAAAAAGGTCGGGTTGGGTGAGGTTTAAGTATGAGGTAGTTTGGGGCAATAGACAAAACCATATTGGGCAAGTTTAAAAAATAGCCCAGAACAAAGTGAAAAATAGGGTTTAAAGGCCCAAAGAGAGGGAGCAACTAGGGTTCAACATTTATACTTCATCACCACCCCCTCTTCCTTCCTCTGCCTTCCTCCTTTCATCTCACACACATTCTTTAGAGAGAGAGAGAGAGAGAGAGAGAGAGAGAGAGTTAGAGAGAGAACAATCGTATCTCAGTGAAGCAGGACAGCTATGGTGCACGTCAACTTTTTCCGCAACTGTATGCTCTTTCTTTCCTCTATTTACCATTTTACCCTTGTTCTTAGGTTTCATCGTTTTCTTTTGTTTATCTCTTAAATTCTTCCACCATTTTTATGTTTTTTTTGTTCTAGGGTTTCATTTTTATACATCTTATGTTTGATGTTAACAAAACAAATCAGATTTTCTAAAGTTTTGAGCTTTGATTGTTGTAGATCTTTTGTTGTGCTGTTAATCCCCTTCCAGTTTCGATTCTCTAATATCCCTCGAAACCGTTTCGTAAATCTTAACTCTGTAATATCGCTCTAAAAGTTGTTGCTTTAAAGTATATAGATTGATTCGTTGAATCGTTGATATTATTTGAATTTGCTGTGAGATATTAATTATAATGATTATGGTTCACTAATTGGTAGTTTATCGTTTTCAATAATCCCTCCGTCCCGACATTTGTTTCCCTTTGATTAAAATACGCCTCACAAAGAATAAAATAATGTATAAATGATTGGTTGACGGAAGTACTAGATTTGAGTACTAGATTTTAGGTCTGTGGAAATGGGAATTTGAAAACATTCTGTAGGATATTTTGGTTGAGTGAAGAATGTATTTTGATTGTTGCTGAATTGAATATTGTGTTTTGAATAGATGGTAAGACCTTTAAGAAGCCACGACGTCCTTATGAGAAGGAGCGTTTGGATGCTGAGTTGAAGCTAGTTGGAGAGTATGGTCTTCGTAACAAGAGGGAGTTGTGGAGGGTTCAGTATGTGTTGAGTCGTATCAGGAATGCTGCTCGTCACCTTCTAACCCTTGATGAGAAGAACCCTCGTCGTATCTTTGAGGGTGAGGCTTTGCTTCGTAGGATGAACAGGTATGGACTGCTGGAAGAGGGTCAGAACAAGCTTGATTTTGTCTTGGCTCTTACTGTTGAGAACTTCCTTGAGCGCCGTCTTCAGACTCAAGTCTTTAAATCTGGAATGGCCAAGTCTATCCACCATGCCCGTGTGCTTATCAAGCAAAAGCACATCAGGTAATTCATACTTGGCTCTGCATATTTAAGTCTGTTTCTCTCTAATGCCCGAGTTAATATACACTTTGTCATATGACGATTTGTTTGTGAATGTTACTGGATTATTCTTAGTTGGTATTGTTAAAATTTGGCAAAGTTATGATTCTCGTCTCATTTTTGTATTAAAGTGTTTTTCATTGTGTGTTAGCATTTCTGAGATTTAGGAATTGGCTTTGCAAATTTATTGAATGTTAACTTTCTGGAGTTCTCAAGAAATGAATACAGCAAGTCGAGAGTCTTTTACTGCTTTTCTATCATTGTGCTGTGACTGCTGTCTGTTGCTGAGCAAACAAGCTTCATGCCAAGTGTTTGAGTACCACTATCGTTTCATTGCATTTTCCTCTATATTCATTTCTGTGATTATGTCTGTGTAGGGTTGGAAGGCAGGTTGTGAATGTCCCATCATTCATGGTCAGGGTTGACTCACAGAAGCACATTGACTTCTCACTTACAAGTCCATTTGGAGGTGGTCGTCCTGGAAGAGTGAAGCGAAAGAACCAGAAGGCTGCTTCCAAGAAGGCTTCTGGAGGAGATGGAGATGAGGAGGACGAGGACTAAGCGTTTAACTAGTAGTCTAGTACAAGTATGCTCTAGTTGGCAACCCAGACTTTCCTTTCTTATTATAGTTTGAGAACATGGTTTTGTTTCGCATGGCGGCTTTTGTTTCATCTTTGTTTTGAACTTGAAAGACTAAAATTTATGCTGCTTGCTTTTGCCATTTTCAGTCCTTGCGTGATTACAGTTTCTCTTCTAAAGCCTGCCCAGTGCCCACATTTAGAACTAAAGGCGTTGCCCATAAAAATCACGCATTTATTTAGTTTGCGTCAAAGTTGCTTGTTATTTAGACAGTTACTCTTAAGGTTCTTTTGGGCTTCGTAGATAGATAAAGATAACTAGTACAGGACCTGAAGTTGTTCAACCTCACTTGTGTGAACTGTGAAGTTGTGAATCTGTTGGTAGCTGTTTACAAGTGTCTCATGTGTTAAGAGTAGTGTTACCAATCTTCCATATGCTAGTGTATGGCGTTAGAGGAATGCTACCAATCTCATATGCTAGTGTAGGTAGCTGTTTCTTCGTTGTGATAACAAGTAAATAAACAATTTTGTCAATATGGTTGTTTAATAATTAAGGAGATGAAGATAGAACATGACGGTAGATGATCTGTACTCTTTTAAGTTTCTCTTGCCCTCACTCAATTCCTATATAAATAGAATTACCAAATTTGACTGCTATGTGAGGTGGCAATCAAAGTTACTTAGGCTGGTTGAGTTGGGTTAAAGCGGGACAGGTGACTGAGGTCATATTATGTATGGGTTGTGTGACTGTGTCAAGTTAACATTGGACTTCGGGTTGGTTTAGGTTATGTCGGACCATAATTGTGTTGGATCATCATCGGTAACTGGTTAAGTCGGTCGGATTGTTTTAGGTGACTATCAAGTCGGATTATAAACATAGGGTATTGCTCTTTCACATACGCATTTTATTCTTTAACATACGCAAATTACCTTCTTATCCCTTTCATTTTTTCAATTTCTCTCCTCCCTCTCATGCTACATTTATACTCCGTAATTAAAATAACCAAACACCCGCTCGCCAGAAGACCCAGAACTGGCTCCACCTCCATTTCCCTACCTGCACCAACCACCCATACCACCAGCAATCTCGCCGGCGACCGGCGGACCAGAGACGACCTGAGACACCGACCTCTTTCCTCAACCAACGACCACAACCACGACTCCACCAACGAACCACCTTTCACGCAACCACGATCAACGAACCACCTTTCACGCAGCCCCGCACACCACCATGTCCCCGTCCACTCTCATCTTCCATTTTCTCTCATGTATGTTAGAGTTCATTAATTGAAAAAAAAAAAGTAACAAGCAATATGGACATACGAAGTACTCAGGTAATCAACTCGTCCTCACCACTTTGTTCATATTAAATTGGTGATGAAATAAATTTTCCGAAAGAAATGGTACTCTAAATCAATTCGCCAAGCAATTAACTATTGAATGATAATTTGATTGAAAGTTGACCATTGTGTACTGCGTTATGGACATACGGTCTTATCGCACCCTAAATCAAACACATAAAACAATCTAAGTTATTCGCACTGCAATTTTGTGCAATACGAAGCAGATTAATGAAAATTTTTGATAAATCGAAGTATTTACTTGTTTGAATTGACAAATTTGAAGTGAAATTGAATTAGGTTTTAGACGAAAAAAAAAGATAAAATCAAGGTTTTTTTGGGGGGGAGGGTAGAGTTTGGAAATAATATGAAAAAAATGTATGCGAAAAAGTTATGTGAAAAAGTAACACCGTAAACGGGGTAGCTGAGATTTTATATTTTCAAGTTTTGATCGATAATTCTAGGTGAACAATTCTTGTGATCATTACAAGCAATTGTAATTGTTTATAACCAGGCCCAATAATTTCTCAAGTACCGATTATAAACTACTTATTTCTCTAGTCCATTTTGGGCTAGGCAAAGACAAAAAGGATCGTTATCAGTTATCAATTTTATCTCGGGTTGGGTTGGATTTCAAATGTCTACGTCATATTTCTCGAATCGGGTCAACTTTGGCTAACTCTATCTACACGGTTCTCACATGCAAACATGCAATTGTTCTGTACTCCCAAGTTTCCAACTTATTATCTTGACCCTTGTATTAGAAACTTCAACTATATTATCACCTTTTTCTTTTGGATAGTGATAGGGCGTCACCGGGTGACGCCCAAATTGGGTGCCACTCTCTCACAAGCATTCTTTATTGAAGGGGCCCGCACTCACCTCATGTGAGAGGGTGGCGCCCAAATTGGGTGTCACCCGGTGGCGCCCTTTCATTTTCCTTTTCTTTTTAGGTGTAGACTGCTCGGTTCAATCGGGATTTGAGTCGGGTATAACCACTAGGGCGCTTAAACTCTTTCTTAGGAATTTAAACACGTTTGTATTCATAGGACTTAAACACGAGACACTGATTAAATTAAAACAACCACTTTTCAGTTGATCTAAATGCTCATGAGTGACTATATTATCTCTTCACCCACCTCTTTTATTTGATAATATCGAAGGTAGAATTATCACCTATATAAAGGCAATTCTTATACCATACACCCAGGTGTATGGTACTTCCTACTCTCACTATTAAAAATAAAATAAATAAGATAAAAATTCATTCACATGATTAAGCAGTTAACAACGCTTACCATAAACCCTTTTTCCTCCCCTTTTATACCTAGATCTTTCATACTTCCAAAAAGAATAGTGCATAAAATTTTATTTTATATTTCATTTAAACCTATTAGTTTTGTATTCTTAGATTTGTATTCTGATTGATAATCTTCTAACTCAACAGGTAAGTGTATTAATTGAATGAATTTTTATATTTTGTCTCATTATTTATGGTTAGTTTTGTGATTTTAGGAGTGTGATTCATCATATAGCAGTATCATATTCACTTTTAATTTAGTGAATATGATAATTTAGTTTGATGGTCATATTCATCATATGACACTATTATAGTGAATATGATTGTGTAATTTGATGAATATGTATCATGGAATGTCATATTCAAAATGTGACACTATTATATTCTTTTTGAGTTCAGTGAATATGATAGTGTAATTTGATGAATATGTATTATGTAATCTCATATTCACAATAAGACACTATCATATTCACTTTGAACTCAGTGAATTGAATACGATAGTATAATTTGATGAATATGAGAGATTAATGTCATATTCACTCAATGACCCTATTATATTCATTTTGATTTCGGTGAATATGGTGGTTTAATTTAATGATTATGAACTATTAACTTCGCAAATTTAAGTACGACTAGATGAAACTATAAATTTGATGAATTTGATATGATTTTAAAATTGATAAGTTGAGTAATTTGCAAAAGAAAAAGAAACGTAGAATAAGTAGTGGGTAGTTATTCATGTACTGGGTAATTAACTATTTTTTTTTATTTTATCTTTTCTATAACTCCTATGGGAGTATCATGCTCCCTACACCCCGGGAGTAGGATATAATTTGCCTATAAAGGAACTACCATTACCCATAAGGTCATAGGAGAATAATGCAGTAGTTAAAGGGAGGTGAATAACTTTTCCATGATAGAAAAAAAAAAGAGTTGGATTACCTGACCCAATTTTGTGTTCAATCTTATGTTCCACTACCATGTTCCAATTTCTTATTCCATCTTATATTCGACTATCATCCCCTTTTTCTCATTTCCGTCGTCCACCACCACCACTCACCATCATGTTTTAAAATTCATTGAACTTATTACTTGTCTAAAAAATAATTTCATGCCGTCCTAAACCATCCCTTGTAATAACCATCACCATCTCCGAAGTAAGTACATGTAACGACTTTTACGTAGCAAAACCCCCCACCTGTAAGTTTGGCTCCCTTTAAATAAACCCATAAAAAATATCGATCGTAAACGTTTTAAAAGGCAACCGAACCCTACATTAATACGTAAAATACTAGCTATCTAGGACATAGCTGCTAGACCTAATTCTTTATCCAAGTCAAAAATAGAGAAGCTGAGTTTATATATAGCTAAGAAAAATGTCAAATTTAAGAGCACCTTCAGATGATCAAATTCAAGATCTTATTTCCAAGCTGCAGTTACTTCTCCATGAGCTCCATACTATTCAAGGCTCCAACAAGGTAACATCCACTCTTTTAACTAACCGTAGATCTCCTAAGAGACGGTTTCTCAATATACTGTTTTGTGCTAGTACATCAATTACTCCACATTGGTATTATTATACAATAATAATGTGATTAATGGTTTACCTTATTCCATTATCAGTTCGCCTTTACGTCACTAACTAACTATAAATATGGATGAAAACGTACTCAGGAATCAGAAGCATCAAGAGTATTGGAAGATACATGCAATTGTATAAAGAGATTGCATAGAGAAGTAGATGAGTTGAGCGAGAGACTGTTTCAACTGTTACCAACAGCTGATACCTCTGATCAAGCTGCATTAATTAGGAGTTTACTTATGCAATCAACTACTACTTGATATTTTTTACTTGTCCACCTATTGTTGCCTTAATTAAATCTTATTGTGTTGTTCCCGATCAGTAACGGTATCAAAGAATGATTTCATGTCAACCGAGCGCAAATCATTTTAAGATTAAGGTTATATGTCGTCGATGATGTCGGGGACCTAGTATCCACTATGCCTCCTTGTTGGTTGGTATTCATTCTTTGTCATGTAGGGTTTTGTACTTTCGTCACTAGCTGCTAATTGCCGGTGGAACTAATAGTATAGGGTACGGACGTGCGCTGGATAATTATATACTACTTAATTAGTCTTCTTTATTACCACGTTCCTTTGAACTAGCAGCAAGTCTCTCTTGTAACAGATATATCCGTTATAAGCTTGTGACGGGTCAACTAATACCCATGTGGGTAGATAAAGACAAAACAGATTGCTATTCCTTAGGCATTTTGTTCTTGTCTTATCTACCCCCACATGGGTAATATTTGACCCGTCGCAAGCTTGCGACATATATGCCTGTCACAAATGAGAATTTGTGTTGAACTAATACTCCATCGGTCTCAGTTATTCGTTTATTTTTGGATTTAACACAAAAATCAAGAGAAAAAGAGAGAGTCAATTATTTGATGATAAATAGACGAAACTAAGGGTGGAGATCAAATCGTCAATCAAAATTAGTCTCAAACTAGAAAAGAAAATAATTGACAAGACATTCATAATGAAATAGGTAAACAAATTATAGAAACAAGTCATCGAGAGAGTAATATTCATCCAGTAGGTCTTATGAGAGACCATCTCTCATTAATTTAGTGGGACACATAATAGGGAAAAAAGAAATTCAGTGTATTCCTCAATCCATCATGTGAGAGGTCTTTTAATAACGCTATTGAAAGACCGTCTCTCCAAAATTTTTATAATATTCATTCTTTGTCATCAATCTACTCTTTTGCAACCGACTCAAGATTATGAGATTATCTCAAGATTGTAGTTCAAGAAAAAAATTCGTTTAAAAATTTATGATAGGTTCATGGCATAATAAACATCGTAGAGAAAAAGTACTCTAATTTTGTTCTTTCTAGATGTTATCCCATTATTGTCACTTTACAGTTAAACATTGCGTCAACTCTCGGTACTCGGTAAATACTTTTCCTTAAATTCTCCTAAATAAAAAAATGAACAATAAAAAATTGGTTGGAGACTTGGACTGAGGCCTCCAACACTTCGTCATATTAGTATGATATTGTCCGTTTTAGGTCAATTCCATATAATTTTGTTATTGACCTCCTTTGCAAAAGTCCTCAAATTAATAGAGTGGTGGATCTCTTATAAACTAGGTAGAACTCTTCTTCTTTTCCAATGTGGGACTTGAGTTGACCACCTCAACAATCCTCCCCTGAAACCAAGGACCACATCATTGTCATCCCCTCCAACAACGGGAGCCATCGCCTAATCACAACATTATCAGAAAGACTTTCGACACGCGCCACCCACAGAGCGAGGTCACTCCGAGGGAGCTCATCCTCATTGACAAAGGTAGTCCACTACCTCGAGCTCCATCACACACTGGACCCAGCTGAACCATGACTCTGATATCACTTGTTGGGACTGTCGCCTCCACCACAGATTAGTATGATATTGTCTGCTTTGGCCAAACTCGCACTGTTTTGTCTTTGGACTCCTTTTCATAAAGCCTCATACTAATGAAGTGGCGTGTCTTTTACAAACTTTAATTTTCTGTTTCATCGTTTAATATTAGTGGTCCTTTACAACTTTTGTTTTCTAATGTTTGGACATCGCCAGTTTATTCGTATGATAATTTCAAATATTACGTAATTTTTGTTGATCATTTT
Organism: Silene latifolia; assembly: GCF_048544455.1. Taxonomy (NCBI): domain Eukaryota; kingdom Viridiplantae; phylum Streptophyta; class Magnoliopsida; order Caryophyllales; family Caryophyllaceae; genus Silene; species Silene latifolia. Next base: position 20,557,642 of record NC_133526.1, on the reverse strand, counting down.
ACCAAGTATATTTGACTTTACCCTCTTAAACGCAAATCCGACACTCTTATTATTTTCCAACGTTTTCAAGGTCTTGTTGAAATTTTTTTTTAATCAGCCCATCCAATATTTTCTGACAACGGAGGAGAATACCTTAAACTCAATTCTACACTATCGACAATGGTATTGGGCAACTTACTTCTCCTCCACACACACCTGAGCATAATAATTATGCGAAACATTGTTACCGTCACATTGTTGAAATCGGTCTTACCTTACTCACCCATGCCAAATTACCAGCCACGTTTTGCCTAGTGCTTTTTCCACAGCTGTATATCTTATCAGTCATCTTCCTACCCCAACTCTCAACCACACGTCTCCGTACTTAAAACTCTTTGGCAACCCTCCAAATTGTCTGAAGTTACGAACTTTGTGCATGAATGAACAATTACACGTATCAACTACAGAGAGTTCCATCAATTGTCCACACTATTATAGCAACACAAAAACATATACATTCTGCAAATGCTTTTTTTTCCAACTTGTGCAAACTTATATGCTCGTACAATCTATGCGTATTGGTATAATACCAATATATATATATAATAAAAACTAATAATGTGAGGTTTTTGTTTCATAAGAACCAACAGTTAGTGACCATATGGACCAATATGATAGAGTCAAATTTCATAGGAAGTGCCAATGTGCCCAGAATTTTGATTAAAGTGACTTTATCCATACACGAGAAAATGGTGCAATAACATTATAACAATAACATCACTCATTCCTGGGTATATAAGTCTTAAATTTAAATCGGGTTAAATAAAATATAAAATATAAAAGACAAAAGCCAAACGCCTCGGAAATATCACATACACACATTTTGGCCCTTTTATTCGGCTGAAAAGAGCTGAACTAAACTGAACTTGATGGAGCTGAACCAGAGGCGATTCTAGGATTCGATAGATGAGGGTGCGTAAAAAAAATTTACAACGAAAAATCGAGTTATACATTAAAAAATCTTATTTAATTAGGCAAAATAGTATCACCAACCACTAGACTAACATAATTAATATGCTCATTTACCAATCAAATTTGTATTTATTTTTGGAAAAGACTGTGCAGATGCATCCCTGCACCCCATCAGAACCGTCATGAAGCTGAACTAATAGAGTATGTTGAACATAATTGAAATGAGCTGAAGACTAAACAAGGCCTTTGTCTCATCTTTCCACATAGGATGCTATTTAATCCATTTTAATTTTCGAAAAGATAGACCCGTCTTAAAAGAGACCGATTGAAATAACATTTTATGTCTATGATTGATGCATTTAGGTACAAAAAGAAGTGGGAAACCCTATAAGTCAATGTTGATTATTTTTGCAGCTTTTGTATGTGCATGTTTTGAGTAGTGCATTACAACTGCCCATGGCCATAATGCTACGCTCTCGCAAATGGAAGCAAAATTTTGAGCAAATGCCAACTTTATATCACTGTTAAGCGTGTCTTATGAATTAAGTGATTGTACGATTCCGCCTTTGACGTGGTCGTAAAAGTAGACTATCAACATCACCAATTCACCATCATTACGGGTTCATCGAATAATCATTTGGCATCAAACATATATAGATAGGAGTTGGTCTTCAAGACGGGCCATTTTGATGTGAAGCAATAAGACGGGTTTTTGTAACCATTTCACAGGTAAATGTGAGACCACTATTAAAAAACAAGTTATCATAAGCTGTAACACTAGTGTACCATCGTGGTTACATTTAACCATAAAATGATTACATATGTCCGTCTAAAACTTCAAATAAAAAGTGGCCGTCTAAAACAAGAATTTGCGCATAGAGTGACGGTTTCAGAGTTTAAACTTTTCTAGGTTGAAATGTGGACTTGAATTTTGGAAAAGAAACATGGACTTCATAAGTCATTAGAAAAAACAATTCTTCTTGTATAAAACTATTTTACAAGAGACTTACTAAATTACAATAGATTCAAGTTTTCCGAAAGTATCATGCAAACTAATTTCAATGCAAGGAAAACCAGAGTACGAAAACTTGGAACCATCTTAAATAGACCTATATTATTCCCAATCCCAGCAGCTTCATGCTTCCTGTCACATGACACAATTATCGGTATATCTTTTATCTTGTACGACAGCTTCAACTTGGTCCTCTAGGACTTCCCGGACCAAGTTACAAACTCGTAAATAGCACATGATAATCGATAGTTGTCCTCCTGCAAGAAGCTCGGGAATATTGACATAACCAACAACCTTGTCTGGGAACAACTTGTGATGATTAAATACTTGAAAGCGGAGATAATCAAATTCCACATTCATGTCTTTAAAAACGCTCATTTTTTTGGATTAAACTTATCTCGATCGAATCGAATCAACTTATAGGATCTCGAATCAACTTAACTTAACTTATAGGATCTCGAATCGAACTTATTGGATCTGAATCGAATCAACTTATAGGATCGAATCAACTTATAGGATCGAATCGAATCAACTTATAGGATCGAATCAACTTAAATTAAGTGAGGTATAGGATCTGAACTGAACTTATAGGATCTGAACTGAACTGAACTGAACTTATAAGATCTTGACAGAATATTAGTAAACATATGTAATTTATTTACCATATATTTGTTAATATTAGTTACCTTAGTTGTATTATCCTATTAGCCTAATTGTAGCTAATTAGTTATTTAGTTCCTAATTAACAGGATACTAACCTATGTATTTATACGCATCTTCTTCATTGAATAAACATCAACCATTATCTTCCTTTATGGTATCAAATTAGGTTTCGATCTTAACTCGCTTCCGCTCCAACCTAATCGTCTTATTCTTCCTCTTCTTCTTCTTCTTCTATTCTCTGACCTCTCGTCAAACTCAAAGATGACTAATGACACAAATGCTAAGTCGGCTTTCCATCCGGCTCTCGCTGTCAATAGCATCAGGAACCACATCACCGTCTTATTGGGTATGGACAACGATCAATATCCTCTGTGGGTTGCTCTTTTCACAAATCACGCGAAATCAAATCGCGTTCTCCATCACATCATCAAACCAAAAAGCGGATTCCCAAAACCGCCTGTTACTGATGCCGAGAAGGAATTGTGGGAAACCCTCGACGCTACGGTTCTGCAATGGATTTATTCCACCGTCACAAACGAACTTCTAGAAATCATTGTTGACGAAGACACCACCGCTATGAAAACGTGGGATCGTCTTGCCAATATTTTTCAAGATAATCGTAACTCTCGTGCCGTGACGCTGGAACAGGAATTTTCACACATAGAAATGCGTGATTTTCCCAACGCCTCAGCCTACTGTCAAAGATTAAAATCTTTGGCTGATCAATTGAAAAATGTTGGTGCTCCGGTAACCAATAGCCGACTTGTTCTTCAAATGATCTCGGGTTTAACTGAGGCCTATAGTAATGTTGGATCGATAATCCGACAACGTGAACCCCTTCCCGATTTTTTTCAGGCCCGTTCCATGCTTACTCTTGAAGAAGCAGGGCTTGCAAAGCAATCAGCAACCTCTGCCATGTATGCGAAAGGGTTTGTCGACAGTGATGGTGTCGGCTCCTCCACGGTGGCTACTCACGGTTCTGGGAAGGGTGGTAAACAGGGCAACAAGAAGAAAGGAGGAGGTCACAAAGGTGGTAAGAGTTCTAAACAGCACTCGGCTACTCCTACTTCTCCGGTTTCATCTTCTGCTACTACTCCGGGACCTGCTCCGGGACAGTGGCCGGCCAGTTATGGTGGGTGGCCGTGGCCTGCTGCCCCATGGAGCTACCCTCCCTGTCCCTATCCTACGGGTCCTTGGGGAAGGCAGGGCATGTCTTTTCGGCCTCAAGCAGGAGTACTTGGTCCGAGACCTGCTCAAGCGTACACTGCGTCAGGAACTTCTCCGTCTCAGACGGATATTGAGGCTGCTATGTATACTTTGGGTCTTACTTCTCCTGAGCCATGGGTTATGGACACCGGTGCGACATCTCACATGACCGCTAATCAAGGTAATCTCTCGTCTTTTGTTAATTCGAGCATTCCTCATGGTATAGTCGTCGGAAATGGTCAGTCTATTCCAATTAAAGGTCATGGTCATGCAAAGCTACCTAAACCCCATCCCCCACTGGTCCTTAAAAATGTCCTTTATGCTCCAAACTTAGTCAAAAACTTAGTGTCAGTTAGAAAGTTCACAACCGATAACAATGTCACCGTCGAATTTGAACCGTTTGGCTTTTGTGTGAAGGATTTACGGACGGGGAATCGTCTCATGAGATGTGATAGTCGGGGAGCGTTGTACCAAATTTCTGCCGCAAAAGAATCCACGCTTGCTACCTTTCATTCCTCCTCGTGGCATGCCCGTCTCGGCCATCCCGGGGATCCCGTTATGTCATTTCTTAGGAAAAATAAATTGATTAATTGTACTGTGACTTCTCGCAACTCAATTTGTCATTCTTGTTCAATTGGGAAAAATGTTCGTTTACCTTTTGTCACTTCTACTACGCAAACTTTTATGCCATTTGACATTCTTCATTGTGATCTTTGTACATCGCATGTTCTTAGTTCTTCCGGTCATAAATATTATTTGATTATTTTAGATGATTTTAGCAATTATTTGTGGACTTTTCCTCTCGCCAAAAAGAGTCAAGTTAGCCCCATTTTATTGCAATTTCATGCTTATGTTCAAACTCAATTCGAGCGTAAAATAAAATCTATACAATGCGATAACGGTACGGAGTTTATCAATGGACTATTTCGTGAGTTTTGTGCTAATCAGGAACTCGTTTTTCGTCTTTCTTGCCCACACACTTCTTCACAAAATGGGAAAGCTGAGCGTAAACTTCGATCCATTAATAACATTGTTCGTACTATTTTATTTCACGCATCCACACCCGCTGTCTTTTGGCATCATGCATTAGAAATGGCTACATACATTATGAACATCTTACCAAGCAAACCAATTTCCTTTGAAATACCAGTAACTATTCTCTTTAATCGAGTCCCACTATATAATCATCTTCGAGTTTTTGGTTGTTTATGTTTTCCACTTATTCCGTCTACTACTATACATAAATTGCAACCTCGCTCTACTCCTTGTGTCTTTCTAGGCTACCCCAAAAATCATCGCGGTTATAAGTGTTTTGATCCGTCCACTAATAAAATATTTATTAGTAGACATGTTATCTTCGACGAGTCAATTTTTCCATTTGCTAAATTAACTTGTCCTCCTATCTCCGACTATGATTTTTTGAGTGACGAGGTCCCTACGTATGTCCTACGACACTTGACCCAATCACCCTCCCCCACGCCTATTACCCCACAAAATCAGACCCACCTTATCCGTGCTACAGAGACCCAAAACAGTCCCCTTTCCTCCCCTGTTTCGGCTGCTACAGGAACCGGCCATATCCCCACTCTTGTACCTTCCCCCGCTGTCTCTACCACGGTTTCCATGTCTCCTGGTCCAGCCTCGAGACAACCTCCACCACCTTCTAAACCCACTACACGTAGTGCCCATGGGATTGTCAAACCCAACCCCAACTATTCCCGACCCGATGAGGAGTACAACCTGAATACCGCTGTCACAATATCACCCATTCCCCGTAATCCTGTATCTGCTATTCATGACCCGAATTGGAAATTGGCTATGGATGACGAGTATAATGCTCTTGTTGACAATAAGAGGTGGGACTTGGTTCCGCGTCCCCCCAATGTAAATGTCATTCGTTCAATGTGGATTTTCAGGCATAAATTTCATTCTGACGGTTCCTTTGAAAGGTATAAAGCACGTCTTGTAGGTGACGGAAAAACGCAGCAAATTGGAGTCGATTGTGGCGAAACTTTTAGCCCCGTGGTAAAACCCTCTACTATTCGAACCGTTCTCAGTCTCGCTCTATCAAATTGCTGGTCAATTAACCAACTTGATGTCAAAAATGCTTTTCTACATGGCGCCTTGAATGAAACCGTTTTCATGTATCAACCATTGGGTTACCGAGATAAACAACGCCCGGATCATGTGTGCCTACTTAAAAAATCGCTATACGGTTTTAAGCAAGCTCCACGTGCTTGGTACAAGCGTTTTGCCGACTACATTGCTCGTATTGGGTTCACCCATAGCAAAGTGGATCATTCTCTCTTTATTCTTCGACAAGGTAACAATTTGGCTTACTTATTACTCTATGTCGATGACATAATTCTTACATGTTCCACTGACTCTCTTCGTGCCACCATTATGAGCCAATTACATTCGGAATTCGCCATGAAAGATCTCGGCCCCTTGAGCTTCTTCCTCGGCATTGCTGTTAAACGAGATAAGACTGGTATGTTTCTTTCCCAATTGACATATGCCGAGTCCATTATCAATCGTGCTGGCATGTCCAGTTGTAAGCCCGCAGCAACCCCCGTTGATACAAAACCGAAACTGAGTGCTTATTCGGATACCACTCCTTACTCGGATCCTACACTATATAGAAGTCTAGCAGGTGCCCTTCAATATCTTACCTTTACGAGACCGGACATATCTTACGCCGTTCAACAGGTATGCTTATTTATGCATAATCCTATGGACTCTCATATGGGTACATTGAAGCGCATCATTCGCTATATCCAAGGCAGTCTTTCCCGTGGTCTATGGCTTTGCAAGTCGCTTCCTAAGCAACTAACGGCCTACACCGACGCGGACTGGGGTGGTTGTCCGGATACTCGGAGGTCTACATCGGGATACTGTGTTTTTCTTGGGGACAATTTGATTTCTTGGGCCTCTAAGCGTCAACCTACGTTGTCACGGTCTAGCGCTGAATCCGAATACCGAGGAGTTGCTAATGTTGTAGCCGAATCTTGTTGGTTACGCAATCTGCTTGTCGAACTTCATGTTCCCATGACTAAAGCCACACTTGTTTACTGTGACAACGTCAGTGCGATATATATTTCCGGAAATCCCGTTCAACATCAACGCACGAAACATATTGAAATGGACATTCATTTCGTGCGCGAGAAAGTGGAGAAAGGTGAAGTTCGGGTACGTCATATCGCTTCTCGTTATCAAATTGCTGATATTTTTACCAAAGGACTTCCGTTGGTACTTTTTGATGATTTTCGAGACAGTCTCAATGTTCGTTATCCTCCCGTTTCGACTGCGGGGGTGTGATAGAATATTAGTAAATATATGTAATTTATTTACCATATATTTGTTAATATTAGTTACCTTAGTTGTATTATCCTATTAGCCTAATTGTAGCTAATTAGTTATTTAGTTCCTAATTAACAGGATACTAACCTATGTATTTATACGCATCTTCTTCATTGAATAAACATCAACCATTATCTTCCTTTAGATCTGAACTGAACTTATAAGATCTCGAATCGAATCGAACTTATAGGATCGAATCGAATCGAACTTATAGAATCTCGAATCGAACTTATAGGATCCGAATCGAATGAATCGAATTTATAGGATCTGAAGTAAACTTATATTAAGTGACTTTAAGTCCAAAAGAACAGGGCCTTAGGTCTGCAATGTGCTTCTCAAACTTTGAAGATCATTTTCTTTTGGTGTAAAGAAGCGGGATTAGCCCTTAAATAAAAAAAAACAACAAAGTACTAAATTAAAACGCATAAAATGAAGGTCCATGGAGACCCGTATATAATATACGTCGACCAGGCTAATGAGTCCACCGTGCTGGGTTCTAAGTGCGAAATAGGTTGGATTAATTTGGATTTGAATTATTTTCAAGTCTATTTTTGTCAAGTTATTTAGACATTTATAATTTGTGATAAAAAAAGTTTGGATAGGGCTATACTGAATCGGTTCAACGGGTTAACATCGGTCCTCAGTTCGGATGTCAGGTTGAATTCTAATCAATTCATTTGGACCAAGTCAATTTTACAGGTCAATACTTACGAGTATGTCTTATGATAAACTAGGAATGTGTTCCGGGTGTAATTCTAGAGCAGTTATTTGTTACCACCTGTGCTTGTAGAATGACGTCTTTGATTGAATCGTCCTTTCGGTCTCCTGAAACAATGAACAAACTGAGGGCTCGGCTTTGTACCGAGCGAACTCACTCCGACGCTCAAGTCAGTACACTTAAAAGGATTAAGTTATGTGTTACTTGGCGAAGTATGTTTTGTAGAGAGATAAGGAAGATATTACCAGATTATGAGGTGTTTAGGTTATTTTTCGGATCCTTTCCTCAATGAGGGTTGAGGAGTATTTATAGACTTTCACCTTTTGTCACGTAGTGGCCAAGTGGCCAAGTGGATAGCAGGTGGAAAGACTGATCTACCCTCGGCCGAGGGACCCATGGCAGGCCGGCGGGCCCTGTTGGCTCGCCGCCGAGGGGTCTTGGATATGAGTTCGCGGATATGTGCCCCTACCTGGCTAGTTGTCCTAGCCGAGGCACAAAGACAGCCAGCCGACAGGCTGCGTCGGTTAAATTTGTCTAAGTCGTTGACTTCTTTGTGGATATCTTTGACCTTGCTCAGTATGTTGACTCGGTCAGCGGGTGCAGAATATGCCCCATCAATTTGCCCCCAGCGTAGTCTATGCCGTGGTATGGACCTTCGATGAGTGTTGAGCGTATTCTGCGCAAGCTTTGAAAAAATTTCTGCCCCGGTTTCAGCTACCTCGGCTTGGTTCTGCTTAGGCCATACCGTATCATATCCCCCCTCCACATGGATGTGTAATGGACATCAGATGTGGAAAAGAAAGTGGCGCTGGCCGAGACCGAGGTTCTGAGTGCCGTGTGCTTTTGATTGCCCCGGTAGGTCTTTGCCAAGCTTGGTTGAATCAGCGGCCGTTTGGCAAGTAGATACCAAGGGGTGTGTTGAAAAAGTTTTGTAACTGTTTGTCGATTGACCTTCCATGGCTGCATGCTTGACATGTGTCCCGTTGCTGATTGGTTGACGCTTCATGGGCTTTGCCCTGATTGGTCGGATTGAGTGGGCTTTGCCCTATAAATAGGAGAGTTAGCCCTTGAATTTGGCCTTCCAAATTCATTTTCTCAAAAATTTTTCTTCTTCTTGCTTAACTTTCTTTGTGAAACTTCTCTCTAGTCTTGAGCGTTACGCCGGCGTAGCACTTTTTCTTCAAGGTAAACAAACAAATTTTCAACTTTTAATTGTTAAGTTTTTTGTTGTGAACATGTCTTTCGCGATGCCGGTTCTAGTAACCGTGCGCGGGGGGTTCCCCGTCGCGTCTTGATGAGGAGGAGATACTAGACGCCATCCCGATAAGGTCCGGGGGCCCTAGGTCTCCTTCTCCCGAAGTTGATCCAAAAGCTTTGGAGGATTGGGAGGATGATGATGATGTTGATGATGACGATGATGATCTTTGAAAGGGCTCATCCTAATGAGGAGAGGCCGTACGTCATGGATCACGGCGACGCTGTAAGGCCCGCCCGACCGCGCTTGGACCCACAAATTTGCCAGCTGCTCTGGTCCTGACGTTTTCGAACGTCACTTCTCCTTCGGCAGGGAGTATAGTATCGTAAAATCGAGGAAGGTCGGGCGGTCTGTTGCCCTCCTCCGGCTGCATCGGCGTATACATCGGACACACCTGGAGTATGGGCTCCGGTTTCCTCGAATGAACACGTTATGGCCATAATTAAAGCCATGAACGTCGCCGTGGCCCAAATGCACCCGTTGGCCATTAGGACTATAGTCGGCTTTGTGTGGCTCTGCCTTTTCAGGGGAGGTCCCGACGGTGAACTTATTCCGCCGGATTCATTGTCTTCGGCCGTCGGCCCCTGGTCGCGTTGGGTGGTACAGCGTGCAGACGGAGCCGGGTTACGTCTCCGTTGATAAGCTTTCTTCCTGCAAGGACTGGAAAGATCGGTGGGTGTATGTTGAGGTTCCGGAGGATTACCCACTGCCCCGGTCCTTCCAGCACCAAGTCAATTTGCGGTGCGAGACTAAGGCGGAGCATGACAAATGGGTCTCCTGGAGTAAGCTTAAGATGGACGCCTTGACAAGGTCCTTCTTAATGCGGATGAGAAGCGGGCGATGAGGTTGTTTGAGGCGGAGAAGAATGGGATGCCGAAGGGATGGATTCCCCGATGCGAGATCATTCTCCAGGATGAGTGCTCTCGCCACGTCGGCCTCATACCGGCCCTCGAACGGGGTGAGTGGGGTCGGTGTGAGGCCCATCTCTCGCTTTTAATGTTTCGTTATTTGAACTTTGATTTATTTCTTTCACTTGATCGTTGCTTCGTTTCCTTTGCGAGATCATTTTGGCCGGACTGTCGAAGGATATCCTTAGGAGAATGGGGCTTGCCAAGGACAAGTCGATTGTTGATATGCATCCTAAGGCCCTGGCTCGTGATCGCGAACGCCGCCGAATGATCTCATGGATCAGCCATTTGAAGGGCTTAAATGTGACGGCGGCCAGGCAAAGGTTGGTAACATGCCGCGCCGAACGCGGAAAACAAAGTCTTCGGCGGCGACGGCGTCGACATCAGTTCCACCTCCCATCCCTTCAGTCCAGAAAGAGACGGTGGAGGTCGTTGATATTACCGCCGAGGAGGTGGTCACCTTGGCAGTGGAAACCCCTCTCTTCCGTAAGAGGAAAGAGCCTACCGCTGCCGCTGATGCTTCTGCCCTCACTGCTGCCGGCGAAGAAATGCGACCTCCGACCAAGAAGGCCAAGCATGGTACAGATCTATCCTGTGGCTCAGACTTAGCCGGTTCATTAGGCGTTCCTGATGACAGGCTCTCTGGTATGTCCATGTATGTTGACACGGATGCTTTAATTGAATTTTTTGTAGATCAACCGCCGTCGTCTACCGGGCACGCTTTTGAACGGCGTCTTTGAGAAGAAAAAGCTACGCGAGCAAGTGGTCAAGATGCCACCGTTGTCACCTCCTTCCCGAAGCCTACCCCCTTACAGATTAAGTCGGAGGGCCTAAGTTTGGCCAGGTTCTTTGTCGAAGTGGGTGATACGGCGTGCTCTTATTGTGGAGCAAGAGAAGGCCATTCTTTGAAGCGCCCCACGCTCGAGCGGCTCGAGCTTGAACTCGACGCTGCGAACAAGGAAGCCGAGAGGGCCAAGGCTGAGGCTGAAGAGGCGTCCGTCCGAGAGAAAACTCGGGGAGGACGCGAACAGCGATCCTCGCCGAGAGAGCCAAGGCCGAGGCTGCGGCGGTGAAGCCGCTAAGCTCTTTGGAGGGGCGCGACCACCTTCAGAAAGTCGCCGACTTTAATGCTAAGCAGAGGGAGGAATGGAGGTCCAGGTTTCAGGCCCAAGGGAAGGTGGTTCGGAATAAGGATGCTATCATCGCCCAAAGGGAGGAGGACATTGAGATGCTCCTCCGCGAGATTCTTCCTAACATGTGCGCCAACACGGGACCGGCCGAGGAAGCCGCCGGGGAAGTTATTGGGGAGCTCTTTCCTCTTGATGGCTCCTTTCCGTGGCCAAAATTTGACGAGATGCTTGATGACAAGCTTGAAGCTAAGGAGAAGGCCGCAGAGGAGAAGGCCAAGGAGGAGGCAAGGGTGAAGAAGGAGGAAGAGGTGGCCGCGGAGAAGGCGACCCTTCTTGCCGAGAAGGCTAAGGCGCCAAGGAGGAAGCCGAGAGGATGAAGGCGGTGAGGCCGCCGAGGCCGAGGCGCCAAGAAAGCCGAGGTCGAGGCCGAGGCCGCCAAGAGAGACACGGGTCGTCTACCAAAGACGATCGCTAACGTTCGATGGCAAGAAGAACAGGCATAGGGAGACGGGCGGTCGTCACCAGGCTCACCTGGCATCTCGGATAGCTTCGGTGTTCGGGGCCAATTATTAAGCCTTTCCTCCCTGCCATCTTTTGGCGCTTCAAATGATATGTCTGTAACCTTTTGCTTTTCTTTTCCTTGTATTTTGTGAAACTTTGGTAGGTTGTGTTTTGGCTTATCCCTATGGGAACGGCCGTCGTCTGTATTCTCCTCACTTGTAATCATTTTTAATAAAACTTGTTATCTTTTTGGGCCCTTGGCTTTGGCCGGGGCTTTGATCACAATCCTTCACTTGTCTTCTTGCGTTATTAATTGAGCGCTTTTTCGTTTTTACCTTCGGCCTGGCCGAGGCGGTTAGAATGCATAACTCAATTGTGTTTAACGTCTTTTTAAACATGTTGGCATGTTGGTCGCTTCCTCTTTCACTCTCGGTCTAGCCGAGGCTAGGGGTGTTAATGAGACGAGACAACTCACGAACTATTCGAGATCGGCTCGGTCAAAGCTCGGCTCGGGCTCGTACTCGGCTCGAGAGCTTAACGAGTCAAGCCGAGCAAAGGCTGACTCGACTCGAAAAGCTCGCGAGCAGCTCGAATTTGTGTGATTACATAAGATATTACTGATATTTTATAAAAATATTTTATCATAATTATATTTTTGTATCACACATATCAAATGTCTCGCTAATTTGCCAAATATTGTTACATATAACCCTTGAGCCTTATTATTGAAAATATCGAAAGAAAAAAAATAAAAAAATAAACAGTTTTATATAGGCTCGATTTAGGCTCGAGTGTGGCTCGAGCTCGCGTTAAAGCTCGCAAGCTTTATAACAAGCACATTTTTTTCAAGCTCGGGTAAGCTCGAGATCGGCTCGAGCTCGAGTTTTTGTTCTTGAGCACAAGCCGAGCAAGGCCAAGCTCGGGCTCGGCTCGGCTCGTTAGCACCCCTAGCCGAGGCGTCGGAATTGCGCTTCCCAACCGCCGCTGTGAACATGTTAGCGTATCGACCGTTGTGTCCTCTGCCAGGCCTTCGGTTGGCCGAGGCGGCTAGAGGTTACGGCGCGACAGCGTTCGTATCTGTAGACATATTGATCGCTTCCTCTGCCAGGCCTTCGGTTGGCCGAGGCGGCTAGATTTGCGTCTCAACTGTACTTATACGTTCCTATGGCATGTTGGTCGCTTTCGCGAGTACCAACTGCGCTGGTAGTGACTGCCGTGGCGTCTACTTCTTGGGTTGACTGCCCGGCTTGGGCCGTGGCGTCTACCTCGATATGACTACGGAGGGGATAAACACTTTGATGGAAAACTTGGATGATTCTTTATTAGATATAAACCCGCGTCGGGGTGCCAACAATTGTCTTGGACACCTCCGCCGCTACACAAAGTATTTCCTGAGATTGTCAGTGTTCCAATGGCTCATCAAAGGCATACCCTCCATGTCTGTCAGCCGGTATGTACCCGACCTCATTTCTTCAACCACTTTGTAGGGACCCTCCCAGTTGGCCGTCAATTTACCATGAATGTTTCCTTTGTTGGTGGCGGCCGACTTTCTTAGGACTAGATCTCCTACTTTTAAGTCCCTTTTGTGGACTCTTCGGTTGTAGGCTCTTCTCATTCGGTTTTGATATCTTTGCTAAGTTGAGGCGTGTTGTATCTCGGCTTTCTTCGACCAGGTCTAGGGAGGTTCTTAAACCTTCCTCATTTTCAACTGGGTTAAAGGTGGTCATTCGAATGTCGGCACCGTTGCTTCAATTAGCGGGGATCGCCGGACCGTAGACTAAGTGGAATGGACTGTACCCGTTGCTTCTTTCTCCGTGGTTCCCGGGGACCACGGGACGCCGGTAGTTCATCGGCCCATCTTCCTTTAGGTCTTCAACTGTCTTCTTCAAACCGTTGAGGATTGTTTTATTGGTCGCCTCCTTTGTCCGTTGCTCTGTGGGTGGCGGACGGAGGAGTATGCAAATTTGATACCAAGTTCTTCCAACCAGTTCATTATTGTGTCACTCAAAAACTCTCGGCCGTGGTCAAATACCATGACTTGGGGTAACCCAAAACGAGTTATGACATTTTCCCATATTACCTTTCTTACATTGCTTTGTCGTTTTATTTGCATCTTGCTACGGACTTCAACCCATTTGGTGAAGTAGTCAACGGAGACAATCAAGTACTTTCTTCCTCCGGATGCCGTTGGAAATGGCCCTAGTAGATCCATCCCCACTGTGCAAAAGGAAGGGGACTAAGTACGCCGGCTGCGAGGTCTCGGGAAGGTGCATGTATCACCGGAGCATGCATTTGACAGTTGTTGCACTTTTTGGTTTTGGCTCGGAATCCGCAAGCATGGTGGGCCGAAGTAGCCGGCTCGGAGAGCTTTGTGGGCTAGTGTTCTTGCCCCCATGTGATGGCCGCAGATGCCTTCGTGAATTTCTGTCAAGATTAGCTCGCGTCGGGTGGGCCGACACATTTCAAGAGTGGCCTTATCACGGACCTCTGTACAATTCCCCTTCAAACACCAAGTACCTTCTTTGCGATCCTCTTTATCTTCTGCGAGAGACTGCGGTCCTCCGGTAATTCATTTGTCAATTTGTATTTCATTATCGGAGTCATCCACGTCGTCTCGGTCTCTATGTTATCCACCATGCCGACGGCCTCAGTGATGCTCTTGGCATTCCGATGTCCACCAAAGCACGGTTGGTGACATTCTTGATGGTTGAACTGGCAAGCTTTGAGAGAGCGTCGGCTCGGTTGTTCTCAGACCTGGGAATGCATTGTATCTGAAAAGATTTCAACTTTGAAGTGTCAGCTTTTACCCTTTCCAGGTATCTTACCATCCCGTCGTCTCGAGTCTCGTACTCTCCTCTGATTTGATTAGCCACTAAAAGTGAATCTGTTTTCAAAATGATGTGCTCCGCCCCGGCAGCCCTAGCTAGCTCGACTCCGGTTATCACCGCCTCGTACTCGGATTCGTTGTTTGAGGCCGAGAAGGTAAATTTCAAGGCATACTCAAACTCGTCCCCGTTTGGGCTGATGATAAGGATGCCGGCTCCTGAGCTGTTCGCCGTGGAGGACCCGTCGGTGTATACTTTCCATACCCCGGGGTGTGATTCTTCTTGGTAAGTGCACTCGGCAAGGAAGCCTGCAAGTGCCTGTCCTTTTATCGAGGGCCTCGGCTTGTATTGAATGCCGAAGCCGGATAGCTCTACTGCCCATTTGATGAGCCTGCCGGATTGCTCAAATTTTTCCAATGCTTTCTCCAATGGTTGGTCGGTTAAGACCGTCACGGGATGTGCGTCGAAGTAGGGTTTCAGTTTCCTTGCGGCGACGACGACAAAGAAAGGGCGCTTTTTCAATCGCGGGTAATTTCTCTCGGCGGGCAACAACGTATGGCCGACAAAGTAGATTGGGTGTTCTTTGTTTGTCTTCTTCCCGATGATCACGGCGACCGTGGCCGAGGTAATGCGCTATGTCTGGATATAGCGTCTCCCAAAGATCGGCCTGGACAGGGTTGGGAGAGTCTGAAGATGAGCTTTTAGTTGCTTGAAAGCTGTGCTCTGCTCCTCCCCCTAGCTGAAGTCCTTATTCCCCTTCAACACTTTGAAGAATGGGTTGCTCTTGTCGGCTGACCGAAAGATGAAACGGGCTAGAGCCGCCATCCTCCCGGTCAGCATCATAACCTCTTTTCGATTCCTCGGCTCCGGCAGGTCCAGGATTGCTTGGACTTTGTCTGGATTGGCATCAATTCCCCTGGCGCTGACAAGTACGCCGAGGAACTTACCTGCCCGGACACCGAAGTTGCATTTCATTGGGTTGAGCTTTATCTTGTATTTCCTTAGTGAACAAAATGTCTCGTGTAAATCGGCCAAGTGCTCGCTGTCAGACTTGCTTTTTACAATAGCATCGTCGACGTAAGCCTCAATGTTTCGCCCTTTTTTATTTTGGAACACTTTGTCCACTAGTCTTGTGTAAGTTGCGCCGGCGTTTTTCAAACCAAACGGCATCATTTTATACATGTATGTGCCGTTAGCAGTGATGAATGCGCATTTAGGCATGTCTTCCTCGGCCATGAATACCGATGATACCACGAGAAGGCGTCCGGCAGGCTCAAGATAGTGTAGCCTGCCGTCGCGTCGATTAAACTATCTATTCGAGGCAAGGGATAGCAATCTTTGGGGCACGCTTTATTAAGATTGGTAAAATCTACACACATCCTCCACGCCCCTGATGACTTCCTCACCATTACACCATTAGCTAACCACTCAGGATAAGTACAAGGCATGATAAAGCCCGCCGCTAGTAATTTATCTACCTCGGCTTTGATGGCCTCATCCTTCTCGGCTGAGGAGTTCCTCATTCTTTGCTTGACAGGGCGAGCGGTGGGGAGTACGTTCAGCTTGTGAACAATTACCTCCCGGCTCACGCCTGGCATCTCGGCCGCTGAGTAGGCGAAGACGTCTTTGTTCCTCCTCAGCAGGTCTAGGAGAGCGGCCCTGAATTTTGGCTCCAGGTTGACACCGATAATTACGGTGCGCCCTGGGTCAATTTCCACCTCTTCAGTCTCGGCTCCCTCGACCATGCCGACAGTTGCATCCATGTGGTCGCCCTCCGGTTGTAAGGATGGGCTCTTCCCCTTCTCGGACTTCTTTGCCACTTTGAGGGATTGCATGTTGCACCCTCTGGCAGATATCTAGACGTTGACTACCTCGTCCTTCTCGTCCTTTGAGACGAGCTTATGCGCTTCCCCCCGGTCCGAGACATACATCAGTGTCAGGGCCCAGATGGACATTACTGCATCGGCCTCGCTCAGAGTGACTCGGCCTATGAGAACGTTGTAGGCGGACGAGCCGTCAATGACGACGAACTCAGCTAGGACATTCTTAGCCGCATTCCCCTCGCCGAACATCACTTTGGCGATCCCGATTGATCCCGGGGTACAGGCCGGCCCCGGAAAAAAGCGTACAACGGATTGGTGCGGGGCTCAAGTCTTCAACCTTCGAGACCGAGGTTGAGAAAGCACTCCCTGAACATGATGTTCGTGTAGGCGCCTGTGTCAATCAGGCACCTCTTGACCAGGTGGTTGGCTATGTCCAAGTGGACTACAAGTGGGTCGCTGTGAGGGGCGATGACTCCCTCGTAATCTTTCTTTCCAATAGTCATATCGGGGATGTTGGAAGCGGGGATCGCTGTTTTGGGCACAAAGTTTATGGCCTGATACAGCTCGTTCAGGTGCCGTTTGTGCCCATGAGCGGACCCACCGTTCTCGTTTCCCCCGATGACAACATGGATTACTCCTATCCGTTCAAAGACGGATTTCTTATTTGAGCCGCCGGCATCAGTCTTTTGGCCTTTGGCGACATATTTGCCGAGGCTCCCCTTCCGGATCAGCTCTTCAATGGCATTCTTGGATGCGGAGTTGTCGATTAAGTGTCCGGTGTGGCGTGGTACTCACAAGATCGCTCGTGTCACCGTCCCCCCTCGGCCTGGGGGGCCTTTCCCACTTCTGACCCTCGTTCTTGCTCAGGGCGAAGACCTCGGCGGCAGATACGACCAGGGGGGTGTGATCATTGTACCGCTTTTGGTAGTACGGTCCCGAACTCCCCCCGGCGCCCGCCGAGTTCTGTTTCCTGGCGGACCTGTCAGACCGCGACCTATCATTGTCACGGCGTCTTTCATCCGGGTTGTCCTCCCGGCGGCTCTTACTCTCTGAGTGCCCGGCCTCGCTGGGACCCACCCAGGTTTTGTGGTAGTCCTCCACCTTTATGGCTTGGTCGGCCATCTTCGTGGCGGAGTCTAAGTTCAGGCCTCCGCACTTGATGAGCTCGTTTTTTAAGTCTCCTCTTGGGAGGCCTTTCATCAGTGCGAAAGCTGCCAGCTCGCTGTTCAGCTCACGAATCTGTTAAACCTTGACGTCGAACCTCTTCACATAACTTCCGAGAGACTCGCCTCCCTCCTACTTGATAGTCAGGAGATCCGATGTCTCGACGGCCCTCCTCTTATTGCAAGAATACTGGGCCAAAAATATGTCCCTTAGGTCGCCGTAGCAGTATATCGACCCATTGGGTAGTCCCTTGTACCAGCTTTGTGCCATCTCGTGCAGGGTTGTTGGGAAAACTCGGCACCAAACCTCGTCAGGCTGCTCCCATACCGACATGTAAGACTCGAAAGCCTCAGCGTGGTCGGTTGGATCGCTTTCTCCTTTGTATGATATGGGTGGCAACTTTAGCTTAGTCGGCACCGGGACCTCTAGGACGTAGGGGTTGAGGGGCTGTCTGACCACGTGTCGAATGACACGCGGCGATCGGCTCCTCGCATCCCTAGTCCGGCTCCTCTCCCCGTGGCGGGAAGGGCTTCTTCCCGACTCGGTGAGTCGGGCTTCTTCTCCGACTCGGTGAGTCGGACTCCTTCTTCGACTCGGTGAGTCGGACTTCTTTCACTCCTCTAGGGCAAGGCCTCGTCGGTGTTGCGGCGACGCTGTCCTCCGCGAGTGCGGGAAGGACTCAGGGTCTACCACTAGCACTCTGGGCTCCCCCGGCGTCTTGACGGGCCGGCTTCCTCCAATGCTCCGTTCAAGTCTCTCGGAGTCACATTTTGGGCCCTGGTCTCTCCGGACGGGTGCCGCGCGCTCTTGTCGGAGTGACGGTGTGAGTCGGCGTGCTACCTATTAGGTCCGGGAGTAGCTTTAGTTTAGTGCATCAACCACATGTCCCATGATGGTGACTTGGTCGTGGCGCGTGGCGTGTCGAAACCAGTATTATTGGCATCCCGTACTCGGTTGAATTACTCGGCCGGTGGAGGGCTGCAACAACCCAATTGTGGACGGTATCATCTTGGCAGAATTCGGTTTCGTCGGTCACGAATACTTCTTGTTGTTTCGACATCTTCTTAGCTTTTTGGGTGGGTTTTTGTTTTTGTGTTTGTTTTTTTTTGTTTGGGAATGAATGTGACTAGCTTCTAGTATCTTTCCCCACAGACGGCGCCAATTGTTCCGGGTGTAATTCCAGAGCAGTTATTTGTTACCACCTGTGCTTGTAGAATGACGTCTTTGATTGAATCCTCTTTTCGGTCTCCTGAAACAATGAACAAACTGAGGGCTCGGCTTTGTACCGAGCGAACTCACTCCGACGCTCAAGTCAGTACACTTAAAAGGATTAAGTTATGTGTTACTTGGCGAAGTATGTTTTGTAGAGAGATAAAGAAGATATTACCAGATTATGAGGTGTTTAGGTTATTTTTCGGATCCTTTCCTCAATGAGGGTTGAGGAGTATTTATAGACTTTCACCTTTTGTCACGTAGTGGCCAAGTGGCCAAGTGGCTAGCGGGTGGAAAGACCGTTCTACCCTCGGCCGATGGACCCATGGCAAGCCGGCGGGCCTGTTGGCTCGCCCAGGGGTCTTGGATATGAGTTCGCGGATATGTGCCGGGGCTAGTTGTCCTAGCCGAGGCACAAGAGACAGGCCGACAGGCTGCGTCGGTTAGGCTGTCTAAGTCGTTGACTTGTTGTGGATATCTTTGACCTTGCTCAGTATGTTGACTCGGTCAGCGGGTGCAGAATATGCCCCATCAGAATGATTACTACACTTCTTGTTGAGCTAAATGGAAAAGTCGCACCGGCATGTCCAAAAACTCAATGATCTTCAGCTGCTGGTCCTGAGCTACACCAACATGGCGGCATTGGCAACCAATCGGCATAAGCATTGGCTTCTCGATAAATATGAATAATCCCCGCTTGCCATGAAGTGTCATGGATAAATGATTTGCAAATTTGAATTACACATGGGAATGAGCCGCAGGAAGAAGCTCATCCGCCCTCATATATACCCTTCAATAGCCCTCGAGTCCGTCTGAATTATTAATTTAAAGTTCATGTCATCCTCGTTTTGTTGAGGTAGTTCTTCACACAGACCGTGCAGTTTAGCAGTTCTTGGGTTGTAGACTCCATTATAAGTCCTTTTTGTATTACGCGAGTTGCAAGGGAAATATGATCAAAATATGAAGTAAGTTGAACAAGGTTTACAAAATATGATCTGTTGAACTAGCCATCGGATCAGAAACAAGTCAGTTCACACCCGGTTAAGTTTATGGTGTTACTAACGGGTCATTCCGAGGAGTAGATCAGGGCAGAGAATTAAAATTCGAATCAGGTCAGGTGTGGATAATAAAACGCAAGTATAAATAGGCATCTATGATCTATACAAAACGAACCTTAAACCATCTTCTGACATCGAGAAACAAGAGTTGAACAAGGTTTACAAAATAAAGTTCCTGCGGTAACACTGAAGCCCGCAATTTACACACTCAAAGACGCACACGGATTACACGAGAAAAACATTCCACATAGTAACACCACATTCTTCTGACGAGCCGCACTAAGTATTGAGCTTATAGAGGTCACGTTAATCACAAATGCCTTGAATCTTCCACCTTTCACAGTTAATTAATGAAATAATACCATCATCTTCGCCATTCTTGGGTAGTCGTCTTCCCTGACAAAGCTAATACCAAATTCTTGTTACCAAACAATAGCACATAAACGCACTGGCATAACTTTCTCATCATATAGCCGTTAAAGAAAAACCGTTCATACATCAGGGAGCATATTTCCTTGGACAGCCTTATACGAAATACCAAAGAGAGGAATCGTCAAGATCCTCACTCGTGCTAACCACGACAAAAGGGAGTTGACGACAGGTAATTGGCAATACACGGATCTCATTTTCAGATTTGGGTTATCTAGACAATGCTTTAAATCACACAAACAAAATGTTTTACATCATTTGTCGCCTGTGGATAATTATAATTATAATTATTACAGACAACATTACCCAAATTCCTCCAGGCTCTGCATCCCCATGTTGAAAACACACAAGGGATGCTTTCAGATAACCTATAACGAAACTTGGGGCAAAAGTTGCATTAACGAACTGCTACTTACAGTCCAAACATCAGAATAGTTAGTACGTAATAATGGTCATAGAAGCAAATTGGCAAATTGGCAATGCTTCAAATATAATCAAACAAAACCGTAAATCAAGAAGCAGGCAATAAGTATTTAAAGAGCTTACCATTTCCATCTCTCGAAGACAGCAAAGATTTATCACTTTTATTTCCCCCTTTTCCACTGCCCTGAAGTATTTTTGGTGTCCTTGGTGAACCAGAGCCAACTTTTCCATTTGCTGGAGAAGGTAATGAATGACGACGCACGACATTGTTCTTCTCACCTGAATCTTGGCTAAGTCTAGGAGAACCTTGTTCTCTCAACTTCGCCTTGGCAGATTGAGTCGCTTGCATATAGCTTGGAAGCTTCCTAGTATTCTGCAAGCCATCCTCTACATGATCCTGCTTCGCAGGTAAGGAAGCTCTTCTACTGGATTTTTGGTTCTCGCTTGGCATGGATTCTACTGCCTTGTTTAACGCGCCATTCGGCACAGGAGTATTTTCATCTTTCTCATTACCATCAATAGAGTCTGATTTGACCTTGGTAATCTCCTCATTAAAAATTTCCGTAGACTGGCTAGTTTCTTTTGGACCCTCGTCAGTTTCCTGCTCATTTTCTTCAGGAACCGATATCACCTCTTCCTTTGAAATAAAAACAGTTTCTTCCTTCATACTCTCAACTGGTTTTACTTTTACCTCATCTGGACTTGGACCCTCCTGAACACTCGAAGTAATTGTTTTCGCTTGGCTATGGGGAGGCCCTTCAGTAACTTCAGCTGGAGTAGAGCTTTCGGTTACTACAGGTGGAGTAGGGCTTTCAGTTACTACAGGATTCTGGACCTTTCTCAGACTACGTTTGACCTTCTCAAGCTCACTCTGTGGATTTTCTTGGACTGGATCTGCTGGATGGCTAGATACTTTCTTTGGGTTGCGTCGTGGTTTCTCCAATTCAGAGGCTGGCTGAGATGATGCGTTATCGAAAGCGGAAGGAACTTTTCTGACACTACGTTTTGGCTTGGTGATTTCTCCCTCAGCAGCATGCGAGTTTCCCTGCTTTTTTTGGACTTTCGAATTGGCTTTCTTTGGTGGAGATACTAGTTTCCATGGGCAGGATGCAGACCATCTTTCCAACCATATTTCGACTGAATTTGAATCTGTTTCATCATATTGGACTCGAAGAGGCATCCCTTGAGGTGATGGAGCTAAAAGCTACAGGGACAATAACAGATCAGAAGGGGACAATAACAGATCCAAATGATAATGTATTAAAATTCTTCAAAAATTTGTGAAATTGCAAAATTTAGCTCATGGTAATAGTTTAAGTTGAATGCATTCAAGTACAAAAAGATGTATTCTAACATCAATTTTTAGTTCTACTCAAATATTTGATGGGATTGTACGCAAGATTTGAAGAATGAAGAGCAAAGTAGCAGTTGATTGACACAGTTGTGAAAACAATTATCATTAAAAGTCGCCTAGAAACAACCTCAATTTATAACTTGTAAGTTTATAACAAAGAGATAGGAGATGAAAGATGATCTTTTTGAGAATAAAGCATTATTCTCTACGCATCTGACCCCTACCATAATTTATATTCAAGTTTTCATGAATAAGAGAATAACAGCGAGTCAACTTTCTGGCGGTCAGTGCTTGGGTCTTTCAACGCACAAAATTAAAATATAATTGAACTTTGTTGCAGCAGCTTTGGACAATTCGCTCAGTTTCAAGTGTAAACTAATGGCAAAGGTCATTTGTCAAGGTCGCAAACAGGTTTTTTTCAGAGCACATGGACCCTGTGAGAAATGGGTATTGTTCATAAATTATAGGCATTGAAGTTTATGTGTGCTCATTTCATATGGATATCCATATTATGACTCATACTTATTACCTACATGCTCACTCCTTGGCTGTTCAAAGAAAACAGAATGATTATAAAATTATAGTGGGAATGTCAAACTTACTTTTCTGACAAAGGAATTCTCAGACAAGCTCGCAGTGCTAGTAGACACGACATCTCCATGCACATCCTAAAAGTAAGCAACATTAGCCCGAAGAAACAACAGAAGAAATAGCATTCAGGCATTTTAGAAGAAATAAATGAATTGTCGTGGAACCTAAGCAGGTGCGTGAAAAGGATCTCACCATAAACGTCAACCAAAATTAAGTGTTGCTAATAGAACATAAAACTACATTGATCTTATAATACATTGTTTTTAAGAGATTGTCCAAAAGGGCCGCTAAAAGAGGTTTAAGTAGAATTGACAAGATCTGTTTAACATTGAGAAAATCGAAATTTCAGAAGGGGAAAAGCCTTTATTGGCACGAACAGTGTAAGATCATGCCTAGAATTTACATGCCAATCATGAAATACCAACCCTTGATACAAGAGTTCATATTAGAACACCAAGAAAACATGGCAAGCTGAATCAACAATTTTAGTACCCGAGGATTCACGTTGCAGACTCTTTGCACTTCAATCCCTGCATCAGAACATCGAATTGTTGACCCACGTACAAGTGCTTGAAGCTTGACAATTCCTATAACACAATACAAGGTTGCCACAGCTTGTCTTCTCACCAAGTGTCCACGAATTAGAGCCTGAAGCCTTATAATGCCTTTCAGGGCCTTGAATGCGCGCCGCGCCTTCACAGAATAAATTATGAGCAATGAGTAAAAGTTACCAATGGAGAAAATAGTTTCTTTGACATAGCTATAAATTATCAGGGATGTGTCATATTCCGATATATGAAACGTTAATATGAAAGGATAAATCAAGAAGAAAGCCTGAAGAGAGAAGGTACAAGAAACACGCTTCCTTACTTTACTTAAGATAAATTAAATAACATATTCTCACCATATTCTTCTTTCTGGGACATTAGACATCAATTCACTACATTTCTCTTTTAGGTACAAAATAACTTGAAAGGTTCCGATGTGGGTATGGGTCTCATTATTCTCTCACATATCTTCTATCAAAAAGCAAATGAATTGAATTCAAGTGAATGGAGGAGTACATCATTCTCGAACATTTCTCAAAATAAACCCACAGAAGATAGCACAAGTGTACAAGTAAACTGAAAAGACATCAGAGGAGCCACTAAGTGACACAACATCATCATTTCTGAGTATGTTTATTAGAGCAACGTAACTTACCAAGTAACCCCTAAAAGCAGCTTGTGTCTTTGTTGCAGCCTTTTCTTGGGCTATCCTCTCCACATTAGTTGAAGTATCTAATGCCATTACTAATTCCACATCGGCATTTTGATCTATAGGTGCTGGTATTTCTTGATTCTG
Source organism: Silene latifolia (assembly GCF_048544455.1). Taxonomy (NCBI): domain Eukaryota; kingdom Viridiplantae; phylum Streptophyta; class Magnoliopsida; order Caryophyllales; family Caryophyllaceae; genus Silene; species Silene latifolia. The sequence goes on along the minus strand of NC_133526.1, from coordinate 20,533,715 downwards.
CAGAGTAGAAGAAGCATCCTTATACATGGAACTTGACTTCTGCTCATCCACATGAATTGCACCGAGTCCACCACTAGGTACCTCCTGAATGTTATCATCTACACTAGCTTCAGGAGCCATCACACGAACATGCACCTCTTTTCCATTTGCACGTTTCTTTGAGTCAAGGTGAAGAAAAATAAGAATGCAAAAATAAAAAGACTTAAGTAACATACAGATAAGGCCAAAGATCAGCCAAAACTAGCACTACATGAATAATATCCATTTCTCCATAGATTGCAATACGAAGGTACTAGTGCAGTAACAACCTAGGTTGCACGAAAACGGACACGGACACGGACACACGACACGGCACTTCAAAATTTTCAGGACACGGACACGGCAAAAAAAAAAATCAATATACATATTAAAATAAAGAGAATTTGAAGAACATTATAACCAACATCTAAACTTTGGTCATTTAAACATTTTAAAGCCACAAAATCGTAAAATGACAACCAATATTAATGTCTTATAATCAACATGTCTTAAAAGCTACAAATTTCCAAATTACAAACCCAAATTTAAATAAGCATTCAACTCTTACAAAATTAAATAAAAAGTATCAAAGGTTCCAAATTACAAACCCAAATTCGAGTCTTACAATACTATTCACCATAGTCATCAAACCGAATATTTTCCGCAAAATATATTAACATTAAAAAGCACCAGAAATAAGTTGGACAAACAATGCTCACCAAAAGCTAAAAAAAAAGGAGTTCACGGATCATCCTTTGCACCATTGTAATTATTCATTAAACTTCTTTCAATAAGTGGTAATAACAACTCAGTTATTCGCTTCCGAAAATTATCTCTAAATCAAATAAACCCTAGCTTCCGAAAAATCAACAATCTCCAAATTTAAAACCCCCAAATTTAATAACAACAATAATAATCATTATAACGATTGATTTTGATTAATTTGATTATTTAGAAACTTATTATTATGTATAATATATATAGAGATTAATATAGAAATAAAAATAGATTGAGAAATTAGGAAAAAATGAAAAAACGAGCTACGTGGCGAGCAGAGGCCGGCGGCGGGGAAGGGGAGGCTCACGGCGGCCGGACTCAGGCGAGGGGAGGCGGGAAGGCGTCGCAATGCAAGAGAAAAAAGGGTATAAGTGAGATGTAAGAGGAAAATGGAAAAGTGAGATGTCGTGATAAGATAAAGTGAGATTTTGATTTCAAAGCTGCTTATTTGTTGTGTCCAGCAGACACGGGCCGTGTCCAACCATGTTGGACCGTGTCCGACACGTTTTCTTTTAACATAAAAGCCGGGGACACGGTTCAAGGCGTATCCAGAACGTTTTCAGGCGTGTCCTACGAGTGTCGGTGTCCGACACAGTGTCCGACACGGGAACGCTCAAAACTAGGCGTGTCCGTGCAACCTAGGTAACAACCATGAGACTATTTCTAGATTACCGACCTAAAAGTTCGTTATAAAATTTAACAAAAGATGGAGAGAAGAAAATAATTATTTTTAAGGCTTTATTTGAATGGGGGATTTGAAGGGTTGGAGCGGGGATTAATTTCCCTTGCTGGAAAACTAGATTGGGTTGGAGGGAAGAGGAGAAATGGAGGGATCCATCTCTTTCACAAGAAAAATGATATCCTTCCCCTCCTCTTCCCTTCCCTTCCCTTCCCTTCCCTAATCAAGTTTTAAATTTCTAAATGAAAGATGCTTTGTAACAGACAAAGAGCTAATTATTTACATTCTCTCAAAGAAACTGAGAAAAGTAAGGTCGCATCAGAGAACGGCAGAAACCAAATACACTATACATAACACCACAAGATAAATCAAAGGCATCAACAAAAAAAACATGTGGTTTAAATGACCGACTTGTAAGTACACATCCCAACCGCAACAAAGTGATGGAAAACATAAGTTCTGTACATCAAAATCCAAGACACAGCAGGCAACAACAACAACAACAACAACATTACCCCAGTGCCTCAATGGCTCCCGCAAATTGCGGGGTAAGGGGGGGTCGGATGTACGCAGCCTTATCCTTGTGTTAGCAACACAAAGAGGTTGTTTCTGAATGACCCAAGATGAAAATTGCGTCGAGAACTGCATCGAAGGACCACTACTTCACAAGAGAAAGAAGCGCAGCCACTTTAGTGAGCCATTTTGCTTTATTCCATCACGACCCAAGACAGAGCAGGCGTACAAAAAAAAAAGATTCTCACTTCTACAATTCACAAAAAAAAGTATCCCAAGTGCCCTTAGAACTTCTCAAACTTATCAGAGCAAGTACAATGGTTTAGCTTAGGGACTTGAAATTGCAAGCTAGTGGCTAAACCATTGGAGATAGCCAAGTAGACTTGCTTAGGTTGAGCAACTAGCTTCATTAGGCTAGTAGCTTAAGTGGTCCCACTAAAAAAAACAACTAATAAGAAATTAATTGGGTTCAATCAAGCTAGTATAAACAAGGCTAAACCATTGTACAAGTTTGGTAGTTGTAGCTTAACATTTGATGTAGCAAAGGTAAGCTAGTTGCAACTAGCTTACCATTGGACTTGCTCTCAGTAATCGCCTCTTTCCCAAGCTAATAATAACTTCCCCAATCCATATGAGCCTATGATATGTAGGTATTACTTCTCTGTTTTGAAGCTCAAAATTTCATGGCCACCTATCGGACTTCCATCACGGCATTCTACCGGACTTCCAATTAACAACTGTAATAAAGTTAGATTCCAAGCACCCAACTTCAAGGTTTTGTTTGCTCATAATCTTTCAGTCAAAAACCTCATGTAAAAGCTGAGCAACGTTAGTGAAGTTCTCACCAATTAGACTTAAAGAGCATGGGAGTTCCCTTTAGGGTGTGTTTTGATACAAAAAGAGAAGAGCAGAGGAGGGGAGGGAAGGGAAGGGGATAGGGAATGGCAAGGTTTTCTCTCCAACTCTTTCATATGTTGGAAAGACTTTAATGTTCTTTGCAGGAGGGAAACTGAAGGATACATATTCTCTCCCCCTCCAAATTCCTCCAACTCTATTCCGATATCCAAACAAGGGAAACTGACTTTCTTCCTCTCCTTCCTTCCCTTCCAAATCCTTCCATTAGTTCCATCCAAACAAATGGTTAGCCTCGGGACCAAATTTCCTTACACAAACTGATTATTGCGAGCCCGATGATAGACAATAATATGCTGGGAATAATCTGGCTCCCCTGATTTTTATTTGCGACAATTGCTACTAGGCATTCTCAAAAGGCGAGATGGTGTCTTATCAAGTTGTCCATGTGGGAACTTCAATAATTCAAAAAAAAAAAAAAAGAAAGAAAAGAAAAAAAAGAAGAAAAAAAAGAGAACAAAGTCTAACACCAGCCAGATTATAACATAGCTCAAGTACAGAATGGGGCAAGTACCTCTTTGCCCTGAGCAAAGTTAGATTTGGAAGATTTTTTCCCGAAAAGTACATTCTTGATCCACTTTCCTGGTGACTTTCTCATTGTCAAAAGGACAGAACCAGAAACCTTCAGACAGATTCTGCATAGTTATAGAAATTAGAAAATGATAAGCTAATAGGTAATAAGCACAGATGGTCAAAAAATGATCCGATAAAAGTTCACCATGAAACTGTTATCAGACAGGATGGTAATCGAGTTTTCCAGCAAATAGCAGAAATCAAGCAAAACTCCATAAGCTAGGCCATAAATTCAGCTTGTTAGTATTCTTAATTCAACTGCGAGTTGTAATAAGTTTTACATTGGTCGAAGGCATTTTGAAGTGCTTTTACGAAACAGCTCAAATGCTAAACGTGAGACACAACAGGGGGTGCCTCTGTCACCTTACCTGAACACGTGCATTATGAAAAGGAAAAAAATGCTAATACACCTTCGAACACAAAGCAAGCATCTTTGCACCTTTACAACAAAACTCAAAAGCATTCTCCTCAAATACAGTGGATCAGTATCAGTATTTCAACAAGAAATATAGAGAAGTCGTGTATTTACATTCCCTCAAACTGAAGTGTGTCTTTGCTCCATAAGAATGAATAACTTCTCATCACATTTTTAGTTCATTTTCTAGTTATTCTTCCCTAAAAAACATCCTTAGCTTTGCGCAGTTATCTCACACAATATAAACTATCACGAGTTAACTGATATGTCCTTTTGTAGTTTCCAGTTAGTGTATGTAAGTCAAATGATGCAGCCTATATACTCAACAAATAATTCCCGCAATACAATGGAAAAACCAGTAGTAATGACACAATTTTCTAGTTATTCTTCCCTAAAAAACTTCCTTAGCTTTGTGCAGTTATCTCACACAATATAAACTTTCACAAGTAACTGATATGCAGCGTATGTCGAACAATGCATCCTATATGCTCATCAAATATTTATCCCATTACAATGAAAAAACCAATAATGACACAATTAGTAGCAAATAACTCCCTGCACACTCCAAACATGTCATAGAATTAAAATCTCGCCGACTTAATACTAAGTGTACAAAATTGGCAATATAGAAACAGCTGAGAAATCCTACCTACCAAGAAACAATTGACACCTCTAATTAAGAGAATGAATCCTTCCCGTTTCTTTTTCTCTCCATTTTCTTCCATTTCCTCTAATACAACAATATTAAATCATTATTCATTCTCCAACTCACCAAATAATTAACCGTTAGATCATTTCGGGATAAAATATGGGCCATTGAGAGGTAATGGAAGGGCATGGGAGAGGGGAAGAAATGGAGAGGATCCCAATTGTCTAATTTCATTCCAAACTAACCACCATCACCAGTTCACCACTATGTCCATAAAGTTGCTTGGACTCACATCACCTCGCCTCGACAACCCCAACACATATTCATTGTTATCAACATTATCTTATCAACACAAGGACTAACAGTCATACAAAACTATACAAACCTTAACCTTCAAATGGTACATGATCAGCTTACATTTACCCAAACTCAAATCAAACAACAGCCCACTTTCTAATTAAAATGAAATACCCATTTACTTACAACACTTTCCCAATCCTCACCCAAAATCTAAACATTAAAAAACCCAACAAAAAAAAAATCTTTCAAACAAATACAGATAATCATAAAGCACAAAGCTTTAGCATTAAAATTTCATAAGCATTGAAATAAGTTGAAACAAAGTTATAGATCTATAACTTACCAAGCAAATGCAGCAGTTGCAAACCCTAAATCAAGCAAACCAAAAGAATCAAAACAAAACAAAAATGTCAGAAAAATAACATTTAAACATTAATTATTGTTGTTCACATGTATAGTACAATGTTACAGATAAATTAAAAGGGGTATTAAAATCAAGGAAAAAAAAGATAAAAAGGAGAGAGGGAATCACGAGAAAAGGAGGTTGATAATTCCTCAAGTTTTAGACACTCACTGGTTTAACTGCAACTACTGTAGAAACTCCTGTACTATAACGACTAAACACAGAAAAAACATAATAATATTGTATTGTTTCCTACCTGTCTATTTTTATTTGGTGAACTCAACGGTTGGATCTGGTCCTATTTGTTCATTGGTTTCATAGGTGTGGGTACTTGTTTCAACCGTTGGATTGCTAGAGATATGGCAATCGGGTCGATCAGGTTGGGTTAGGACCTGGCAAAATCAACCCGACCCGGTTGACCCGACCCGAAAAGGATGACCCGAGACCCGAAATTGACCCGAATTGCTGAACCTGGATGACACCCGAAGCCCGAAGTGACCCGACCCGACCCGAAAATGACCCGAGCTTTCATGGACCCGTAACAGACCCGACCCGAAATGACCAATCCGAAACCACTCAACCCGAAAATGACCCGACAAAATATAACTTTAATTGACCCTAATAGACTTGAAATGCCTCTCTTCTCTTAATCTTTGACCCGAAAATGGCCTGACCCGAATTAACCCGACCCGCTTGACCCGAAACACACCCGACCAACAAACCCGAAATAGACCCCTAACCTGAAATGAACTGACCCGATCCAAACTAATCCGAAAATTTGAGAAACCCGAAATGACCCGACTCAAACTGGCCCGACCCGAACCCGACCCGGTTGACCCGTTTGCCAGGTCGTTGTGTAAAGGTTATAAGATAGATCATGGGTTCTGGCCTTGTGGGATATCGGGCATGGCTTAATGTGGGTGAAAGTTGGCCGTTAGCTAGTAGTGACGATTTTAGGAATTAATACGAGGAGTATGAAAAATGACCAATCACACACACAACATTATAGGTTAGTGAGAGCAATAGCAATAGTAGAACTTTATATAAAGTTTTTCATATGTCATGTCACAATGCATCAACCCCAATTTTTAAGAATTTTTGTTCACAATAGAAGAACTTTATATAAAGTTCTTAGATGAAAAAAAAACCATAAAATAAATAATGTAAAATGGTTTCTCACATTTTACAAAGTTATATTTATTGGTTATACATTTTCCAATATTTTAGAACTTGGTTCTTAAAAATAAGAACCAACTTTTAAATGCAATAGAAGAACTTTTAAAATAAAGTTCTTGGTGACAAACTCAATGCTAAGAACTACTATTGCTATTACTCTGAGGGATATAAGGATGTTATAGGTTGAATCAACCTAGTTTCCTTACTTTATAAAAAAAAAATAGATTTGTGAAGGACTTCTAATTCCAACTATAAGATTCGTGTATGAACAAAAGGAATTCATAGTGAAATAAAGTAGTCGGAAATCGTAATTAATTATTAATACGACGAATCGTACATTTGTTGTTAAACTCTTTTTAAAATTTTATATAATGAAGTTATGAGACTATTTGAAATGAAATATTTTGACTAGGCAATGCTTTATATTGATAAGACATACTCCCTCATATGAACAATTATGTTTGATGATGAATGCAAGAATATTTTATTACTCTCAGCAAGTAAGTTGTCCTCATTGAATAATTTGACCACATACAAGTGCCTCATCAAAAGGAATAAGTCATGGTACCTCAAAATATGAGTTCCTCAACATGAATTAAAACTTTTGGTGGCATCAAATATAGGTCATCAAGTCTAACTAATGATCCAACACCAACAGCAATACCAACATACGGCCTCTCAGTCCAATTGGAAATTCATTGAGTTTTACTCTCAACAACCATCATTGAGTAATTAGTCCAGCAATGCCAACCAACCAGCATATCACACAGAAAAAGAGTACCTCAATATGACTACATCAACATATAAATAGTGGCAATAACATGGACCTCTTTTAACAAGTGTGATATGTTTACTGGCCCAACAGAGTAACACCCAAACACCCACCAGTTAACATACAACCTCTCAGTCCAGTTGGACCTTCATTGAGGTTGCACACGCCAAAACTCTCAGCAAGCAATTTGTCTTCATTGAGTATTTTCAACACCATTGTCAAAGAATGCCAAGTAGCATAAAACACAGAAGAAAGAGTACCTCAACATGGCTACCTCAACATATAAATAGTCGCAACAACATGGACCTCTTTTTCTTGAAGTGATATGTTGACTGGCCTAACAGAGTAACAGTCAAAATGTTGGGTAACCACTTGTAGATACCTCATTTCTGCACCTCCTGCAAACCACCCGGTGATGATTGGGTCGCATGTTTGGTACACGGAACGATTTATGACAGTTCGTAAGTTTATCGTCAAGTGATAGCTCAAATACTTGTGTCTACCCCTTGGTCGTTATCTACGTGCCATTACGGTCGTTTTGACCGTAATTAGAGTTCATTTGGAGTCCGGGTCAAAAACCGTCTTCATTTTCTAATAAACCGTTTAAAATGCCGAGTCGGAACGTTCTGGAATATTCCAGATATTTCTATTCCATAATTTTAATCTTTTCATCTTTTGTCAAAATATATTCCGAAATCTTATTTTAAAGAATAAGGAAGTTGAGATCTACCGCAATTCCATAACAGAAACGCGAAAATCTTTCTTCCACGGGAGGAAACCTCTGGGGAAAGAACGCAGCACCTGCTGCGCCTCTTCCAAAGGTCGCAGTGGCTGCTGCGCCTCTTTCCCAGCCATTTTCTGCGTATTTTCAGATCTTTTCAAGATTTGTTTCCAAAGGTTCAGTCATACCATAATTCCTCCGTGTGAATAGTATAAATAGGGACCTCCGTTCCTCATATTTCTCACGCGAGTGTCCGCCCTTCTCTTCTCTCTTTGCATTCTAAGATCGTGCTCTAAGGTTATTGACGTTTACGTGCTTGATCAATCGACCACGTAAGCTCGGATCTTTCTGAGTACCAGTCTCGTTGCATGACCGACCAATTTGACCAACTCCACTCATTTATCAAATCAATTTAATTTAAATCCTCTTACGAGGGCACTTTTATCATACATTCGAGTCGAGCAATCACTAATCGTTAACTTAATTAATCTCGTTTCGTCAAACCCTTTATCAAACCTATTTTTACGGATTAACAGAAGACAAACGTTGAGAAGAAACGCAGCAACTGCTGCGCCTCTTCGAAGGGTCGCAGCATCTGCTGCGCCTCTTCCTGGGGCTGCTGCAGTTCCTGCCTTTCTTCTTCTTCATTTCTTCTTTGTTAATTTGTCTCTTTTGTTCCGTCTTTTCTTATTTTCCTTTCGCATAATAATTATAATACATAGTTCATAATAATTTGTCACCTTTAAATCCGACTTAAATCCCTTATAATTAATATTTGCGGGTTTTCGTCATTAAAATCAAACCCGGGTTTTAGAGATTCAATTTGTTTATATCAAATCTTTGGAATTCGACCTTTTGTATATATTTTCATCTGTTTATCACCTTTCTTAATAGCTTAACATAAATAAGCCTAATTAATTTGTATTAATAACTTATGATTAATCTCTTATTAGTTTTAGTCCATTTTAATTTGTTTTTATCGCTTTTATAACCAATTCGCATGTAAATAATACGTTAAACCGCTTCTATCCGATTTAGATATCAATAAATCGATCATTAAATCACCACACTACTACAGATACAGGCTATAACAACGGTCAAAAACCGTTGTTATATAAAAAAGCGGACGTTGTTAAAGCGTCCGTTGTAAAAGGTTATAACAACGGTTGGTTTTCTTAAGGAAACCGTTGTTAAAAATATTAACAACGGTTTTAAGTATAAAAACCCGTTGTGGAAAGTGTGACTCAATTTTGGGGGGAAAGTTATAACAACGGGTTTTAATATACAAAACCGTTGTTATAACTAAAGACAACGGGTTGTTTGTAAATAACCGTTGTTGTTTGTTCTTAAAAAATAAAAAAAAAATTAAATTAAATATTACTAGATGCATGCATAATTACGGCCCGTTAGAATTCCGATGCATGCATTATTACTGACATCACTGTACATATGAACGGATAATATGGAATGAGAAGGGTTAGTAATAAGATTTGAAGCAGCATTATTGAGAGATATGATGATGATTATGGCACAACTTCCTAACATATATATTAATTAAAAAGCAACTCAACCCACACATTGCTTAGTATAAATACATTGCATTATCTCAACTCACATTTCCATTATCTCAATATATTCATCTCCAAACCCTAACTGCTAAAACAAACTCTACTTAATCTTTCAAAACAAACTCCAAAAACTCCAACAAAATGAATGATTTCATCCTTAAGACTCTTACCATGATCGAGAATAACAACAACTTCATCCGCCGGTTCCTCCATATTGAGGAAAGTTTCAGGAGCTACCTTGCGGATGCTCGATCCGCACTGAAGCACGCCAAAGAAGATGGCTTGACGGAGCGGCGCGATTGCGGCTATATGACGATATAGCAATCGCCGAACGGAACCTCCAAATAGCCAAGGAGGAGAGGACGGATACGATAGAGCGGAATAAGATCCTCTATGAAAATATAAGAATTGCATTTTTATATATGTAATTTTTTTTTTAATTTATGTATTTATAAATATATATATATATATATATATATATATATATATATATATATATATATATATATATATATATATATATATATATATATATATATATATATATATATATATATATAGGGTCGAGATCCGGTGAGAACCACCCATATAATGAGAACCGTGAGAACCACTCACAACCCTTAGATCTTAGATAAATGAATGCCTGAGATCCTACCAATGTCATTTAACAAATTTTCGTCAACCCTGTGTCATTTACTCAAATTACGTTCTCTCTCCAACTACTCTCTATATCCCCATCATCAAACTGCTTCCTAGAATTGAAGAACAAACTTCGAAAATCTGATGCTTCCTTCTTTAATTGAGACGCAAATCGAACTATACTTCACCGTACATCAAAATTCGTCGAGGTTTGTTTAATTTCTCTTAATTCCCCCTAATTTCGAATTTTTGCGTTTTGAATTTGTTAATTCGTCCACAAATTAGGGTTAACGAATTGTTGATTCGAGTTTGTACACATAAAATTGGGGTTTTGAATTGAAATTGGTGTTGTAGATTGAGAAATTTGGTTGCGATGGATTATATTTGATGACTTGGTTGTGACACTTGGGATTCTTCTTGTTTCATCTATTGTTGTTGTGTTCTTGACCTCTGTGGGGTCGTTGCTTATTTCTGTTGTGCTTATTGGTGGGGCTGTTGTCTGTGTTCATGGCGCGTTTCGTGAACCTGAGGATTTGTTCTTGGATGAGCGGGAGCCGCTAATCTTTGGACTTTTGTCGTTTCTAGGTGGCGCCGCTTCCTCTGCTTTATTCTTCTTCTTTGGTGCTAACTCTGTTGTCGGACGTGTTTGATTTCAGGTTCCGCTTTGTTAGGGTCCATCTCTTTTTTCTCCTTACTAGATCAAATTATCTTGTTGTTTCTCAATTGGATGTAGTTATGTTGAATCTGATTATTTGTTATCTCAATTGCTTCATTGTGTTGAATTCATTAATATGCCTCATCACTTGCGTTGGATTGTAATGGAGTGATTTTAGTTTGATATTGTTATGACTAATATCCAGTTCAGTTTGATATTGTTATGACTAATATCCAGTTCAGACAATTTAGAGAGGTTACCCATGTGGGATATGGTACCTTGGATGGAGTTTTCTGCAATTATTAAGAGTCTCTAACTCAGTTAAGTGCCTAAAAATATCTTGGATCGATCCGGTCAATTTATTTTGTGATAGGTCTAGGCATTCAAGGGACCTCAAATTGCCGAGCCAGATTGGAAAGTGGCCACTGAAGCTATTATCTCTGAGATATAGTGATTGAAGGAAAGGCATATTTTTAAAAAAAGATGGGAAAGGGCCTTCAATTTTGTTGTCAGAAAGATCAATGAATTGGAGGGTGGAAGTATTTGTGATGAAAAGCTTTGACAAATGAGTTTTGTGTAGCAAGCAATCAAGTAAGTTAAGCTCCAACAAAGAAGGAAGTCTAAAGAGCACTTGAAGACTGTCATATGTTCGCGACATATTGTTAAAGCTCATGTCAAGATACTGCAACTTTGAAAGACTAGATGCCCACTCAAAAATATCTTCTTTATAAAGCATAATATTCACACCAGATTTTAGTTCTAAGAAGGCGATTTTGGATTTGCTTGTGGTGATTCCAATTTGAAAGCCAAAACTATGTTCGGGACATATTGTTAAAGCTCTTCTTTCTTCTACGTTTTACTTAATTTGAAAGCCAATTAGCTCAAATGGAAGAGCATTGTGCAATGCACAAGATGTGGGTTCGACTCCCATATTGGCCATGAAATACCAAATCTTTCTTTTACTCTTGAATGAAAAATAGTGTAATTGGTAATCCCATTTAATTCAAGTATGTCATCTATGGTAATAATTTTGGTATATATGATAGTCTTTGAAATGCTTGTATTAAACTTCTGATAATTGCAAAGCTATTTTACGGGCTCATTGTCATTGTTGCTGCTCGCCTGAGTCCGATCAAGGTCTGCGCGCCAGCGCCATTGCCCGAATATGATTATATCCTCCTTAATAATTGTACTGTATTGCTTGCATCATGACACGTTCCTATCGTTGAATTTGCGATTTAATAGGCTATATGGGACTCGAACCCATACCTTTGTGCACAATTTGCACATTGCTCTACCATTGAGCTAATAGCCTTTAAAATACGCCAAACAAATACGAGAATGAAATAACGGGTGTTTCATATTATGGCAGCGTAAATAACTGATATGTAAGAGATAGACTAAAATGTCTTGTAGTTACATAAAAAGACCGGTAAATACATTAAATCTCCTCCACCGTCATTTCCCTTATGTTATGTACATAGAACCTTATTTCATGCACATATGATTCATTAATGCCCATATAAAATTAATGTCCTTAACTAACAGTAATTAGTATCATAATATAACCAACTAATGCAACTGAAGAACTTTTTAATGCACATAAAACCTTTTTTCATGCACATAGAACCTTATTTCATACACATATAATTTTATTTCATGCACATAGACACTTATTTCATGCGCATATATTTTTATTTGATGCACATAGAACCTTATTTCATGCACATACAATCTTATTTCATGCCCATATAAAATTAACGTCCTTAACCAAAAGTAATTAGTATCATAATATAACCAACTGATGCAATTGAACAACTTTTTCATGCACATAGAGCCTTATTTTATGCACATAGAACCTTATTTCATGCAAATATAATTTTATATATGCCAACACTTATTTCATGCACATAGAACCTTATTTCATGAACATAGAACCTTATTTCATGCACATAGAATCATATTTCATGAAAATAAAATGTCTTAAAAAAACTATTGTATAAAAGAGCACATCCAAAAATCCTTGGAAGAAACTCAAATCACAACTGAACTGATGCTAAAAGTTTACTTATGTATTGCTTTTTAAATTTTACTTTCAATACAGACTACCGGTAATTAGCTAATCACAAGAGAATGAACGTCAAATTAGCAAAAGACGAAATTAGGGGAAAATGTGAAACCACAAGGGAAAAAATACGTTGTTAAGCATTAAAACGGATAACAAACCAGTAAAGTTTCGAATGTGGAACACCCAAAAGCAACAATTGAAAAACAATAGAGCAACAACACTTAAAATGTATGTATGTAACCCATTTCAGAGAGAAATCACATTAGAACAAAAAATATACATGGGTCCATATCTCATCTCTTGTTCCCATTATTCAAAGACAGACGGAGAAGGGGAAGGGGTTCTGCTAGCAGGCTACCCCTCTGCTCCGCGTCAAATGGAGCATCACACTTGTGCAACAAAGATAAATAAGCCAAAAATGTAAAATTCTCTATCACATGTTCAGCTTCCAAAAAATTTTAAATCCTGAAGCTGGCAATGACATTGTCAACTTGAAATTATTTTTCGAGATTATCACGACTACGGGCCGCCAAAGGGGAAGGAGATAAAAAAAAAAAGAAACACATCTCGGTTGGTTTAAGCTGCAGATTCTCTGGCAATCTTCTCAGCCTTGGCAATAACCTCTTCGATCCCTCCAACCATATAGAAAGATTGCTCTGAAAGGTCATCATATTTGCCGTCCAACACACCCCTGCAAGTTTTATGCACATCACATTAGCCCACAACCAGATGTTATAAAGTGTATGAACTAAGAACCAAAACTCGTCAACGCAATAGCAGGTATTAGAAGATGTTAGTTACCTGGAAACTTTGGATGTTTTCCTTCAACTCGACATACTTGCCAGGAGCACCAGTGAACACTTCAGCGACATGGAATGGCTGACTCAAAAATCTTTGAATCTTACGGGCACGGGCAACTGTCAACTTGTCATCTTCACTAAGCTCATCCATACCCAAAATGGCAATAATATCCTGAAGATTCTTGTAGTTCTGAAGAACCTTCTGAACTCCACGAGCAGTGTTGTAGTGCTCCTCTCCCAAAATGTGAGGGGAAAGCATACGAGAAGTAGAGTCAAGAGGATCGACAGCAGGGTAGATACCCAACTCAGAAATCTGCACAAAAACATCAGAGTAAGACGGTGACATTGAATTGCAGTAGACTAGTTAGTGTGATTATTAAATAAGAAAATTACCTGTCGAGATAACACAGTTGTGGCATAAGTGAGCAAAGGTTGTAGCTGGGGCAGGATTTGTCAAATCGTCAGCAGGCACATAGATGGCTTGCACAGAAGTAATTGAACCCTTCTTGGTTGTTGTGATACGCTCCTGAAGACCTCCAAGATCAGTAGCCAAGGTTGGTTGGTAACCCACAGCAGAGGGAATACGTCCAAGCAAAGCAGACACCTCAGAGTTAGCCTGGAGTAAAACAAAAAAGATGCATTACAATTTAGCATGAATTACCAAAAAGAATTTAATCAATTACTCATGTACAAATACTAGTAACATACTCCATCAAGTTAGCATAACATACTCATATCCCTGCAAGTTTTATGCACATCACATTAGCCCGCAATTTGAGTTCTCTTGTTAGAGGGACAAAGATAAACAGATGTTATGAAGTGTATGAACTAAGAACGGAAACTGAAATCAATGGAAACGACCGAAAGAAGTACAAAACAGGAATATAACCCTAATCAACTAATTTGAATCATAATAATCATTAAAACGGATGAATAAGAAAGAAATTGGGGGGAATTACCTAAATTGTTATATGCTCAAAATCAGAAAAATCGATGATGAAATCAGCGAGAACAAAGAAGGAAGCAAAATTAAAGTCGGATTTATGAAGTATTTTGGTCGAGTTACAGTAATGGCACTGGAAATCAACGAGAATGAAGAAGGAAGCTTGAACAGAAGTTATCGCTAAAGAGAGGATGTGATGATGGAGGAGAGAGAAAGTCGAACGAAAAGATGAACAAGCAAAACGCGTGATAATAATGATAGGAAAATGGAGGGTGAGACGGGTTGGCCTATTCGATATGTTTAATCCCAGCCACTCAATAGGTTCTCATAGTTCTCATTATCTTGATGGTTCTCATAGGATCCCGAATCTATATATATATATATATATATATATATATATATATATATATATATATATATATATATATATATATATATATATATATATATATATATATATATATATATATATATATATATATTAATTATGTTTATCTTGCTTCTTCATCTTGCTTCTTCATTGTTTTACTAACTAATTATGCGAACAATACTTAAACAAATAACATAATGGTCGATAAAAACACATACATGCAAAAGAAATAAATAGAAAAAGAAAATAATGACGATGAAACTAACAAAGACGGCGAGATTTACTGATAAATACGTAACGTAATAGACGATGAAATCAACAAAGTGACGGCGAGAAGATAAAGCGACGATGAGAAAGTGAGAAAGTGAGAAAGAGAGAAAGAGAGAAAGAGAGTGTGTGTTTTGTGTTTGTTTGTCTGCTGTGTTTGTGTTTGTGTATTAAGGGTTGTGTTTTGTGGCTGCAGCAGACTTCTGTTTGTGTGGTTTATAGTATGGAAGGTATTGACAACGATTATTAAACAACAACCGTTGTGAAATATGTTTTAACAACGGTTGTAAAAAACACCCGTTGTTAAATAAGTTTTAACAACGGGTTTCAAAAATAACCGTTGTGATTACTTTTCACTAACTTTGCGCCAATTTTGCGCCAAATTATTAACAACGGTTGTGCATGTGTGACCCGTTGTTAAAACTAATAACAACGGTTTTTATAACCATACCCATTGTAATTGATTTTAGTAAAATTCGCGCCATACATTCTACAACGTCTATTGTGATTTTCGTGAATAATCGTTGTTAAAGGGGCGTTGTAGTTGCCTGGATTTGTAGTAGTGCCAACGAGCATTAACAACGCGCAGTTCCGGCTCACAACCAGAACTCACCTCAGGAACAGACGCAGTGACCACCGCGCCTCTTCCAAGAGACACAGCATTGTTGCGCCTGTTCCGGAGTGACTTCTGTCTTTGAACTTCCGTTCTTGTTTTGACTTAGTTTGTTAGTTTACGTATCAATTGACTAGTATCCGTAATACCACCTCTTAATCTGTCCGTTTTCTAACCTAATTATTTTCCTCTTCTTTTCTCAAATTATCCGTCTTAAATATATTTTAGACGTAAATCATTAAACCATTGTAATTATTGTAACTTTAATTATCACATTTTATTTATTATACCCTTTATTATCATTTGTTTGCTTGTTTTCACATATAATCAATCCTAAACCCTACTTCGACCTATTGTGTGCTAAATTACGTGTTCACCGACTTAGTTAATTCTCACATGTTAGGATTAATCTATTGTTTGTTGCATTGCATGCATATAATCGACAACATATCTTGTATAGGTGACTTCCCTAATCATTAGTAGAGGCCGCTATCGAGGCGGGCGGGATTAGGTGTTCGATCAAAAGAGCTTCCTAATACGTACCCTCACCTCTTAGTCCAGATCTCTGTGAACATCCGTGTTCATTGACATCCACGAGAGTTATTCTAGACATAGAATGCTAAGGGCAACTAGTTCTTAGTGTTCATATCATTACTTTGTATCTTAACATGACGCAAAGTATTCGAACGATTTCCAATTTTCCACAATAAATTGGTGGCGACTCCACAAATGCAAACGCTTGTTTCCCAAGCGCCCCCGTGGCCCCCCTCGTGTCCACACCTCTCAGTCCAGTTGAAACACCCCCGCACACCAGGATGCCTTACCAAGGACCATCTTAGTGTATGAAGGTGTTACCATCTCGGTCACCCGAGGTAGTAGATCAAATAGACAATAAAAGAACACTTATAATAAATTACTTTTACTTTTTACAACCAAATACAAAACCGGATACAAGTGATAATTATGGTAGCTCTAGAGCTCATGCGTCAGAACATTTATGCCAGTAGCGTGGTGACTCGATTCCCTCCATGCCCAACAACAACAACCGACTGCACCTGCTAAGCCAACTGCTCACCATCCCCGAATGGATCACCACAGTTTTGAAAATACAACACGGGGTCAGTTACTGAGCAAATGAAATAAGACAAGCACAATAAGTAAACAGTTGATCATCCACCATCTCCGGTCCCTGATCTCACACAGTAACCTACTACACACCGAAGTGTGTAGCCCTGCTAGATTAACCATCGCAACAGGTAATCTTCGCCGCCAGTGGGGGACCACAGCCAATTCCCACCTAAATCCCGCTCATCAACGAGCGATAACCCTGTCCCTTAATGTGCACATCCCCTCCCGTGGCGGGTTCCACGGAGGGCGAACTAGAGTGTGAAACCACTCCCGCAAGTGACTCCACCACAATCATCACAACACCATCACAACCACCAGACCACCACCGCACTAACACTCCAATGATGATCAGCAGACAACAATCATACACAGTACAATCAAAACATCTCAAATCAATTAAACAGAAACTGAGTAGGAAACCCTACCTTAACGCCAACCATGAAAATGCATCTACAAACAGCCAAGCAAGACTCTGAGCCGCATCCTACAACAATAACCTCATCCTATTATACGACTACCCCAACAATCTACTGAAAAGACAACAAAACAATGACTTACCTAGTAACACGGACCGACTGTAATACTACTGTTTTATGAGTCTCTGGGTACTCTATCGAGTGGGCCTTACTCTGCCGAGTAAGGGTGTGTTGCGTTTTAAAATAGTTTCTGACCTGTTGGGTACTCGATCGAGTAACCTTGATACTCGATCGAGTAAGGGGGCAATCGATCGAGTACCTCAGCTACTCGATCGAGTAGCTCGGTTGACGGGTTATGTTTTGACGGGTTTTGTTTATAACGCGGATTAGTATATATAATATGTCGTCATCTTTATTAAATACTTTTATAAACCTAATTCAGTCAAAAAGGGGATTGAAACTACGTAGTTCGCTTCATCCGCATTATTGACAAATCTCGGAGCTTGAGAGGTCGGATTTTATTGTCCTTTGTGTCTTTGTGGTCCTTGCGTCAAGGGTAAGTCCTACATACCAATTTATAGTATTTCGTTAAGTTTCGTTAAACCCTAATTTTGGGATTGGGGGTTTTTGTTATGTTTCTTGATTGATAGCGATTGCATGATTATATGTTAGGAGGAGGATTCGTAGAAGAGGAATTTTGATACAGCTGTTGAGACCGTCTGATTGTGTTGCTGTTCCAGGTAGGGTTTCCCTACTCAGTATTGCTTACATAATGTGTGGTGATTGTGCTGTAATTAGTGTGCTTGATTGATTCAGACGATTGTGCTTATACATTGTTGATAGATTCAGACGGTTGTTGATATTGTGATTGTTTGTCTGTGGTTCTCGAGATGCATTCTCGGCTGAGTGGAGTCACTTGCGGGAGTGGCTTCACGCCCTAGTTTCGCCCTTCGTGGAACCCGCCACGGAAGGGGATGTGCACATTAATGGGACAGGGTTATCGCTCGGTATGATGAGCGGGGCTTAGGTGGGAACGACTGCGGTCCCCCACTGGCAGGGCTGGTCCAAGGGACAGTCGGTGACGGAGATGGAGTGGAGTGCCTGATTGTGTATGATTGTGTGAGCTGTATTGTGTACTGTTTTGTTGGTTATATAATTTATGTAAATAGTACTGACCCCGTTTAAATGTTTTAAAAACTGTGGTGATCCATTCGGGGGTGGTGAGCAGTTATTGAGCAGGTATGAGACGATGCGTATGGGATAGCTGGGATGAGTCACCACGTTGCAGTTTAGAAGTCTTCCGCTGTGTCTGACGCTTGATAGTATTTTGATAGTAGATAGTTCTGAGAACTTGTATTTCCTTTTATCAGTTTTGGTTTTGAACATATAATCACTTAAACTATAATTACTTTTAAAGTACGTTTCTTTATTGTCTTATGATATTCATTGCCTCGGGCAACCGAGATGGTAGTATCCTTATACCTGAGTGGTCCTGGTAAGGCACTTGGAGTATAGGGGTGTTACAAAATGTTATCAGAGCGACGATCCTGAAACCTGTAACCAATGAACCCAATGAATATAGGGAGTCAATTAAAATGAAACCGGGGTAAAAGTTGTAGGAGCTAATGCAAAGACTTGGGAGACGTCCTAAAGTCGCGAACTCGTCCTACAATTTTGAACCGGTCACCATGGGATATAAGTCGGGATCGTTATGTGTTTACTAATGCTCTATTGCGTGTGTTGGATGGATGAGTGTTATATAGTTGAATGGATGTGTGGTAGAAAAGATGAAGGTAATTTTTTTTTTATGATAACATGAAATGTGATGGGAATTACTACTAGTTACTATTGTGTATATGCATATGATTGCGTGCATATGATTGGGTGAATAAATTGTATGAATACGGGTATGAATGTGATCTATGATTTGGTTGAGAAGATGAGTTAAGGAATTGTATGAGAATATGAAATTCATGTGGAGAACATGTTTATGTGATGGAAGTGGATTTCCTACTTTTTCTATGTTAGTAACATGTGAATAGGGGGATATTATGTCGTATATTATGTTATTGTTGTACGTAAAGGTATAGAATAAAAACATGTGGGTAATATGTGATTGGTAAGTTGAATGATATATGTGCATCGAGTTATTTGTTGCTTGGCTTCTGGAGATAGTAACATGTGATTAGGAATACTGGTTTTATGAGTATTGAGTTGTTTTTGGTTACCATTGTTGTCGTTTAAGTTGTTTGAAAGAGAAAATCGAATAGTTATGTCGTCTGATTACAGCAAAGTTGTCTTTAAACTGTTATAACTTGAGATGCATAAATGATTTTAATGTGATTCCAATTGGAGGTGATAGCTTGTTCTTTTACGATTCTAACGATAGGTCATACGCCCAAAACATCCAAGAAATGAGTGAGTTATGACTGTTTTACGAAAATTGGACAGTGCTGAGAAATGCGTAGGTACTCGATCGAGTAGCCTTGGTACTCGATCGAGTAGGGGGGGACTCGATCGAGTACGTTAGTTACTCGATCGAGTAGCCCTGGTAATTTGTTTTACGTGCTTCTGATCTTCACCTACTCGATCGAGTAAGTCACTTACTCGATCGAGTGTCCTGTACTCGATCTAGTGACCCCTGTTTTGGGTCATATGCTTATCTTTTGAATTCGTTGCATATTATGTTTAATTCAAAGTTGTTATTTTGCTTCTTTATGCATTGTTCTACATGTATGTTGGTCTTGACGCGTAAGTTACCCAATCTTGTGGTGTAGTGAGTGGCACCTGTGGTGAGTATGAGTTCGGTGGGAGGACATGAGTTATACGTGGTTGTGATAGATAGTGGAAAAAGAAAAGGAAGATCGTTATGGTTTATTGAGACATAGAGCATGTTTTGTGAGATGAGATGAACGATATGTTTGTACGTTGAGTAATGCAAAAGTAATTAAATGTGGGCAAGGGAAGATGTGAGTTTATGGAACGTGAGAATGAAAAGATTGAAATGAGGGACGCAAATGGTGGCATCTTGAGATGTGTAAAGAATCATGGAGGGGGATGGTTAGGAGTCGTGTGGGTTAAGAATATACTTAGTGAAAGTTCGTTTTAAAAGGGTTGAGAAGAGTAGTATATAGTGAACTTTGTGGAGACATGTCGCGAGGTGGATTTGTAGACAGTGAATGAGTTTGGGAGATCTGGTTTATTAAGAGATGAAACTACTGTGTGATTTCCTTGGGCAATTAGCGGTATGAAAGGAATTTTGATTTCTAGAGATGTAATTGTTGAACAGTAAACGTTGATTCTATGGATGGATTAGTGGCAAGGGTGATTGATGAAATAATAAGAGAATATTTGTGGTAAGAAAGAGTGAGATGATATCGATATGAAATAATTAGATGTGAGTTTTGGAGCAGTGAGAAAGTAACCGAAACACTAAAGAATTAGGTAGAAGCGATAAGGAGTTGAATGGTTAATTGATTTTGTAGAGTGTAAAAGAAAAGAATGAGGGGAATAAAACTAAGAAAATGTTGATCGAAGTTATGTGATATAAAGGTAAGGAGTCATCGAGATGTGTGCTACCAATCATGAGGATGTTAGCTAATGGTTATAGAGGAGTTTCGGGACAACATGATTAGTCTTGAGTTTTGAGGAATTCAGGAAAGTAAGAAGTTGGTAGAATATCTGCATGATATGAGATTGTGGTGGAGATTTAGATGATGATACAATTAACAATGGTATTGGGAAGAATGTTGAAGTAATTTTGTTAATGGATTTGATGTTCGTTATTTGGGATGTTAACCAAAGATAGGAAAGAAATCGTGATATTTAGAGATGAGTGTAAGGATTTGATGTCCGGACAGTGGTAGTGTTATGGTTTGTGACTAGTGGTTAAGGGTGATGGTATATTAGAAAGGTAACAATTCTGAAGTGGTTGATTTTGCAGAGACCAGGTTGATATGTATGGTTGTGAGAGAGTGTAAGATGTGGTTATACGAGGCGATTGTTAGTAGTTGAGTATTAATAGTATGGTTACATTTGGCAGAGGGTGATGGATATGCGAATGGGAGAATATGTTATGAGGGGCATATGAGTTAAGCTCGGGCGACGGGTAACCTTTGTTGAGTGGTAACTTACGTGATCAGGATAGACTGTTTGGATGTAATTACGGGTCTGTGATATATATAAATGTCTGTGTGAGGTTTTGACCTCACAAGAAGTGGTATGGTGTGATTATTATAACGTTGTATTTGAATGTTCTGTAATGCATGTTGGGTACGCTAATCTAATTGAATGATATTCAAAAAGGTAATAATTTGAGTGATCTGGCGTGACTGGTTATACTTGTATGCATTCATGATATATGTTATTCCGCGATGTGGTAAGGGGATGATATTCATGAGGTATTATCTGTTTAATTCATATAATATGTTGCATTGTGATTTAATAAAGTGGATTTGAGTAAGTTTTTCTTGTCCGAGAAGTTATGTTGAGTCGGTGTTATGGGATTGTGTAAGTTGTGATGACTATCGATGTGGTTGTGGTGCCTCGGGTGGTGATCCGGGCACGGTATTTAGTGTTGTGATACGGGTATTTTTGGCACTGCGGTGTGGCTGTTGGTGGCGGTGTTGCGATGCCGTCACCGGTTGTGGTGGAGTAGGCGAGACGATTATGATACGAGTCTTCGAAAGTACATACCAGTCATACATAGATTATTGTTTTGTTTGATGTTGCTTCCTGTGAGTTTCAGTTTGGGAATGAGGGTAGAGTATGATATGAAAGAGAGTTGTACATGTTTTCGTTGTTGTCATGGTATAGTGACATTCTGTTGATGGGACACAGTTGTGAGAAGTTGTTACCGTAATTTTGATCTTGTTTTAAGATGAGGCATTGGTAGTCATAGTCATGGCAAGTAATTTGTGGAACATGTGTGGTGATGATCTGATATATGCAGGTGGTTCATAATCCTTTGTTGAGACAGTGAGTGTAGGGTGTTGAGTAATTAGTGTCGTGTTAAGTTATGTATGAGTCCTGCGGTAATGAAAGAAAGGAATTTGAGGATCTAGTGTGAGTGTACGTAACAAGTATGGATCGTGAGTTATGCTTTTGGCGATAAGAGTTTTATATAGTTTTTATAGAGAGGTGTGTCATGTTGCGGTAATAGGGAACAAGTGAAGTTTTGGGTTAAGCTAAGGATTTGGTGGTATAGGTTAGGTGGTGTGACGAGTGAAATGAAACATGAGAGTTGTTTAAGTAAGAGAGTCTTGGATATGTGCATGACGAATGTTTAGATTATAGGTGGTTATCTTTGACATGCGGTGGTGATGAGGATAATGAGAAGATATAGCTAGGATTTAGTATTAGTGAGTTACGAGGACGTAACATTTGTCTTAAGAGGAGTAGGATGCGATCAAAGAGATTTTGATGGTTGTGCATATGGTAATATATTTGGAAGTTTGAGTCTTGATGTAGATTAAAAGATTGATTCGTGTTGTGGGTGATTTTATTAAAGGTCATGACCGTGCTTGTAGTAGTTCGATGTTTAGGAGTGTGAGAATATTTCACCAGTGTTGACAGTTGGATGATGATGTTTATGAGTGTAAGTAAACTTCGAGGACGAAGTTCCTTTTAAGGGTGGTAGAATGTAACTTTCCGTTTGATGTCTATGAGTGTCTTGATTTTGGATTTGATAGTGGATGATATTATGGAGCTAGCTGCTTTAGTGGATGGTAGTTGGTTAGGTATGGAGTTGGTGTCGTGAGAGATATATATGTGGTAGATACGATATCGTGAGTCATGTTGTGGAAGTAAACATAGTTGGTGGAGTGGGTGTTAAGAGTTCATGTTTTATAGGTTGGGTTTTCGTTTGAGTTCTTAGCTATGTTGTTGTGTCTCGGTCGAGTTAGTATGTTTGTTTTTATGTATGGGTTGAACTTCGGGGACGAAGTTCTTTTTTAAGGAGGGAAGACTGTAATACTACGGTTTTATGAGTCTCTGGGTACTCTATCGAGTGGGCCTTACTCTGCCGAGTAAGGGTGTATTGCGTTTTAAAATAGTTTCTGACCTGTTGGGTACTCGATCGAGTAACCTTGATACTCGATCGAGTAAGGGGGCACTCGATCGAGTACCTCAGCTACTCGATCGAGTAGCTCGATTGACGGGTTTTGTTTTGACGGGTTTTGTTTATAACGCGGATTAGTATATATAATATGTCGTCATCTTTATTAAATACTTTTATAAACCTAATTCAGTCAAAAAGGGGATTGAAACTACGTAGTTCGCTTCATCCACATTATTGGCAAATCTCGGAGCTTGAGAGGTCGGATTTTATTGTCCTTTGTGTCTTTGTGGTCCTTGCGTCAAGGGTAAGTCCTACATACCAATTTATAGTATTTCGTTAAGTTTCGTTAAACCCTAATTTTGGGATTGGGGGTTTTTGTTATGTTTCTTGATTGGTAGCGATTGCATGATTATATGTTAGGAGGAGGATTCGTAGAAGAGGAATTTTGATACAGCTGTTGAGACCGTCTGATTGTGTTGCTGTTCCAGGTAGGGTTTCCCTACTCAGTATTGCTTACATAATGTGTGGTGATTGTGCTGTAATTAGTGTGCTTGATTGATTCAGACGATTGTGCTTATACATTGTTGATAGATTCAGACGGTTGTTGATATTGTGATTGTGATTGTTTGTCTGTGGTTCTCGAGATGCGTTCTCGGCTGAGTGGAGTCACTTGCGGGAGTGGCTTCACGCCCTAGTTTCGCCCTTCGTGGAACCCGCCACGGAAGGGGATGTGCACATTAATGGGACAGGGTTATCGCTCGGTATGATGAGCGGGGCTTAGGTGGGAACGGCTGCGGTCCCCCACTGGCAGGGCTGGTCCAAGAGACAGTCGGTGACGGAGATGGAGTGGAGTGCCTGATTGTGTATGATTGTGTGAGCTGTATTGTGTACTGTTTTGTTGGTTATATAATTTATGTAAATAGTACTGACCCCGTTTAAATGTTTTAAAAACTGTGGTGATCCATTCGGGAGTGGTGAGCAGTTATTGAGCAGGTATGAGACGATGCGTAGGGGATAGCTGGGATGAGTCACCACGTTGCAGTTTAGAAGTCTTCCGCTGTGTCTGACGCTTGATAGTATTTTGATAGTAGATAGTTTTGAGAACTTGTATTTCCTTTTATCAGTTTTGGTTTTGAACATATAATCACTTAAACTATAATTACTTTTAAAGTACGTTTCTTTATTGTCTTATGATATTCATTGCCTCGGGCAACCGAGATGGTAGTATCCTTATACCTGAGTGGTCCTGGTAAGGCACTTGGAGTATAGGGGTGTTACACCGACGGCGGCACGGACGACAACCACGCACGCATCCTTCTTACGCAAGCCCCGTCCACTTCCAAGGTTGAGGTCTAGGCTATATCTATGAGAGTGTATGGAGGTAGGGGTGATAGGTGAGAGAGACATAGACTAGGATTAGAGGAAGAGGAACTGTCAAAAATGAAAAATGAAATGAAACTTGCGTTTTTATATTGACGCGTCAACATCAACAATACTCGATCGAGTACTCCCATACTCGGCCGAGTATGCACACTACTCGACCGAGTAGTCCCTACTAGGTGGAGTAAACACTCTCGTAAGACACCTATCTCCACCTAGCCTCTCACCTATCTCCTCCTAAGGCCTTTCCTGGTCAAAGGGTCGGTCAAAAGAGTCCTTAAACATTGTGGGTATTACACTAGTAGGACTTTCACTAGAGTTGGCATTGGGCCGTGCTGGGCCGACCGGTATGCCGGCCCATCATGCCTTCCCTCCAAAATGACCATGCCCAGGCACGAATATTGGGCTGGTCGTGCCTTGCCATGCCTGGCCCACTCACCCAAATCCCCGCCGCAGCCCGCTTCTGGCACGCCCAGTGCTCGGGCCGTGATTAGCCCATGGGCTAATCGTGCCCGACACGTGTGTCGGCCCAATAGTCTTAGTATTTTTTTTCTAAACACTTTTTAATTTATATAAATAATAATGAATATTAATAATTTAAATATATATTTTTATTAAATATTAATGTACCTGATGTCGTGATTAGATGATTACTTGTATTTTTAATATAATGGATTTAATTAAATAATTTAAAAAACAATATTAAAAAAAAGGAATTTAATTAAATAATTAAGAAATCGGCCAAATTTTGGGTCGTGCCGTGCCTGGTTCGTGTCGGACCCTCCGTGCATGGGCCGTGCGGTGCCTGGTTACGTGAATTCCCAAAAAACGGAGCCGGACCCCGCCTCCAACTCATTCGTGCCGTGCCTGTGCCCTCAAAACTGTTCATACGTGTCGTGTAACGCCCGTGTCGGACTCGTGTTGTGCCCGTGACGCCCACCTTAGCGCTGCCCGAATTGCCATCTCTAACCTTCACTGAGGAATTATCAACATAAACAAGCCCAACACATAACAGAACACCCATGCATTACAAAACTAACACCCACCAGACTCCAGTTAAAAACCCAGCAACAATCTAACAATAGTACATCAACAGCAAGACCCAACACCTACCAGATAACAGAAAACCCAAAATAGAACAGATGGAACACCCAACAATGAGGAGATAACAGAACACTCAAACACTTTAGATGCAAAACCCAGCAACCAGGAGATAATAGAACAACCAAATAACCCAACAACTAACAACCCACAATACTTAGTAAGAAATAACAATAATGAACAGAATATCCATACTAATAAAACAACAGTAGAAGAGAACAAAATGAGGATAACTACCAACATTCAACATCGAGGAACATTACATAGAAATATTACAACAACATTTAGAAACAATTAAGGTCGAGTTCAAGAAATAAACCTCCCTTTTTTAGCATTTTGTTCTCCGCTTTTTACCGAAATTCGCACAATAATCATGGAACCTCTTTGATTTTGGTAAAAAATCATCAGCTCTACCATTATTCATAGATATAGCTTTTTATCAATAAAAACTGGGACGTCAACAGCAACACCTTCATAACACAAAAGCAGCAAAACATTTTAGACTTACATTTTTTCAATTTTTGCAAGATCGAATAATAAGACAACTTAAAAAAATAATTAAAGAAAGAGATGGAGAAATTTACCCCTCTTTTCACCCTTCTTCCTCTGCTTCTCTAGGAAGTTCGCACAATACCTTTTGAACCTTTTTTATTTTGGTGACATACTAGGTGACCTACCACTTTCTAAAGGTATACCCTTTTCATCAACACATGCAACAGCATATCTTTCAACTTCACCAACAATGAAAGGCGCTTCATCTACAAAAGTATCAGGAACGCAAGCTGTAGAGTCCATATAAACCGCATAAGTCACCTCGGTATCATCATCAATTTGAGAATCGAGAAGGGATCCATAACCGGAATATGTATCAGCTACCACATGACCAACTCCACGAATATACAACATCCCATCCATGGAACTATGGTAAGAGGTACCCCCGACAGTTTTCTTCTTCGAAGAAATAGAAGAAACAAGATTATTTTGATTAAATTTAGATATAATCGAAGAGAAAGAGTATATGAAAGGGGAAAATATGAGTAGATCTAGAGAGAGGGAGTGAAATGGAACAAAATGAGGACGATGGCGGTGAGTGAAAGAGAGATTTAAGGTTTTTTAGGATGGAAGATTCTAGAGAGGGAGACCGATAGTTGTTAAAGATGGAGTTATGAAGAGAAGGAGAGGGGCAGTTGAGTTTTATGAGGGGGAGTTTGACGGATTGGAGAAAATATTGGTGGGAAAAACAAATGTGAGGGAAAAAATGGAGGGACTCATTAATGTTAATGGTGAGTTAAATAGGTTTAGGATTGTTAAATAAGGGGTATATTGTGTAAATATATGGGTGGTATAAGGATACATTGGTCATATATTAGACCCATAAAAGGAAATAAGAGAAATGGGTATATCATTGTGGGATGTCTCAAAAGGGAAAGTGAGAACATTGTTATAGAATGGAGGGAGTATATATTTAATCAATATAGGTGTTACTCCGGACAAGTGACTCAATGTATGACTCACAAATGCGACTGCGAAATTAAATAATCAAGAAAAATGGATCAACTCTAACATAATGCTACATTGAAAATCCTTTGGGCATTTGGGGCGTTCGGATGTCTGGTCATGAATATGCAAGTCAAGATTTTAGTTGTGTGCTAAAAATGTTCAATTTGGCTGAGTTTTCGCATCGCCTCGATTACTGAAACTTCTACTTGGCAAAACGGACCCAATCGATAAGATTGACTCCAATGATCCAAACTTAACCCAATTAGACAACCTAAATATACCACCCGAGATTACATATCCGTTGTTCCGAGAATGAGATTGTTCTAATTATTGTTAATAGTATTCACGGCAGAGAGAGAATGAAAAACTCTATGATACCTCCAAAATTTGGCACATCTTGCACGATTTCCAAAATTTTAACTATTTTTAATCCAAAATGTAATACTACGGTTTTATGAGTCTCTGAGTACTCTATCGAGTGGGGCTTACTCTGTCGATTAAGTATGTTTTGATTTACGAAATAGTGTTCTGCCTGTAGGGTACTCGATCGAGTAGCCTTGGTACTCGATGAGTTTTTGCATTTTTTATGTCGATTTTGATATAGTTAGTAGTTGTTTGAGTCGGGTTGAGTTTGGTTGGTGCGTATGTTTTGGGATTTTTATGTTGAGTTTTGTTTTTGTTGTTGTGTCGGGGGAGTGTTAGTGTGTTTTTGTTTTGTTGTGGTTTGAACTTTGGGGACGAAGTTCTTTTTAAGGAGGGAAGACTGTAATACTACGGTTTTATGAGTCTCTGGGTACTCTATCGAGTGGGGCTTACTCTGTCGAGTAAGTATGTTTTGATTTACGAAACAGTGTTCTGCCTGTAGGGTACTCGATCGAGTAGCCTTGGTACTCGATCGAGTATGTTACTTACTCAATCGAGTACGTTGGTTATCGGGTAATATTTTGACGGGTTTTGTTAATAATGCGAATTAGTATATATAATACTCCGTTAGTTTTCCTACACGCTTTTATAAACCTAATACACACAAAAAAGAGATTGCAAACTACATTGTTCTCCTCATTCGCATTATTGGCAAATCCCGGAGCTAGAGAGGTCGAATTGCGTTGTTCTTTGCATTATTGTGATCCTTGCGTCAAGGGTAAGTCCTACATACCGTTTTTGTGGCATTTGATTGACTTTAGTTAAATCCTAATTTTGGGAATTGGAGGGTTTTTATGATTTGTTGTGTTAGTAGTAATTGTATGATTGTATGTATAGGAGGAGGGTTCGTAGAAGAGAGATTTTGAGATAGCTGCTAGATCGCCTGCTTTGTATTTGCATTCCAGGTAGGGTGTGGTTGGTGATTTGATTATGATTGTTGTTAAAGTATAATGTTGGTATTGTGACGGTTGTTGAATATTATCGTTGTTGATTGTTGTTGATTGTATTTGTCTGTGATTTTCGGGGTGCGTCCCTGGTTGAGTGGAGTCACTTGTGAGAGTGGCTTCACGCCCATGATTCTCCTTCTGTGGAACCCGCCACTGAAGGGATGTGCACATTAATAGACTTGGGTTTATCGCTCGATGGAGATGAGCGAGGCTTAGGTGGGAACGGCTGCGGTCCCCCACTGACGGTGTGGAGTACCTGTTGCGATATGTACTCTTGCAGGACTACACACTTTATTAGTGTATAGTCAGTGATGTGGAGTTTAGGATTGATGTGACGGTTGAGCTGTTTTGGTAATTGTCTTATTGTGATTGTGTTGTGTGATTAGTACTGACCCCGTCTTTGTTTTGTAAAACTGTGGTGATCCATTCGGGGATGGTGAGCAGTTGTTGAACAGGTTTGATTAAAGGTTTTGGGCTAGCTGGGATGTGTCACCACGAGCTGATTATAGTCTTCCGCTGTCGTACCTTAGTAGTTTGAGACATTTGGTTTTTAAGAACATGTATCATATTATTTAACATTTTGGGATTTGGATATGTAATCACTTTAAACTTTGTTACTTTTTAAATTATGTTTGTTTATTGTCATTTGATTATCATTGTCTCGGAAAACCGAGATGGTGACGTTCCTATACCTGAGTGGTCCACTTGGAGTATGGGGGTGTCACACAAAAGTAATTCATTATTTTTTCGTTAAATAAGGCACAAGCTTAAGGAAATTATAATATAAATTGAACAGTGATTTGCTAGCCAACCCGTCCCACCAGGCCACCCGGTTAACCAATTTGCCAGGTTTACTTTCTTAGGACTTGTTTGGTTGCCCTTCAAAAACACATGAATTGTAATTCATGAGAAGTGTAAAAATGGCTAGTTGTTTGGTGCCTCAATTCACATGAATTAGAACTTTCTAGGAACTCTAATTCCTCCCTAATGGAGGAAGTTGCTTACCTAGGTCCCCCTAGGTAAGTGGAAGTTCCTATGGAATTGGAGTTCCCACATGCAACCAAACAACTTTTCCAAATTCACATGAAATAGAATAGCATATTATAGCATAATATGTAATTAGATCTTCCTGGGTATTGCAATTCCCCTTTGTAAACCAAACAACCGCTTAATTTCTTGTCATATTGTTGTATGCCTATATAGGTACAAGTTACAACCTCTTATGCATCTTATATAATGAGATAGTAATAAGGTTTATAACTTATAAGCTATTATAAAGTTGTTGTAGGTTGCGCAACGGACTTAATCGGAAACTCTTTAAGGTAGATGTGAATTTCACATGTATTAAGTGCATATTCAGAAACAATAGTTGGAAGTTTTCAAAGGTTTGGTAGGCAAGACTGGAGTAATGGGAAGGCATCCTTGGGTAGTGTCGTAGCGTAGAGGGAGTTTGGTTTAAACTTGAAAGAGGAGGCCTCAATCTCCATTGCTCCGTATCTCTCGTATCAATCAATTACCAAGTATGGACGAAGACATGTCGCACACCAACAATTTAGGAAAATGATAGTGCCATTATATTTTACAATTTATCGTCTCACAATCATGAGTGGTATTAAAAATTTCGGTATGGTGGTTATACCTTTCCACAATTTATGGCAAAAGGTACAGACTAATAGAAAATGTATAAAATAAAACTACATAAAATTGTCATTATATTTACATATTAACACGCATATTATGTATTGGAGTATATTGACGGTATTGGGGTCATACACGAATCGCGACAACTGACACTTTGATGATTGATGATGTGAAGCCCTTGGTGAATCAATTTGTCCCTTGATGAAACATCATACTAGGTTATCAAAGTATCGGTTCGTATTTCGTATATGACTCCAATACCATCAATATACTCCCATATTAATTATGTGTGGTAGTTTTTAATCTTGGTGATTGAGAATGCCCGAATGATAGAGAGAATTATTGCAACGGGTGAAAGTTGCTCTTCTATGCGATACTCCCTTTGATACGATTTAATCTTTGCATTTGACTTTTTATATTTTTTCAACAATAGTGCGCTTGATTAGTATATCTTTGGACAAGTTTTCGTTAAGACGAGTATATCTTTCTAATCCTAAAAATTAGTCAAATATAATAGAAAAATAAATGAGATAAAAGTATAAAGAATGAATTAATAGTAAAATATTTGTCTCATTTTTCAAGTAGGATGTTATTTGACACGTTTAATTCTTAAGATGGACGTTCGTCTTAAAAGAAATCAACTACGGAGTATATTTTTGTTCCTTAATTACCTGTCGGTTTTCCTTTGAATGTGTAACTTTGGGAAGGACTTTTTTTATAACAAATTCTCATTGAAGACGGACATTATCCGTCACAAGTTGAAGACGGATAGTGCTATGCCCTTCTCACAATATGCGAGTGACACTATTTATATGATGATCCATTTCCCTCCCATTTGCCCTCCCACACTACTACAGATACAGGCTATAACAACGGTTAAAAACCGTTGTTATATAAAAAAGCGTACGTTGTTAAAGCGTCCGTTGTAAAAGGTTTTAACAACGGTTGGTTTTCTTAAGGAAACCGTTGTTAAAACTATTAACAACGGTTTTAAGTATAAAAACCCGTTGTGGAAAGTGTGACTCAATTTTGGTGGGAAAGTTATAACAACGGTTGTAGTATACAAAACCGTTGTTATAACTAAAGACAACGGTTTTTTAATAAATAACCGTTGTTGTTTATTCTTAAAAAATAAAATAAAAATAAAATTAAATTTTACTAGATGCATGCATAATTACGGCCCGTTATAATTCCAATGCATGCATTATTACTGCCATCACTGTGCATATGAACGGACAATATGGAATGAGAAGGGTTAGTAATAAGATTTGAAGCAGCATTGAGAGATATGATGATGATTATGGCACAACTTCCTAACATATATATTAATTAAAAAACAACTCAACCCACACATTGCTTAGTATAAATACATGCATTATCTCAACTAACATTTCCATTATCTCACTATATACATATCTCCAAACCCTAACTGCTAAAACATACTCCAAATAAATTAACCCTACTTAATCTTTCAAAACAAACTCCAAACTCCAACAAAATGAATGATATCATCCTTAAGACTCTTACTATGATCGAGAACAACAACGATTTTTCATCCGTCGGTTGCTCCACATTGAGGAAAGTTTCAGGAGCTACCTTGCGGATGCTCGATCCATTCTGAAGGACGCCAAAGAAGATGGCTTGACGGAGCAAAAAAGTTAGCGATTTGCGGCTATATGACGATATAGCAACTGCTGAACGGAACCTCCAAATAGCCAAGGAGGAGAGGACAGATATCATAGAGGAGAATAAAACCCTCTATGAAAATATAAGAATTGCATTTTTATTAATGTAATTTTTTTTTTCAATTTATGTATTTATTATATATATATATATATATATATATATATATATTAATTATGTTTATCGGCATTCCTCTCTATCATCTTGCTTCATCTTTGTTAAGTAAGCGAATAATACTTAAAGAAATAACAACAGTGACGGCGAGATTAGAAACTAACACATACACATGCAAATGAAATAATTAGAAAATGAAAATAATGACGATGAAAGACGATGAAACCAACAGTGACGGCGAGATTTACCTGATAATTAGACGATGAAATCAACAGTGACGACGAGAAGATAAAGAGACGATGAGAAAGAGAGAAAGAGACGATGAGAAAGAGAGAAAGAGACGATGAGAAAGTGTGTTTTGTGTTTGTGTTTGTGTTTGTGTTTGTCTCTTTGGGTTTGTGTTTGTGTATTAAGTTTGTGTTTTGTGGTCAGAAAGTGAGACTTGTGTTTGTGTGATTTATAGTATGGAAGGTATTGACAACGGTTATAAAGAACAACTGTTGTCAAATAAGTTTTAACAACGGTTGTAAATCAACAACCGTTGTAAAATAATTTTTAACAACGGGTTCCAAAAGTAACCGTTGTGATTACTTTTCACTAACTTTGCGTCAATTTTGCGCCAAATTATTAACAACGGTTGTGCATGTGTAACCCGTTATTAAAACTTATAACAACGGTTTTTATAACCATACCCGTTGTAATTCATTTTAGTAAAATTCGCGCCATACATTCTACAACGTCTATTGTGATTTTCGTGAATAATCGTTGTTGAAGGGGCGTTGTAGTTGCCTGGATTTGTAGTAGTGCCACTTACCTTATTGTGAGAGGGACACTGTCCGTTTTCAGCTTGTGACGAATAGTGTCTGTCAGAAGTAAGACTTATTGGTTTTTTATATACATATATGTTAGTGTATTTTTATTTGTGTTAATTTTTACTAATATTTAGTCTTGTAGTTAAAATGAACGGACGGTAGACAATTTGACTCAAATCTCTAATTTAACACCCAAAAACCATATAAAAGGGCAACTTTTTATAACCCTTTGATAATAATTGAATTAAAGGAAATATTGTGTAAGGTGATAAAAAATTCATTTAGTGTATAATAATCCTGATGGGGCATATTCTGCACCCGCTGACCAGTCAACATATTGAGCAAAGTCAAAGATATCCACAGCAAGTCAACGACTTAGACAGCCTAACCGACGAGGCCTGTCGGCCTGTCAGATGGGTCCCGCCGGGGCAACCAGCCAGCCGGGGCACACATCCGCGAACTCATATCCAAGACCCCTCGGCGGTGAGTCAACAGGGCCCGCCGGCCTGCCATAGGTCCCTCGGCCGAGGGGTAGATCAGTCTTTCCTCCTGCTAGCCACTTGGCCACTTGGCCACTACGTGACAAAAGGTGAAAGTCTATAAATACTCCTCTACTCTCATTGAGTAGAGGATCCACAATTTAACCTAAGAATCACTATTCACCTGGTAATATCTTCCTTATCTCTCTACAATACGTACTTTGCCAAGTAACAACAACTTACCTCTCTAAGTTACTGACTTGAGCGTCGGAGTGAGTTCGCTCGGCCCAAAGCCGAGCCCTCAGTTTGTCCATCGTTTCAGGAGACCGCAAGGAGGATTCAACCAAAGACGTCATTCTACAAGCACGGGTGGTAACTTATAACTGCTCTGGAATTACACCCGGAACAATTGGCGCCAAACAAATTCTACCAAGACGACACATTCCACAACTCAGAAATCGGGCAGTCCCCTACCGGCCGTATCACTAATACGACGAACGGGACGCCAAGGGAACAAGATATGCCGCTGCCCGCCGACCAGGTCACCATCATGGGACATGTGGTTGATGCAAAGAAAGTCGAAGCTACTCCCGGACATAATTGCTAGTACGCCGGCTCACACTGTCACACCGACAAGAGCGGCGGAACCCGTCCAGGAGACCAGGGCCCAGAATGTGACTCCAAGAGACTTGAATGGAGCACTGGAGGAAGCTGGCCCTGTCAAGACGTCGGGGGAGCCCAGAGCGCTAGTGGTAGACCTTAGTCCTTCCCGCACTCGCGAGAGGGCGGCGTCGCCGCAGCGTCGACGAGGCACCCCCCAGAGGAGTGAAAGAAGTCCGACTCACCAGAGTCGGAGAAGAAGCCCGACTCACCAGAGTCGGAGAAGAAGCCCCTCCCGCCACGGGGAGAGGAGCCGGACTAGGGATGTGAGGAGCCGATCGCCGCGTGTCGTTCGACACGTGGTCGACACCCCTCGCCGCCACGTCCTAGATACCCCGGTGCCGACTAAGCTGAAGTTGCCACCTATAGCATACAAAGGAGAAGGCGACCCAACCGACCACGTCGAGGCTTACGAGTCTCATATGTCAGCATGGGAGCAACCCGATGAGGTTTGGTGCCGAGTCTTCCCAACGACATTGCATGGGATGGCACAAAGTTGGTACAAGGGGCTACCCGACGGTCGGATATCTTCGTTACGCCGACCTAAAAGACACGTTCCTAGCCCAAGTATTCCCGCAACAAGAGGAGGGCCGTGGAGACCTCGGACCTCCCGACTATCGACAGGAAGGAGGCGAGTCTCTCCGGTTATGTGAAGAGGTTCGACGCCAAGGTTCGGCAGATCCGTGAGGTGAACAATGAACCGGCGGCGCCCTTCGGCGATGAAAGGCCTCCCGAGAGGAGACCTAAAAAATGAGCTCATCAAGTGCGCCGGCCAAAGGTTAGACTCCGCCAGGAAAATGGCCGATCAAGCCATTAAGGTGGAGGACTACCACAAGACCTGGGTAGGCCCCAGCGAGGCCGAACACTCAGAAAGAAAAAGCCGCCGGGAGGACAACCGGATGAAAGACGCCGTGACGGTAATAGGTCACGGTCGACAGTCCACCAGAAATGAGAACTCGGCGGACGCCGGGGAGTTCGGGAACGAACCGCCAGAGGCGGTACAATGATCACACCCCCCTGGCCGTGTCTGCCGCCGAGGTTTTCGCCCTGAGCAAGAGCGAGGGTCAGAAGTGGGAGAGGCCTCCCAGGCCGAGAAGTGACGGTGACACGAGCCAGTACTGTGAGTACCACGGCCACACCGGTCACCTTACTGACAACTGCCGACATCTGAAGAATGCCATTGAAGAACTGATCCGGAAAGGGAGCCTCGGCAAGTATGTTGCCAAAGGCCAAAAGACCGACGGTTCAGATAAGAAATCCGTCTTCGAACGGATAGGAGTAATCCATGTTGTCATCGGGGGCAACGAGAACGGTGGGTCCGCTCATGGGCACAAACGGCACCTGAATGAGCTGTATCAGGCCATCAACTTCGTGCCCAACACAGCAACTCCCGCTTCCAACATCCCCGATATAACTATTGGAAAGAAGGATTATGAGGGAGTCATCGCCCCTCACAGCGACCCACTCGTAGTCCACTTGGACATAGCCAACCACCTGGTGAAGAGGTGCCTGATTGACACAGGCGCCTACACAAACATTATGTACATCGAATGCTTTCTCAACCTCGGTCTGAAGGTTGAAAACTTGAACCCCTGCACCAGCCCGTTGTACAGCTTTGGTTTATTAGTATTTATCCTCCATTCATTTCAATGGTCAATGGTTTTTATGAAGGTGGTCAATCACATTAAAGTTGGTAGTAAATAGTTGTTATTATCACTAATATACACTTAAACGTTTTGCACACGTGAGGTAATAACATTGGCTTTTAATGTTAATTAAGGACATTATCTTTACTACAATTGACCACCATTATGTTGAGCTTTGTACGTTATGCTTTCATGCATATATATATAGAGAGGGTACTATACTTTTGAGAAGACAAGTTAAGAAATAACAAGCTTTGCTCACATTAATCCTTTAATGGAGTATTTAGAGTTATATGTTTCATACGAGTGGAATCTATACATATTGCTATACTTTCAAGTGTTTTGACACATAAAGTATTATAAGTTACTTTAATTATAAATGTATTATTGAGCATCGGGTGGTCGTCGGTTCGGGGGCTCCTCTTGCTGCTACCGAAGGAGTCTAACGGGTTGTCGTATCTTGGGAGAGGAACGCACTATTTGGTAACCAGTGCAGTGGAGGCGTTATCTCTCTTAGGAAAGCGCCTAGCGCGATTCGACCCAGGCTACATCTTTCTACTCTACTCTATTTTATATTCTTGTTATCTAATTTACGTCTTTATATATTTTATTTTATGTTCTTATATTATTCTTTATGTTATAATATTATTTACGGTAATATTGCTCCACTTTTTTCTAACAATCTAAGAGAGATAACGTTGCCATTATCGTAAATAATATTACTCCGTACATTTTTATTAGGGACCAACATAATAAGTAGTTGGATGTCATTTTGCAAGAATGTAGGATCATATTATACGTAGAGTAATCGCATGAAATTTGTGTAGTTGTTGAGGTTGTTAATGGCTTGGTCTACTTAGTGTGTGTTTGTTTTTTATTGGTTTTCATATTCTTGATTTGTTTCGCATGAAATTTTTGTTAAGTATTGTATTGTGTTATATTTTGTTAATTCTGAAGTGTGCGTTATGATTAAAGAGTACATGTAAAATTGTATAATATGAGTGGTTGATAATTTGATTTGTTTTACTTTTGTGAATTGATATTTGACATATTGTTAATCGGTGTTACTCGGTATAATTGCATAAGTGACAAATCTTGTTTTTGTTAATTCTAGTAGTTTGATCGACGAATAATTATCTATATTGTGGTGAAGCATACGCAATTCATTAGCCAGATACATTGATTTGGTAATCTTTTCGATTTTAGTATGGACTTGGTAAATGTGGGGGTTGTTTTCGATCTATAAGTTTGTATTCTTCTCCATCCTAGTGGTAATTAATTGGATCGAGTTTTGGTGCAAACATTTCATTTTTGTGAAAAATTATAATTTTTTTTTTTTTTTTTTTTTTTTTTTGGGTGATGAGAATTATATTATGGACAATTTACGTTTATGATTACCCAAAGAGATGATGTTTTTATTTTTAAAAGTTGATGACCGTATTTATGTGCGTGTCTTTATAATTATATACGGAGTATTATGCTATGCATTTTGTAACGTCGAGTCGTGAGCTTATTATTTCATTATGGTTATGACGTGTTAATGGGTGATTGTTAACTTGTCTATATTGTATTAGTTTTACAGCAATCACAAATGTGTTGTTTTTCTTTGGATGTTTGGCGTGATTACGTTTAATTCTATAAGTTAATTTGCTTTAATGTTAAAAGGTTTCATTATCTCAAGATGAGATGTTATAACAATGGATGAGATGTACATTCGTTATGTATTGAATTTGTTTGTATCATGGTTTGTTGGCTTTTAGTGTGTTTCAAAGATGGCAAATGTTAATCTTATGGCCGGCTTTAATAAGATGTGGCTTAATGAACTCTTATTATATATTATTATCAATTATCAATGCACTTTATAGTGTGTAATGTTTGTTTCAACATTTATCTTCTCACCATATTTATTTGGTTACCTTTAACATGTGGATTGTGAACATTTGTGTTAATAATTGGCTAAAAGAGTTTTCTAATATCACACTATTCACTCATTATTACTTATTACAGAGTATATATATTTTACTAATTGTGTGTTTTTCCTTCTTTACTTGAAAGGCATATTGAACGATCGAGTTGAATAATTATTTGTGAGATCAAAGGCCAAAATGACTATTTATTTTTATATGGTGGAAGTCCCGTTATCATGGCTATATTTATTTTTATATGTTGGAGATGCGGTATCATGGAGAATTGCATTGTGGACGGTTATTATTATACAATATTATTTTGGATTCCACAAGCATGGAAGCGGAATGATCGAAGAGTTATTGTGATATATTCTATATTCTTATATTGTCCGAGCCGCCTATATGCTTCCTATTCATTTATTATATGGTGAAAGATTTTTAGCTAAAAGCTAAAATCACAAAGTTGTGATGAGAAAGTGAGATATTTGATATTTGAGACGTGCTCTTTGAGCACGTGATGAGAAAGAGATAGTTGATAGTTGGGACGTGGTCTTTGAGACACGTGATTTCTCATATGAGGTTTTGTCTTTGAATATATATTCTCAAAGTGATATCACGGATCCATTTATGAAAAAGCTGGCCAGCAAGTACGTACTTGAATTATGAGAATTGAATCGTCGAGGGGAATGAGACTTATTGCCCATGTGGTAGCCATCGCAGTGGAAACCCGTATTCAAAGATTGGAGATCCCATGAAAGAAGTTCAACGGGTAATAACGAAGCTGTGGGTGGGCTAATTAAGGAGAGCACCATTTATTTGGCGGAAATTTTATTTTGGTCCGCGTCTCATTCCTATGGCGAAGTGTGATATTGTGATTTTGAGGTGCTCTCATTGATTTGAGTTGGTTGTGACGGTTTGAGGTTGAGCATTGACTCTTAATGAATCCAAAGGCATAATTTTTTGCGGGGTGGATGTCACACCTACCCTTGGAGGATTCACCTAGTGAGTGGTCGTAGTGTGGTCGCTACTATGGGACGTGGGCAACTCCCTAGAGACACTCATGATACAAGATACCTGCGCATGACCATTAACGCGCACCACTGATAGAACCTGATCGATTACCCATACCGTGTGTGTGGTGAGTCCAAGCTTGATTTAAGGGATCTAGTTCAAAGTATTTATACTACTATGATTCTTTCGAGTGCAAGCTCACTTACACTAAGTGTTGGTTCAAACCCGAAAGGTACCTACACCTATTACGCGGTATTGTATGCTCACTATTATTATTTTCATATAAAAAATTTATTTTATTTTTGGGTTATTAAATCTTATTTATTTATTTATTATTTTAAATGTTTTGGATTCTTAAATCATGTGGGGGATTGTTGGAAAATATTGTGATTTAAGAATTATTTAATAAGTTTTAATATTTGAGTAATTATATTAAATATGGTTTATTAGTATTTATCCTCCATTCATTTCAATGGTCAATGGTTTTTATGAAGGTGGTCAATCACATTAAAGTTGGTAGTAAATAGTTGTTATTATCACTAATATACACTTAAACGTTTTGCACACGTGAGGTAATAACATTGGCTTTTAATGTTAATTAAGGACATTATCTTTACTACAATTGACCACCATTATGTTGAGCTTTGTACGTTATGCTTTCATGCATATATATATAGAGAGGGTACTATACTTTTGAGAAGACAAGTTAAGAAATAACAAGCTTTGCTCACATTAATCCTTTAATGGAGTATTTAGAGTTATATGTTTCATACGAGTGGAATCTATACATATTGCTATACTTTCAAGTGTTTTGACACATAAAGTATTATAAGTTACTTTAATTATAAATGTATTATTGAGCATCGGGTGGTCGTCGGTTCGGGGGCTCCTCTTGCTGCTACCGAAGGAGTCTAACGGGTTGTCGTATCTTGGGAGAGGAACGCACTATTTGGTAACCAGTGCAGTGGAGGCGTTATCTCTCTTAGGAAAGCGCCTAGCGCGATTCGACCCAGGCTACATCTTTCTACTCTACTCTATTTTATATTCTTGTTATCTAATTTACGTCTTTATATATTTTATTTTATGTTCTTATATTATTCTTTATGTTATAATATTATTTACGGTAATATTGCTCCACTTTTTTCTA
Source organism: Silene latifolia (assembly GCF_048544455.1). Lineage (NCBI taxonomy): Eukaryota > Viridiplantae > Streptophyta > Magnoliopsida > Caryophyllales > Caryophyllaceae > Silene > Silene latifolia. The sequence continues at coordinate 20,493,831 of NC_133526.1, read as the reverse complement.
ACAATAAGGCTGCCGGTAAGGTTCGGCGAGGGAAGTGCGGCCAAGAACGTTATGTCTGAGTTCGTGGTCATTGACGGCTCGTCCGCCTACAACGTTCTCATAGGTCGAGTCACCCTGAGCGAGGCCGATGCAGTAATGTCCATCCGGGCTTTGACATTGATGTATGTCTCGGACCGGGGGGAAGCGCATAAGCTCGTTTCAAAGAACGAAAAGGACGAAGTAATCAATGTCCAAGTGTCCGCCAGAGGGTGCAACATGCAATCCTTCAAAGTGGCGAAGAAGTCAGAGAAGGGGAAGAGCCCATCCTTGCAACAGGAGGGCGAGCGCATGGGCACCACCGTCGGCATGGTTGAAGGAGCGGAGACCGAGGAGGTAGAGATTGACCCAGGCCGCACCGTAACTATCGGTGTTAACCTGGAGCCAAAGTTCAGAGCCGCACTCCTAGATCTGCTGAGGAAGAACAAAGACGTCTTCGCCTACTCAGCGGCCGAGATGCCAGGCGTGAGCCAGGAAGTAATTGTTCACAAACTAAACGTACTCCCCACCGCTCGCCCTGTCAAGCAAAGGATGAGGAACTCCTCAACCGAGAAGGATGAGGCCATCAAAGCCGAGGTAGATAAATTCATCGGCGGCAGCTTCATCATGCCTTGTACCTATCCTGAGTGGTTAGCTAATGTTGTAATGGTGAGGAAATCATCGGGGGCATGAAGGATGTGCGTGGATTTTACCAATCTTAATAAAGCATGCCCCAAAGATTGCTATCCCTTGCCTCGAATAGATAGCTTAATCGACGCGACGGCAGGCTACACTATGCTAAGCCTGCTGGACGCCTTCTCGGGTATCATCGGTGTTCATGGCCGAGGAAGACATGCCTAAATGCGCATTCATCATCGGTAACGGCACATACATGTACAAAATGATGCCGTTTGGTTTAAAGAACGCCGGTGCAACTTACACAAGACTGGTGGACAAAGTGTTCCAAAATCAAAAAGGGCGAAACATTGAGGCTTACGTCGACGATGCTATTGTAAAAAGCAAGTCCGACAAATGAGCACTTAGCCGATTTACGCGAGACATTTTGTTCACTAAGGAAGTACAAGATGAAGCTCAACCCAATGAAATGCAACTTCGGTGTCCGGGCGGGTAAGTTCCTCGGTGTACTTGTCAGTGCCAGGGGAATTGACGCCAATCCAGACAAAGTCCAGGCGATCCTAGACTTGCCGGAGCCGAGGAATCGAAAGGAGGTCATGATGCTGACCGGGAGGATGGCGGCTCTGGCCCGCTTCATCTCTCGGTCAGCCGACAAAAGCACCCCATTCTTCAAGGTGTTGAAGGGGAATAAAGACTTCGGCTGGGGGGAGGAGCAGAGCACGACTTTCAAACAATCGAAAACTCATCTTCGACTCTCCCAACCCCGTCTGTGCCGATTTCGGGGGAAACATCAGATCAGACATAGAAGATTACCTCGGCCACGGTCGGTCGTGATCGTCGAGAAGAGGACAAGCAACAAGACCCAATCTACTTTGTCACCCATACACTGTTGCCCGCCGAGAGAAATTACCCGCTGATTGAAAAAGCAGCCTTTGCCGTCGTCATCGCTGCAAGGAAACTGAAACCCTACTTCGACGCACATCCCGTGACGGTCCTAACCGACCAGCCGTTGGAGAAAGCATTGGAAAAATTTGAGCAATCCGGCAGGCTCATCAAATGGGCAGTAGAGCTATCCGGCTTCGGCATTCAGTACAAGCCGAGGCCCTCGATAAAGGGACAGGCACTGACAGATTTCTTGGCCGAATGCACATACCAAGAAGAGCAAAACCCCGGAGTATGAGAGGTATACACCGACGGGTCCTCCACGACGAACAGTTCATGAGTCGGCATACTTATCATCAGCCCAAACGGGGACGAGTTCGAGTACGCCTTGAAATTTACCTTCTCGGCCTCAAACAACGAATCCGAATACGAGGCGGTGATAACCGGAGTCGAGCTAGCTAGGGCCGCAGGGGCGGAGCACATAATTGTGAAAACAGACTCACTTTTGGTGGCTAATCAAATCAGAGGAGAGTACGAGACTCGAGACGACGGAATGGTAAGATACCTGGAAAGGGTGAAAGCTGACACCTCAAAGTTAAAATCTTTTCAGATACAATGCATTCCCAGGTCTGAAAACAACCGAGCCGACGCTCTCTCAAAACTCGCCAATTCAACCATCAAGAATGTCAGCCGAACCGTGCTGGTGGACATCAGGAATGCCAAGAGCATTACTGAGGCCGTCGGCATGGTGGGTAACATAGAGACCGAGACAACGTGGATGACTCCGATAATGAAGTACAAATTGACAAGTGAACTACCGGAGGACCGCAGTCTCGCGCAGAAAATAAAGAGGATCGCAGCAAGGTACTTGGTGTTCGAAGGAGAACTATACAGAAGGTCCGTGATAAGACCACTTTTGAAATGTGTCGGCCCAGCCGACGCGGAGCTCAAACTGACAGAGATTCACGAAGGCATCTGCGGCCATCACATGGGGGCAAGAACACTAGCCCATAAAGCTCTCCGAGCCGGGTACTACGGCCCACCATGCTTGCGGATTCCGAGCCAGAGACAAAAAAAAATGCAACAATGCGTCAAATGCATGCTCGGTGATACATGCACCGTCCCGAGACTCGCAGCCGGTACTTAATCCCCTTCCTTTTGCACAGTGGGGATGGATCTATTAGGGCCATTTCCAACGGCATCCGCGGAAGAAAGTTCTTGATTGTCGCCGTTGATTACTTCACCAAATGGGTTGAAGCGTAGCAGCAAGACTCGCAAAAGACGACAAAGAAAGTAAGAAGGGTAACTGGGAAAATGTCATAACTCGTTTTGGGTTACCCCAAGTCATGGTATTCGACCACGGCCGAGAGTTTTGGAGTGACACAATAATGAGCTGGCTGGAAGAACTCGGTGTCAAATTTGCATACTCCTCCGTCTGTCACCCACAGAGCAACGGACAGGAGGAGGCAGCCAATAAAACAATCCTCAATGGTTTGAAGAAGACAGTTGAAGACCTAAAGGGAAGATGGGCCGATGAACTACCCGGCGTCCTATGGTCCCTTCGAACCACGGAGAAAGAAGCAACGGGGTACAATTCGTTCCACTTAGTCTACGGGTCCGACGGGCCCCGCAATTGAAGCAACGGTGCCGACATTCAGAACGGCCACCTTTAACCCGGTCGAAAATGAGGAAGGCTTAAGAACCTCCCTAGACCTAGTTGAAGAAAGCCGAGATACAGCACGCCTCAACTTGGCGGTATACCAAAACCGACTGGGAAGAGCTTACAACCGAAGAGTCCACAAAAGGGACTTGAAAGTAGGGGATCTAGTCCTAAGAAAGTCGGCCGCCACCAACAAGGGAAACATTCATGGTAAACTAACGGCCAACTGGGAGGGTCCCTACAAAGTGGTTGAGGAAATGAGGCCGAGTACATACCGGCTGACCGACATGGAGGGTGTGCCTCTGATGAGCCATTGGAACACCGACAATCTCAGGAAATACTTTGTGTAGTGGCGGAGGTGTCCAAAACAATTGTTGGCACCCCAACGCATGTTTACATCTAATGAAGGATCACCCAATTTTTACATCAAAGTGTTTATCCCCTCCGCGGTCATATCGAGGTAGACGACGCCCGCCCAAGCCGGCAATACCCCAAGAATCTTTGTCGCGCCAGTAACCCCTAGTCGCCTCGGCCCGCCGAAGGCCTGGCAGGGGACACAACGGTCGATACGCCAACATACGCTGTCGCGTCGTAACCCCTAGTCGCCTCGGCCAACCGAAGGCCTGGCAGGGGACACAACGATCGATACGCCAACATACGCTGTCGCGTCGTAACCCCTAGTCGCCTCGGCCAACCGAAGGCCCGACAGGGGACACAACGATCGATACGCCAACATACGCTGTCGCGTCGTAACCCCTAGTCGCCTCGGCCAACCGAAGGCCTGACAGGGGACACAACGATCGATACGCTAACATGTTCAAGAAAAAGACGTTAAACACAGTTGAGATACGCCTCGACTAAGCCAAAGGTAAAAATGAAAAGCGCTCAACTAATAACGCAAGAAGACAAGAAAAGACCTCGGCCAAGCCAGAGGCAAAACAAGCAAACGTTCATTAATGACAACAGATTACAAACGAGAAGAATGCAGACGACGGCCGTCCCCATAGGGATAAGCCAAAACGCAACCTACCAAAGTTTTACATAAACAAGGAAAAGAGAAGCAAAAGATTACGGACATGATATTTGAAGCGCCAAAAGATGGCAGGGAGGAAAGGCTCAGTAGTTGGCCCCCGAACAGCTAAAGCTATCCGAGACGCCGGGTGAGTCTGGTGATGACCGCCCGTCTCCCTACGCTTGATGCCGCCCATCATCGGCAGCAGCAGCGTCAACTTCGGTGGCCGGCCCAGAGGAAAGCTTGTCATCTCCACATGCCTTCAGCCTTTCAGCCTCCTTTTCGGCCTCCTTCACCTTTGCATCATAGGCCGCCTTGGCCTCGATTATCTGAGCCGCCTTCGCCGCCTCCTCTTTTTCCGCAACCGCCTTTTCCGCGGCATCGGCCATCTCATCCAAAAGCTGCTCAAATTTCTCCCACGGGAAGGAGTCTTCAGGAATGAGCCTCTTGATTGCCTCCCTGGTCGCTTCCTCGGCCTGATCCCGGAATTGAGCGCACAAGTCAGGGAGGACCTTATCTTGAAGCACCTCAATATCTTTCTCCCTTTGGGCAAGAATGTGACCCTAGTGTCCGCAAGTGCCTCCGACCGAGCCTCATACATCCTCCCTCCATTCTTCCTTTTGGCAACAACGGCGTCGTAGCCGCCCCTTGTACTGTCCCGCTCCTCCAAAGAATCGGGCGAGGTGGCATTTAGCCTCGACTTTGGCCCTCTCGGCCAATAGCTGCTTCTCAGCTTCCTCCGCACGCTTCCGAGTAGCTAGGAGGTCAAGCTTAGCCTTCCCGGCTTCCCCCTTTGCCGCGGAGAGATCAAGCTTAAGCCGTTGGATCGAGGCCCACTGGGCCATGGCTCGCTCTTGCTCCATAATGTAGGAGCGCGGTTGAGTCCACTTCGCCGACCTTTTGGATATTTTTGTACCCTCCGCCACAAGCTCGGCGGGGGAACCTTCGGAGTGCGGAGTCAACGGTGACATTCCTATCACCCGCCTTCTCAGTCGCTTCTCTAATTGCCAATCGCAAGAACGGCGGTCGCCGACGGCGGATCTACAAAAAATTTACACAAGCGCATCCATGTCAACATTCATTGACACATCGAGAGTCTCGTCATCGGGAATGCATAATGAACAGCTAAGTCTCGAACCACGAGTTAGGTCCGTACCAGTCTGGACCCTCTTAGTTGGGGGACCGGGTGAATCACTCTTTTCCCTGGCAGCGGCAGGCGGCGCATTGACTCTTTTCTCTTCTTTGGAGGAGGAGGGCCTTTCGCAACGGTCACCATCTCCTCGGAGACATCGATGACCTCCACATGCTCCTTCTGGACCGTTGGGGTTGAAGAGGAAGTTGGGATCGACAACGTCGCCGACCTGGACCTTGCCTTTGATGTTCTCTTGGCACGCCCCGAGAACCCGTGCTTCGAGCCGCCGCCCGATCCGAGCCTTCACCGCTTGTCCATAAGTTCGTTGGGAGCCAATCTACGATCACGCGCGTCACCGAGGGTGCCGCTCAACGACGTTCCGTCCTTATCAAGCCCTAACCTCTTCAAGGTCTCCTCCCGAGATCCTGGCCAAACCGGTGCAAGAAACTAGACAAGAGTTACATAAAAGAAGTAAAGCAAAGCTCTAAAAACAGGAGCGTAATAGGCAAAGATGGGCCTCACACCGACCCTACTCACCCTGGTTGAGGGCCGTATGAGGCCGACGCGGCAAAGCGCTCATCTCGAAGAATAACTGGTCGGAGGCACCCATCCCTTCTCAGCATCAAACAGCTGCATCGCCCGCTCCTCTTCGGCATCAAGAGGAACCCTGCTGGCATCCATCTTGTGCTTACTCTGGGAGACCCATTTTTCACGCTCCCTTTTACTCTCGCACCGTAAGTTGACTTGGTGCTTTGGAAGGACCGGGCAGCGGATAGTCATCCCAAGACTTCGACATACACCCACCGCCCCTTCCGGTCCTTGCGGGAAGAAAGCTTATCAACGAGAGAGAGGACGCCCTGGCTCCATCTACACGCTGTACCACCCCACCTTACCGGGGGTCGATGACCGAAGATGATGAAGCCGGCGGAATAAATTAACTGTAGGTACCTCCCCCTTGAAAAGACAGAGCCACACGAAGCCAACTATCGTCCTAATGGCCAACGGATGCAGTTGAGCCACGGCGACGTTCATAGCTTTGATGATGGCCGTGACGTATTTATTCAAAGGAAACCGGAGGCCATACTCCAGATGCCTGATATACACGCCGATATGACCGGAGGAGGGCAACAGACCGCCCGACCCTTCCCAGGGATAACAATTTTGTACCCCTCACCGAAGTAGAAGTGACCCTCGAACGAGTTCCACCGAACAATCGGCGAATTTATTGGTCCAGGCACGGTCAGGACCAGTCATGCAAGTCTCGCCGTGATCCAGGATATGCGGCCTCTCTTCACCAGAAGGAATCCCTTCCTCACAATCATCATCAACATCATCATCCTCCCAACCCTCCGGAGCTTTTGGATCCACTTCAGGAGACGGAGACCTAGGGCCCCCAAACCTTATCGGGATGGCATTTAGTATCTCCTCCTCATCAAGACGCGACGGGGAACCCCCCGGCGCAGGCTTACTAGGTCCAAAGACCAAGTGAGAAGACATGTTACAACAAAACTTGAGTTAAAAAGAGAAAATTTATTTGTTTACCTTGAAGAAAATGCCACACCGGAGTGATGATTCTGAAAGCTAGAGAGAGGTTTCGTCACAAGGGCTAGAAAGAAGAAAATTTTTGAGAAAATGAAATTGGTGGCCAATTTCAGGGACTAAGTACCCTATTTATAGAGGAAAGCCCATGAAGAGGGACCAATCAGGGCATGACCCATGAAACGTCCCAATCAACAAACAGACACGTGTCGAGCATGCAACCACGGAATGTCAATCGTTGCAACAGTTGAATGTCAATCAATGCAACAAGAACAAGCGTCTTCAACACGCCCTTCATATCTCTCTCTGTTCATCTTCCTCAACAAAATTCCTAAGTACCCGTTTCTCCGCCAAGCAACATGATCAACCAAGCCGTAAAGCACGGCCGGGGGCAATCGAAACAACAAGCACTCTCCACCCTGGTCTCACCCAACGTCATTGCCTTTTCCACATCGGATGTCCATTACACAACCATGTGGAGGGGGATATAGTACGGCCTCGCAGAGCCACGCCGAGGTAGAAGAAGCGGGGGCGTAAATTTTGTCTTGCGCAGAATATACGCTCAACATACATCGGAGCCCATACCACGGCATAGACTACGCTGGGGCAAATTGATGGGGCATATTCTCGCACCGCCGACTACCAACATATTGAGCAAGGTCAAAGATATCCACAAGAAGTCAACGGCTTAGACGGCCTAACCGACGAGGCTCTGTCGGCTGTCGGATGGGTCCCGCCGGGCAACCACCCAGCCGGGGCACACATCCGCGAACTCATATCCAAGACCCCTCGGCGGTGAGTCAACAGGGCCCGCCGGCCTACCATAGGTCCCTCGGCCGAGGGGTAGATCAGTCTTTTCACCTGCTAGCCACTTGGCCACTTGGCCACTACGTGACAAAAGGTGAAAGTCTATAAATACTCCTCTACTCTCATTGAGTAGAGGATCCACAATTTAACCTAAGAATCACTATTCACCTGGTAATATCTTCCTTATCTCTCTACAATACGTACTTTGCCAAGTAACAACAACTTACCTCTCTAAGTTACTGACTTGAGCGTCGGAGTGAGTTCGCTCGGCCCAAAGCCGAGCCCTCAGTTTGTCCATCGTTTCAGGAGACCGCAAGGAGGATTCAACCAAAGACGTCATTCTACAAGCACGGGTGGTAACTTATAACTGCTCTGGAATTACACCCGGAACAAATCCATAAAACCTCGATAACGTGGTTACTTGGAGAAAAAGGATTACGCATCTGAGGTAGTACCTAAGACCTTGTAGTTTTTGAGCATATACAAATTTTTTTGAGCATATTACCATTTATAAATATAGTTTTTGAGCAATATTATATTTTTTTAATGTAATGTTTTAGTAAATGTGCTCAAAAACTTTATATTAAAGCAGAACTCAAAATTTTTAAAATAAAACTCAGAAAATAAATAATTAGAAGTACTACCTCAGATATATAATCTATGAATTGTGGTTACTTGGGTTCCTACTTCCTAACACATGCAAGAGCAACTGAACCCGACACTAACAAGCTTTAATTTCTTTGGTTATAATGAATAATGAATGATTGAACGATTAGATTGATATATCCTTCATAAATAACAAATGAATTAGTAGGCCATAATGAACGATTGAACGATGGCAGAAGATGGTCCTCACGATAATACGTGGGACACCAAGATAGGCTTAACAAGACATGCTTCCACGGTTCCACCTCCCACCGTAACCATTATGACTAGTAAACTTAGAGATGTCAATGGATCGGGTTCGGGTCGGGTGAAGCCTCATCCGTCATCCATCCGTCCCTTTAAAATCTCATCCAACCCGTCCGTCATCCGTGAAACATATCATCCGTTATCCATCCATCCATCCATCCATCCATCATCCATGGATGAAACGGGTGGATCGGGTGATAAACGGGTGTTGTGTATTTATATGTTTCCACTTAAAAAAAATTATGATTTTTTATTCTATTCAAAAAATAATGTTAGATAATTATTTTAGTTTAACTTTCTAGTGAGTAGTTTCACAAAATATATATTTTAAGAGTAGAAAAATTTGAATATTTGCATATTTTATATCTTAATAATGTATTATATGTAAAAAAAAATTAAACAAAAAGCAATAAAATCGGGTGATGGATGGATGGCGGGTGAAATTTCTTCATCCAACCCATCCGTCATCCGTCATCCGTTTCATCCGTCATCCATCCATCATCCATTTAAGTCGGGTTTTCATCCATCTTTTAAAATCGGGTGAATCAGATTTTGAGCCGGTGCGGGTGAAATTGACTTCCCTAAGTAAACTCATCATTATTCTTTACTAGGTAGTATCCCGCGCTTTGCGCGGCCTGTTTGAAAATTTTATTATTATAATTGAAAAAAAATATAATCCATATATATCTTTAATTATAAATAAAAATAAATTAACTTTCTCAACTGTTATTTTTTTAGGTTTAACTTCAATGTTTTAAAATAAAATACATACAGTTTCTTAGCTATTCATAATAAACGTTATGTGATTGATCAAATATCATATTAATTAAAATAAATTTATTCGAATAATGCAACAATCAACATTAAGTTTTTAAGTTAGATCCTTTTACGATACGTTATATTCCAAATCAATTAATATTTGTTCAAAACGATGTGAATATAATTTGATGCATTTTTCAATTTTTAATGTATATCGTGTGATGTTTATGTATCAAACATATATGGTCAATGCTGAACTTATTTGAATGTTTTGGTTGTGTATTTCTTGCATATGCTATGTATCAAAACATCATATTTATAAGAAAATTAAATTTGTACCTTTTATTTTTTTTGAAACAATTATATATAAAATAAGGTTAATTGATAAATAGTACTCCCTTCGTACCAGATCAATAGTAACACTTACCTAATACGATCGTACCACACCAATGGTAACAATCCTTATTTGGCCCACCACATTACCAAATTATCCTTATATCAATTTAATATTTACATAAAATGTCACTACATACCCCACCTACCAACTCACAATTAAACCCAAAATTACATACCCTACCTATTTTATTTCCTCTTTACCCCATCTTTTACCCTCTTTTCTTAAAACCCCAATTTTTTTTTACCACGTTACCATTTGTATGGTACGGAGGGAGTAATATAATGACCCTTTTTCATAATTAGTATCAATATAATCAATAATTAGAAATCAGTACCAAAATATTAACTTTTTTCTAAGATAGATATCAAGTCGCCTTAAAACCCCATTTTAACCTACTCGAAAAAGTCCAAAAAGCCATCATTCAAGTACAAATCTCCACTCATTATCACATTAATTAGAATCTCTTAAATCTCAATTGTTTTTCATTAAGTTTTTCATAAATTTTCAGTTTTCTCACTCGTTATCACACTATCACTTGTCCAATATTTTTTTTTCATTATCACATTATAAAAACATATCTCTTAGTAGTTATTGTAAGTTTTGTTTTTAATAAATACAATAATTCATCCAAATATATATTTCTTGATGGATTTAATGGTCTAAGTATTATAACTTTCTCAAAATATTTTTCTTTAAGTTAATGTAACGCAATGTGAGACACTCACTTTAATCATCTATACATATCAAAATATTTCAATAAATATAGTGAAAAGTATACTCAATTTAAAGCATTTTTCGCAATAAAGGTAGTGATTTACATTTTAAATTTTTTATCAAAAAAATATTTTACATAAATTTAAAATAAATCACCGTAATTTTTATTTGTAATTTTATAATACATTTATTAAATTTTAATTAATACTTTGCTGAAATTAATGTAGCATTTATTATATTTATATTTAATGTTCAGCAATAATTAATACTTGTATTTAATGATGGGTTGACACGTGGCGCATCCACAAAGTTTTAACCCAGTTTTATATATATATATATATATTTCATCCACTTTGCTAGACTTACTAAAATTAACTAATTTATTAACACATCTTTGACTCGCAAATCTCTATTTTGGTGTTCCTGTAACACCCCCATACTCCAAGTGCCTTACCAGGACCACTTAGGTATAAGGATGCCACCATCTCGGTTACCCGAGGCATGATATTCATAAGACAATAACGAAACAACTTTAAAAGTAAATAAAGTTTAAGGTGATTACATAGCAATTCCAAACTGATAAAAAGAAATACAAGATTCTCGGACGGTCTCATCGCTAAAACTATCAAAGCTACAAAACACCGTCGACACAAATGAAGACTTCTAAGCGCCACGTGATGACTCATCCCACCTATCCCATACGCGTCATATCATACCGCTCAATAATCGCTCACCACCCCGAATGGATCACCACGATTTTAAAACATTTAAACGGGTCGATACTAATCACACAATTCAATATATATCAACAATAAGATAAAAGATGACTTAATGTCACACACACAACCATACCAATTCCAACAATCTCAATCACCGATCGTCCCTTTGGACCAGCCCCGCGATGGGGGACCGGCCGCACCCACCAAATCCCCGCTCCTTATTATGAGCGATAACCCTGTCCATTAATGTGCACATCCCCTTCGTGGCGGGTTTCTGGAAGGCGAAACTAGGGCGTGAAGCCACTCCCGCAAGTGACCTCACTCAGCCGAGGCCACGCCTCGCGAACCATAGACAACGATCACAATCACAATCACAATACAATTACTATATCAAACAACCAATCACAACACATCAACAATCATCCCATTATGGGACTAATACTGAGTAGGAAATCCTACCTGGTATGCACACAATCAGACGGTCTCTACTGCTGAGTCAAAAAGCTTCTTCTATGAACCCTCCTCCTATCATACAACACATAGAGGCTACCAAATCACATACTACACATAAAACCCCCAAATCTCTAAATTAGGGTTTAACCAAATCAAAGGAAAGACAATAAAAAGGGTACATAGATCTTACCCTCGACGCAAGGAACTCAACGGTATGAACAACGACAAGAACTGACCCTCCAAACTCCGGGGATTGCTAATAATGCGATTAAGAAGATGAACTTGCTTGCTTTCTCTCTTAAACAGTAATTTAGATTTTGTAAAAGTGATTTAGAATAATGACGACAAAGCTTAAATACCTTAATCGCATAATTAACAAAACCCGAGAAAACTCCCCGTAAAACCGGCTACTCGATCGAGTACCCGAGGTACTCGATCGAGTACCCCCTTACTCTATCGAGTACCTAAGGCTACTCGATGGAGTACCCCCTTACTCTATCGAGTACCTAAGGCTACTTGATAGAGTACCCCCTTACTCTACCGAGTACCTAAGGCTACTTGATAGAGTACCCCCTTACTCTATCGAGTACCTAAGGCTACTTGATAGAGTACCCTACAGGTCAGAAACTTTTCTAAAACGCAACTTACCCTTACTCGACAGAGTAAGGCCTACTCGATAGAGTACCCCAAGACTTATAAATACGGAGTATTACAGTTCCACCCATCTTTTGACACGAATAAATATCCATTAATTTGTATGAATACCTTCTTATGAAATAGGAGTACTAGCACTAATAAGTTATCCAATATAAACTTTGAATATAATTTTTATTTGGTGTATTTTTATATACATATTTGGAATAAATTGAGTACAATCTATTGATTAAATTGAACCCAATCTATTAAAATCATTTATCAATTTATATTTATTTAAATAGGATTAATAAACAATTGAGGAACTAAAAAAAGAAAAGAAAATGAAACTTACAGACCCGTGCAGTACGCGGATCAGAAATTTAAACGGTCAAAACAGACCCGGCCATGCAGTGCACAGTTTAAAAAAAAAGACTGTTATTTGCAAATTAGATCGAAACTAATGCAATGAATTGGAAAAATATATTAAGGCTCTGTTTGGCAAAACTAACTGAAAAGGTAGAAAAACCGAAAAGGTAAAAAAAACCGAAAAGCTAATCGAAACTCGAAAAGATAACTGATAAGGTAGCTGAAAATTAAGAACTGATAAGGGAGCTGATTATATAAAAAAATGTTTGGCAAACTAACTGAAAAGGTAACTGATTTTGATGAAATGACGTAAAAGGATATGATAATTATCTAATTGTATAAATTTAAGGGGTAAAAAGGGAAAATCAAACCAAATCAGGTACCTGAAATCTCAAATGTTACTCTAGGTAGCATTTCATTTTAGGTAGCTTATTTGGTTAAATAAGCTACTTGACAAACGCTTACAAAAAAAATAAGGTACATGAAATTTTGGTCAAATAAGCTACTTTGATTAAATCAGGTACCTGAAATGTCTTACCAAACAGAACCTAAATAAAATTTATAAATTTTAGACTATTTGTGAGGTACGTTGTCTGTAAAACTGTTTTACAGTAAAATCAATGTAAAACCGTATATCAAAACCTTTATGCACTTTAGTTTTAAGGAAAATAGTGAAGGATTTAGATAAAAAAATTACTTAATTTTACAATCACATCTACCTAGTATAAAAGCTAGGTTTTTTAAAGCTTTTTTATTGGCCAATAATTTTTAGGATTTGAAAAACTTTTATTTAAGTAGGGCCCTCCATGTTCATCGTAATCTTTAATTACTCTCTCTCATTTTCTTTCATTAATTACACTTTATGAAAAAAAAAGTGAAATCCTCACATATTAATAAAAACACTTCACATTAACAGTAAAAAAAAAATAACTTATAAACATGCAAGTACCAGATCTCAATCTTTCACTCATTAAAATCTGAAAATAAAAAGTATTCTAAAAACAAATATTACCAACCATTGAAACAGAAGGTTTGGGCACAATTATATTTTAGTTTTCATGTGCTTCAATTTGCTTTATAAAGAAATTTTTGTAAAACAAGAAAAAAATGAAAAAGAAAACATCCACCAAAAATATACTCCGTAACATAATTAGTAAACAATATTAAATCTGGACAAAGTATTAAGTCCTTTTTAGGATTGGTATTATGGGAATTTTTTTTTATAATGAAGCAAGTTAAATTGGGTGAAAAGAATTAAGAAATGGACTAAGGATGATAATAGCAGTGAAATGAAGGGCAATAAGATGATCAAGAGTGGTATTATTATCAAGGTTTTTTTTCTATTATCAAAACAATTGAAATGAGTGTGTTTTATTGGTTATCTATAAGGTGGATCAACTAGGTTTTATAGTGGGTAAGTGCTGGCAAATTCGACCCATTGTTTAAGTGATGTTTCATTGTTTCGATTCTAGCCCATGACTTACCCGACTTAATTAACCCATTGTTTATTTTTAGAATGGACAAGTACATATGTTAGGGTTTTACCTAAACATATAATTATTGCCTTAAATAAAGGACGTTATATAGGTCGGGTGAAAGTATAAGTAAGATTATACGAGTTACGAGTCGAGTTAGGATCAGTGTACCAGTTGAAATGAGTTTTTGATACTATTTTTTTGATCGAATTTTTTTTTTTTTTTTTAAAAAATTGCACTAAATCTAATATTAATTTAAATCATATTTATCGCTTACGTTTCTTTTAGTGAAACAAATATAAAAATTAAGTTTTTCTTATTTTCATTTATAAGATACATACTTATTTTGAGTATCTCATAATAACCGCATTGGGTATATGGGGTTGGGGAATTTTATTTTCGGGAATTGTTTGATTAGTCGATACTCTTATTAATTAAGAGAAATATACCGCCGAGTAATATGTGAAAAAATTATTATTTTCTAGCATTGTTTGATTAATCAGTACTCTTATTAATTTGATTTTTTAGAATTATCATAAAACTGAATTTTTAATTGTATAATTTAAAGTATTATTATTAATATTTAATTATTATATCAATTAGATTATATAAATATTAGCTTTTTAAAAATTATATTAGTGACTTATATGTTATACATTCACATTTAAGATACATTTATCTTTGATCCAGGGAGTCCGTGTTGTTTCAACCTAAATTAGGGTATTATTTCGGCCTAATTGGGTCCTAAGTCAAAATTTGTCGGACGTGACCTTCAAAATGACAGGTTGGGCTAGGTCAAACTTTAATAGGTATACACGGTTCAGCGTTTACCAAATTTCAAATTTATTTTATTAACTTACTCGGTACTTATCTTTCGTACATATAGTCCATATTAAATGCATTATATTTTATATTAATAGTGATAGATTTAGGGACTCGCGTAGTTAGGAGTATAGTTTTAACTGGAGCTATGACGGTGATAGACTGCATATTGCTCGCAATACACTTATCCTTCAGATTCCAATGAATTTTAAGTCCACTTCAATAGAAGGCAATCCCCATCGCTATTTGTTTTGCGATGACAATAAGCAAAAGTTATGGCCAGTTCTTACCTAAAGTGAGCATTTATATTCTAAAACCGGTCTTCAGCCATGGACACTTTTACGTGCCTATCTCCAGAGTTACAAACAAACAAGGCCTGAAGCTATTGATTTGCGACAATAATAAGCGTACATCGAGTACGACAACCATCGTAGTTTACAATGAAATTTCGGAGTATTTAATAAAGTTTTAAATTATTTATACATTTGTAGCACATAATTTGCATTGTAGGGTAGTGATTAGTTAATAGTAACTGAAATTGTATGTACGCGAATTTCCAATAATGAACTATTTATATTGTCACGACATTGCACATTTGATCACGCTCATTTTTATGCGCATGTATTTAATAATAGCAATTGTTATACGACCCGTGCATTTTTTGCACGGGTTTAAAACTAGTTTTATGTAAAACGATTTTTATTAGAATGATGGTATTTTTTTGTCAGTAAATCTTTCTTGACGGGTTAAGTACCGTGGATAAATAAAATTAGAGTGTATAGGAAGTCACAAATGACTTGTTTTTATCTATTCAAGTGAGCTTTATTTAACCCGTCACAAACTTATGACGGATAATGATCGTCACAATTTTTTTTTTCTTAAAAATAATAGAGGGCATTAAGCCATTAATTAATGAATGTGTCCCAATAATATTGTACTCCGTATTACTATATGACTAGGTCAATAGTGACGGAATTAAAAGTCCACCACACGTCTATTGAGAATTTTCCAAATAATTGTAGGAAAAATGATCATTCCATCCATGTACAAGAATAGTACGCATAGACCTGGAAAATACTTCGGGTCGTGTCGGGTTCGTGTTTGTGTCACATGTAAACGGGTCACAATCCCTCCAATCCAAACCCGACCCAATTAAATCTCGTGTCGTGTTCGCGTCGACCCACTTACATAAATGGGGCATAAGGCCTAAACCCTAACCCCGTTAATTTCGTGTCGGGTTTGTGTCGTGTTTTCGTGTCACGTCCATATTTTGAAAGTTTAAGTATATTTATGTGATGGAGGATAAAAAAAAAATAGGATTAATTTAGTAAACAAGTCATTCGTGCCGGGTTCGTGTTTAGAGAGGTCAACCCTAACCCAACCCAATTAAATATCGTGTCGACTCACTTACATAAATGGGTCATTAAGTGTCAACCCAAACCCGTTAATTTCGTGTCCGTTTCGTGTCGTGTTTTCGTGTCGTGTCATTATTTTCCACCTCTAAGTACGCATATATAGTTCTATATATAGACTTGCATCCCACAAAAAAATATACACGCACTCTACTACAACTCCATATCTAAATATCTTTGTAGTCTTCACCCATGAACTATAACAACTATTATAGTCCAAGCTCGGCTCCAATGCCGGCCATGTACCCGAACGAGCCACAAAAACGGTCGAAACGAGAGAGGTTACGAGCCAAGGTCGAGGAATTCTTCCACAAAAACCACGGTAAAGACGATTCAACCCCTACTCCTGCAGGAGCACCATTCTCTGCAAATGACAAGGAAGACCTTGTGAAAAAGGTACAAGACTTGTTGAACAAGAAAAAGGACCAAAATGGTAGTGAGGAAATGAAGAAGGAGAATGGGGGTTTAGGTGCGTTAGGAGCCTTAGGACCAGTGGCTTATGAGATGTGGAAAAAGAGAAAAGAGAAGAAAAAGCGACAACGTCGTCGTAGAAGAAATGAGAATGATGGTGGGGAGTCATGGGTTGAGGTGGAGGACGAGGTGGAGGAAGAGGAAAGTGAAGAGGAGAGTGAGGAAGAGGAAGAGGAGGAAGGTGAGGGTGGTAGTGGGTTTCAAGACTTTCTCACTTGGATTCAAGATGTTTTTAATGACTAATAGATTTTGATGCTTAGGGTAAATTATGTTATGATTATTGTTCCTTTTGATGATCTTAGTTTGGTTATTATTAGTTGTTTTATTATTTTGATTTTTCTTAATTTGGTATTTTATGTTTTTCGAATTTCAATGTTTATTGTACGACACAGATGAAAAGAAGAAATGTCGTATTTTTACGTTATACTAGCTAGATATGATTATTGAATGATTTTATGTTATAGTAGCTAGATATGATTATTGAATGATTTTATGGTAATACAAGTGTTTTAAAATTTGAAGTAACAAGTACGGAGTATAAGAAGTACGATATATACTACTCCGTATTCGGTAAGGTTCTTTGGGGTTGACCCGCCCTGTAGATACCTCATTTCTGCACCTCCCGTAAACCACCCGGTGATGATTGGGCCGCATGTTTGGTACGCGGAACGATTTGTGACAGTTCGTAAGTTTATCGTCAAGTGATCGCTCAAATACTTGTGTCTACCTCTTAATTGTCATCTACGCGCCGATACGGTCGTTTTGGCAGTAATTAGAGTACATTTGGAGTCCGGGTCAAAAAACCTTCTTCATTTTCTAAAACCGAGTCAGAATGTTCTGGAATGTTCCGGATATTTCTATTCCATATTTTGCAATGTTTTAATCTTTGGCAAATAATTTCCCGTAATATTCACACAAAATATTAAGGAAAACAAGATTAATCCGTTATTCCATAACCAAAACACGGAAATCTTTCTTTCGTAGGAGGAAACCACTTGGGAAAGGACGCAGCAGGTGCTGCGCCTCTTCCAAGAGACGCGATCTTTCTGCGCGCCTCTTCCCAAGTCCTTTTCTGCGTATTTTTCGTATCTTTTCATATCTTTTCGAGATTCAATTCCAAAGTTTCTCCGAAAACCCTAATTTCCTCTGTGTGATTAGTATAAATAGAGACCTTTGGTCTCTCATATTTCTCACGCGAGTGTCCGCCCTTCTCTTCTCCCTTTGCATTCTAGACCACGTTCTTACTTTTTGGCGTCTACGTGCTTGAACATTCGACCACGTAAGCTCGGATCTTTCTGAGTACCAGCCTCGTTTTGCATGACCTACCAATTTGACCAACTCCACAATCAATCAACTTAATCAATCTGTTTAATTTCCTCTTACGAGGGCACTTTCGTCTACATTCGAGTCGAGCATCACTAAACGTATACTAAGTTCATCGCGTTTCGTCAAACATGTAAGTCTGAGGGTGTATAATCCCTATTTTATTTATTGTTCTTTATTATTGTAATCATATTGTAAGATTTATGTTGAAAGTACTCTTAAAACCGATTTCTAAAACCATGTTTAAACCCTTTTTACGGATTATCAGAGGACAACCGTCGAGAAAGGACGCAGCAACTGTTGCGCTTCTTCAAAGGGACGCAGCACCTGCTGCGCCTCTTCGTGAGGCTGCCGCAGTTCCTGCTTCCTTTCTTCTTCCTTCGTCTTATGTTAATTTGTTTGTTTTTCTTTTGTTTTCAATCGTTCGTTGTTTCTTTGACATAATAACTTAAGCATAATAATCTGACATATCATTAATACTTCATTAATAATTTATCATCTTTTAATTCCCGACTTAAATCCCAAGTAATTCATATTTGCGGGTTTTCGTCATTAAAATCAAGTTCGGGTTTTAGAGGTTCGATTCATCCATATAGAATCTCTGGAATTCGTCGTTGATATATTTTTCATCTGTTATTTATCGTCACCATCATTAATAACTTGTTTAGTCTAACTAATTTGTTAGCTTGTAATTAATTAACCTCATTAATCTTGTAATAATTCGTTCTAATTGGTTTCATACATGTTTTATTGTTTTTATGACCTTAATCATGTGTAAATAACCTGCTAATCATTTTCATCCGAGTCAATTATTCATAATCAATCATTAAAATCACCAACGAATATTAACGATTTGCAATTCCGGCTTCACAGCCAGAACTGAGCCAAGGAACGGACGCAGCAACTACTGCGCCTCTTCCAAAGGACGCAGCTCTGCTGCGCCTGTTCCTGGTTGATTTCTGTCCCTGAACTCCCGTGTTGCTTTGACCTAGTTTATTAATTACGTATTAACTAACTATTAATCATATTATCACCCTAATTCCTGTTCGTTTATTTATTTATTCTTTCTAAAATTATCCGTTTTAAATGTATTTTCGACATTAATCATTAAATCCGATGTAATTATTGTAATTTTCATTATTGTATTTATTATTGTATTTCTTTTGTTGTATTGTTTGTATGCTCTCACACGTAATCAACCTAATTCCTATTTCGACCCAATTGCATGTTAAACTACGTGATAACCGACTTAGTCCAATTCTCACATGTTAGGATTAAAACGTTGGATGTTGCATTGCATGCATATAAATTGACAATATATCGAGTATAGACAATTTCCCTAATCATTAGTAGAGGCCGCTATCGAGGCGGGTGGGATTAGGTGTTCGATCAAAAGAGCTTCCTAATTCGTACTCTCACCCCTTACTCCAGATCTCTGTGAACATCCGTGTTCATTGGCATCCACGAGAGTCATTCTAGACATAGAATGTTAAGTGTAACGAGTTCTTGGTGTTCATGTCACTACTTTGTGTCTTGACATGACATGAGGTATTCGAACGGTTTCCAATTTTCCACAATAAATTGGTGGCGACTCCACAAATGCAAACGCTTGTTTCCCAAGCGCCCCCGTGGGCCCGCGTCCACAGTTTGGCGACTCCGCTGGGGAGTAATACACTTACGTGTAGCCAAAAGGGTGAAACTTGAACAAGGTTAGGGAATAGTTTGTACAAGACAATTGACTGTTTTCATAACTCGGTCTTCCTAGATCGTTTATTCGGCCTTCCTAGGCCCAACCCAACCCATTCGACCAATCGTCCTGTCTAAACGGTCCAAATTCTTATTTGGGACTAAGGATGGATAGCGATTGACGTCATCCATACCATGGTACTTACTCTTGTTTGTATCAAGGACTTTCACTACTTGAGGAAATGGACTAGGAATCGGCCTTACTCTTGTTTGGTACGAACCTCTCCACAAACTTCGGGTTTGATTGTTCGGTATAGCAACCCACCCTTTAAACCACAACCCTTTTAAATGCACTCAACATCCCGTTATAATGCTTGTATAATGTTTGTATCATATGTGATCACCATTTCTAAAACAAACCATGACGATTTTTGTAAAAGCAAAATCCTTCTTTAAAATGTATAAAATTTTCGAAACTTGGGCCTAATATTAGCGCAAAATCAAGCCGAAACTCTGTCCAATTGTCAAATCAAAATTCGGGCCTCAAAACCCATTTCAAAATCTCACTTCGAGTCCACTCCTACAACTACACTAAAGTTGACTAGGACCAACATTTTTCAAACTTTGTCATTTCCTCAAAACTCACTTGACACAAGTGGCACACTCCCACTTCACGAGTCAAAACATTTCTTTTTGAGTAAGTGTTCTAGAATGGTCGATCGTGTTTTGATTCGTCGTCGATCCCTTATTCAGTTTCCAAGATGCCTGAAACAAGCGACGTGAACTTCAACCAACTCCAGAATGGTAATGATCAAATCTTAGCCGCGCTAGCTCGTCTCCAAGTTACTCAAGACCAAGTGTATGATCGCCTTGACACCATTGAGGGCCGAATATATGCCGTGGAAACGAGGATGCCTCCTCGAGAAAGTGAAGTGTCTGATGAATTTGTGAACAACTTCGGGGACGAAAATGCTCCCATAGGTATGACTGCAGCTGAGAAACGACTCCAATACTTGGAAGAGCAATTGATGTATCTTAAAGGGGATGACATTTATAGGGAAAACAATCGTAAATATGAGACCGTGAGTTCCAAGTTGCCAACCAACTTCAACATGTCGGATATCCCTAAATTCAAGGGGCATGAAAACCCTTTGAACCATATCCGTGCTTTCAAGGATTACATGTCTATCAAAGGCATTAAACCCGAGATGTTCTTAAGGATCTTTCCTTCATCTCTTGACACCATCCCAAAACAATGGTTCTATTCGCTAGAGCACAAGAAAATCGCTACCTGGGATGATGCCGCAATCGAGTTTGCTAAACAATATGCGGATAATGCTGAAATCCAGGTCAACATGCGCACTTTAGAGGTTCTTACCCAAAATGACAAAGAAGGTTTCACCGACTTCCTAAGTCGGTGGAGGAAGACTAGTACTCAACTTGTTGAACGTCCGGATGAAGCCACCCTCGTGGAGAAATTCGTCAACAAACTAAAGCCCATCTATGCAAATCATTTGAGGTATCAAAACATCAAGACCTTCAAAGATTTAACCGTACTAGGGACGAGGATCGAAGATGACATCCGTAAAGGGCTCTTGTCCAAAATGATAGGTCGTGGATATCAAGGCTCAACAAGTCGTTCTTACGGCTCTACTAGCAAAACTGATGAAGTTAACCTTCTCGAGTCATCTAAGAAGAGTACCCCACCAAGGAAATTCACAAATCTAGGGGACACATATTCCAACGCTCTGAAAAGGTTGATGAAGCTGGGTAAACTTCAACCCATAGGCCCTACACCCGAACCAGAAAAGAAATCCAAGTTTTGGGATGAGAATTTGTACTGCGAATACCATAGAGGTAAGGGACATGATACAAAAAAATGCTACAAACTGAAAAATGTACTTCAAGATATGATTGAAGACGGTCGCCTACCAATACCACTTGGAGGTAAGCCTAACAACACTCAGAATCCTCTTGGAATTCTAGTGATTACAAGTGAAGAATCTACCATAGATTGTTCACACCTCATTTCCCCAGTCGAAGATGAAATTCATGCAATGGAGAATGAAAGGAACTACTCTACTATTTCTCCAACCATCATTGATTTCATTGCATGGGCTAAGAGTGTGGATAGGCAAGTCATGGAACTAGAGAGTGCAGTGGCAACCCTACGTGGTCCCAACACCACACCTAAAGAACGTGCACCACTAGTCTTCTCTCAAAACACTACAATGCAAGAAGTTGTAGCCATGGTTGATAAGCTAGTCAACCAAATTATCCAATTAGAGGCTGAAATCATGAGAATGAGGGAACTTGCTACTATCAATGGAATATGGGCCGATGATGATGAAGACGAGTATCTCACTGAGCACTACTTAGTCAAAGTCAGTGAGGAAATAGTCCAAAATTGTGAAGATCAAGATGTAGACCACCTCACTCGTTCGGGACGCCCATACCAAAACACTTCTCAAAATGGTCCCATAGCGAACGGTTCAACCAATGTGGTCATACCAAATGATAATGAAGAAGGCTCTACTGACCATTTACTAAAGCAACTACAGAAGACAAAGGCTGATCTTTCAGTCTGGCAACTAGTGGCAAGCTCATTCCCACATCGCCAAGCTTTACTACAAGCCTTGGCCAAACTAAATGTGACACATAACTCCACACCCGATGACATGGTCAACTTGGTCTTCCAAGAATCACCAAAGCTATGTAATCCTATTACTTTCTCGGATGAGGATTTGCCACCCTTCAGTGCTAGTCATAACTTGGCCCTTTATATCACCGTCATTTGCTTAAAGAAGAATGTGCCAATGACTTTGGTAGATGATGGCTCCGCAGTCAATGTCATACCCTTGAAAACGGCATACAAATTGGGCATGAAAGAGTCGGATTGGACCCCTACCAACCAAGGTGTTCGCGCATATGATGGTAAACGGCAAAAGGTAGTAGGACTTGTTAACCTAACCATAGCCATAGGGCCGATTGAGCGAAAGGTCAACTTCCAAATAGTGGACATTGAGGCATCCTTTAACATACTTCTGGGAAGACCCTGGATTCACGCTTTCAAAGCAGTAACATCCACACTCCACCAGAAAATCAAAATCCCACTAAATGGTAAAGTGGTGACGATCACTTCGTCGCCCATCAAGGCAGTAATCGAAAAGAAGTCAAGTAATCAAGTCCTTGCAGATCCAGTACATGAACTTGGGGGCTTCCATATCATAAATGTCATAGAAAGTGAGTTGGCACCCTTATACTTCAATCCCTACTCTAACTTAGTGGTCAACCACATACTCAAAACCCAGGGATATTTCTCGGGAATGCCTTTGAATCCTATCTGAAGAAACACCTTTGCACCCTACAAAAAGGGTAACTCACAAAGAATATGTAACACCCCGACCCAAACCGGGTCGGGAGTGGTTACTTATGATAGCTCACCAGGCTGTGTACATGGCCCACAGATCAACACGGATCCTTTATAGCACATTTTGTCCTCACTCATGCGCATCCCGAGAACCTTCCCAGGAGGTCACCCATCCTAAGACTACTCCCAGCCAAGCACGCTTAACTTTGGAGTTCTTTCGCATGGATGACCATAAAAGAAAGTGCACTTTGTTGATATGAGTAGTACTTCCAATCCCTTTAAGCACTAGTCATTTAAGCCTATTACTGGATCTCTTCAATTACCGTGGGGTGTTACAGAATACCTCTTAGACTAGGATACAAACCCACTAAAGAGGAAGTTCTCGAAATGCTCGCTCAAGTTCAAAACCGTAAGAACGTGGGAATCCAAATGCGACCCTACCTCCCTACCCTAAATGGATACTTCGTTAGGGAAGGAGGTCAAGATATCTTTCACGGATTTCCTGAGCCTTGGCACTATCTCGAAAGGAAGCTAGCCGGAATCGAGATCTTTCACGACTGCTACTTCATTCCTCCAGAAACGGTTCCTACCGTCAAGACTCGTCAAGCACCTTGCCTAGACGAATAAGCTGTGAGTCTACTATTTGGAGAAGATCGATTTGTTAGAGCCGCGCAGGATGAGATCATTACCATGATACTTCAAGACGATCACTTCAACCCTACCGCGTTAATCACAGAAACCAACACCAATCAACAGAAAGGATGGAGAAAATCGATCAAGTGGACAAGCAATCAAGGAAGACTCTTCAAGCTCACCACTGGAGAAGGAGAGAGATGTTCAAAGGAGAACCAGAAGACGATGAATTCGATTCAGATTCAGAGTCGGAGTCAGAGTCAAAGTCTAGAGAAGTTCCTAGAGAGTCTCCTCCTGTCGTCATTCCCATTCCCCTCGTTTATCCTAGCTTAGTGTCAAATAGCAACAGTAGTTTGGGAAATGTCCCAACCGCTGTCCCTTTACCGTCACTGACTACAGATCAGATGGCTTCTCTGTTTCAACTTTTCTCAAATCTTAATATGAATAAATCGGGTTCTGCTTACTCTTCGTGTTATCTTGAATGCAATTCTGTTTACGATGATAATGAGAATGACCCAGACCCAGACTCAATCAAAATACCTCCCTACATAGCCAAAGAAATACTACAAGAGGGGGAAGGGGGACCAGTGATAGAAAATACTGAACCCATCAACGTAGGAACTGAACTAGAACCCCAAGAACTTAGGATAGGGACAACCTTGAGCCCCACCGAAAGGGCCAATTTCATAGACCTCCTGCACGAGTTCAAAGACGTTTTTGCTTGGTCCTATAAAGATATGCCAGGGATCGACAGGGACATTGCAGAGCATAGAATCCCGATCAAACCAGGTTTCAAACCTATGAAACAGAAGCTTCGTCGAATGAGGACAGAATGGGCTCTCAAAATCAAAGAAGAAGTCGATAAACAATTCAAAGCCGGGATCATCAAAGTTTCCGAGTACTCAGACTGGGTAGTTAACATAGTACCCGTACCCAAAAAGGATGGGAGAATCCGCGTTTGTGTTGACTTTAGAGACTTAAACAAAGCGAGTCCCAAGGATGACTTTCCTCTACCACATATCGACATATTGGTGGATAATACGGCGGATCATGCGTTACTATCCTTCATGGATGGATACACAGAATATAACCAGATCAAGATGGCCTTAGAAGACATGCATAAGACCGCCTTCATCACTCAGTGGGGTACCTATTGCTACACGGTTATGCCATTTGGGTTAATCAACACCGGAGCTACATACCAACGCACCGCAACTACGCTCTTACATGACATGATGCATAAAGAAGTTGAGGTATACGTAGATGACATGATTGTCAAGTCCAAGGAAAGAGAGGGACATATCGCGAACCTTCGAAAATTCTTCTCAAGGCTACGGAAGTACAACATGAGGCTCAACCCTCAGAAATGCGCATTCGGAGTGACATCTGCCAAACTCCTGGGATACGTTGTTAGCCAACGAGGTATAGAAATAGACCCTTCCAAGATCAAAGCTCTAATTGAAATGCCGCAACCTCAAACAGAGAAAGAAGTTAGAGGATTCCTAGGAAAGGTGCAATACATAAGTCGATTCATATCTAAACTCACCATGATCTGCGAACCTATCTTCAAGAAGTTAAAGAAAACAGATCACACCATGTGAGATGATGACTGTCAGAAGGCTTTCGACCGAATCAAGGAAATATTAGCCAAACCACCAGTGCTCATGCCACCTCAACGAGATCAACCTCTTGGTTTATATCTCACAGTAACTGAAACGGCCATGGGCGCCATGCTAGCTCAAACTGTAGGAAAAGAAGAAAGAGCTATCTACTATCTTAGTAAGAAGTTCTTGGAGTACGAGTGCAAATACACACCACTCGAGAAGACATGCATCGCTCTTGTGTGGGCAACGAAAAAGCTATGCCATTACATGGTTAGCTACTTCGTCAAAATATTCTCCAAAATGGATCCTGTCAAATACCTCTTCGAGAAACCCGTTCTCAATGGACGTTTAGCAAGATGGACTTTGATGCTCTCAGAGTTCGATCTCAAGTATGTACCTTTGAAAGTTATAAAGGGGCGCGCCGTTGCCGAATTCTTCGCAGAAAATCCCATCAATGATACACAAACGATAGACACCTGGTCGTTTCCGGATGAGGATATACTCCAAACGGATGTAGACTCCTGGGACCTCTATTTTGATGGGGCATCAAATTTAAGAGGATTTGGAATAAGAGTGTTGCTCATTTCTCCTGAAGGCGAGCATACACCAATCTCTGTCAAACTCGACTTCGAGGTGACAAATAACGCTACAGAATACGAAGCCTGTCTCATTGGATTGCAAGCGGCAGTAAGTTTAGGCATCAAGAATCTTCGAGTACATGGGGATTCATCTTTGATCATCAATCAAATTACGGGATCTTGGAAAATCCGAAGCGAAAGCTTGGCACCTTATCAAGCCAGAATAGACCAAGTTGCCCAATTCTTCGATCAAGTGACCTACTTACATCTACCTCGAGAAGTAAATCAATTTGCATATGCTCTTGCAAAACTTGCATCTTTGATTAATATGCCGGATAACATGGTAGAAATGCCTCTATGCATCGAACGACGATCAGAGCCAGCTTATGTGCATCAAATCACCGATGAAGAGGAAATTGCGGAGGAACCTTGGTTCCATGCAATCCTAAACTTCAAGCTCAATGGCACATATCCACCAGAAATGGACAAAAGGGGGCAACGCGCTATCCGCTTGCTAGCTTTTCAATACGTTCTCATGCAAGGAGAACTATACAAAAGAGCACCTCTTGGTGTAATCCTACGTTGTCTTGATCATTCACAGGCACGGAAAGTGATGGAAGAAGTCCATGATGGAGAATGTGGCCCTCACATGAGTGGACCCATGATGGCAAAGAAAATAGCACGTTTAGGGTATTATTGGACCACGATGGAATCTGATTGCATCAAATATGTAAGACATTGCCATAATTGCTAAATCTTCGGGAATGTGCAACATGTCCCTCTTTCATTGCTTTACACCATGACATCTCCCTGGCCATTTTCTGCTTGGGGATGACATCATCGACGAGATCACTCCAGCCGGAACAGGAGGTCACTGTTTCATCTTAGTAGCAATCGATTACTTCACCAAGTGGGTAGAAGCGGCTTCCTACACCAGTCTTACAGCCAAGAACGTGGCAAATTTCATACAAACCAACATTATCTGTCGATATGGTTGCCCACATGAGATCATCAGTGACAATGGATCACATTTCCAAGTTGAGACTGAACAATTGCTAGCCAAGTACAAAATTAAGCATCACCACTCCTCACCATATAGACCACAAACCAATGGCGCGGTAGAAGCGACAAACAAAAATGTTGTCACGATTCTCAAGAAAATGGTTGACAACTATAGAGATTGGCAAGCAAGATACCCTTTGCTTTATGGGGCTACCTTACGTCTGTTAGGACGCCCACTGGGGCCACCCCTTTCTATTTGACCTACGGCATAGAAGCTGTACAACCAGTCGAGCTAGATGTACCATCCTTGCGTATTTTACTCGAAAGTCAAATCCTAGAAGCCGAGTAGAAAAGGGATAGATATGAAGAACTCATCCTCCTGGATGAACGAAGGTTACGTGCATTACACAATGTGCAAACATATCAGGCACGTATCAAACGAGCCTTCAACAAAAGGGTTAGGCCAAGGAACATCAGAGAAGGAGACTTGGTCCTCAAATCAATTAGGGCTCTTTTACCCGTCGATCCACGAGGAAAATTCAAACCCAATTGGGCCGGGCCATTCCTAGTCAAGTCCATATTTCCAGGGGGTGCGGTTAGAATCACAAACCTAGATGGGAACGAATTCGCCAACCCGACCAATCTCGACCAACGGAAACATTACTATGCCTAGAGTAGGAGCAAAAACGCGCCTCGCGTAACCTCACGTGTTGCTCTTGTCACACGAAATAAACGGCCCTTGGCCAAGCTGAATTAAGCTAACGTCATCTTGCTCTTGCACTTTGACAATTTGTCATTCTCATATCATCAAATAAACTAAATTGCATTTTAGGAGTAAGCAAAGCTCATGCTTATTTTCTAAGTTCATTACAAGCTCTTGCTTAGAACAATTATTCTTTTACATTTACTCGAACTACGCGTAAGGGTTTGATTTCATTTTTTTAAATGAATATGTAGGCAATCCTTCACGGGATACAACCCATTTAATTGTCTTAAATGTAAATAGAAGGACATTTTCAATTGCATTTGAAATTCGACAAGAATAATCATAGAAAATCATAACGGTTTCATAACCAATTAACCTTTTTTATTTCATCTCTTTAATAATAATAGTACGTTACATAATAAATAAATAAAATAGGCTAGGATTCTAAAAACTCCACCCTCTTATTACAATAATAATAAATAGATAATAATAAAGACTTAGGCTACTCTTCCATTTTCCCCTTGCCTTTGTCATTTCTATCATATTTCTTGTCCCGACCTCTAGTCGGACGCTCTTGCGCCACTTCCGACCTAATCACCAACTGTCTCTCTCTCGTGGTCTTGCTTTCCCATTCTTGTCAACCACCATCTCGATGGCAGGAGAAGTCTTCGGTTTCTTCGAAGGATGAACAACTCGAAATTCGGCTTCTTCCTCTCCCTCAGTCAGATGCTTCTCCTTCTCCTTTTCCACCTCGCGAACCTTGTAGTCAACAGGCTCGCGCTTCCTTAATCTCTCACGCTCCTCCGGAGTAGTAGCTTTCCTCCACCGCAGATAGGAATCCGACACCCATAGAGCATCGTGAAGAATTCAAGAACCAAATGTTCCTCTGAGCCCATTTGATGGCCCATTCTCTTCGACTCTCAGTAGTAAGCGCCACGGCAGTCTGCGGGACAGTGTCAAGCTTCGGGATCATCTGCTTCAATCCAACCTGCCTCATCAACCTCTCCAGGAAGATGCATATCATAAACTTCAAGCCGGGAATGCGAACAGATCGGGTAGGATCCAAAGAAGATACTCCAGTGACAGATTTGAGATGCCACCATGGTACGATCCATCTAATTAAGGGGCCATCATCACTCTTCAATTTGTTTTCCCAATAATTGCAAACTCGAGTGAAGTTCACCATGTAAAGCCTGATCCGCATTGCAATTGAGCGAGCATGATAAACAAGAACATTAACTGGGGGATCGATCAATCGAAGACGCTCCATAAGCCAGACCTACCAAAAGCAGATATTATTAAAAAAAAAAAAATCGAAAAAACGAACAAAAAAAAAATGAAAAAACGAACAAAAAAAAAAACGAAAAACGAAAAAAAGAAAAAAAAAGAAAGAAAGAAAAAAAGTTCTTTTACCTGCAAAATAATGGGACTTTCCAAGTAAGGTAGGTCGCGATTGGCTTTCCTGTTATCTAAACCCAGCAGGATCTCTCCCAAGCACAGACAAGCTGGGCTCCTGCGCAGCTCCAGTTGCTCAATCAAGCTCAAGAGACGAGGGTCGCCTCTCAAATCCTCATCAACATGTCCTTGAAGGACATATACATGTAATAGGCAAAATCCGAATGCCCTTCGCCTCGCAACATAAGAGATGGTGGGATCTGCCCTATTGATGAATCGATCAATGAAGTCCAAAATTCTCACTCCTTTAGAGGTCACAAGACGGTCGACATCAGCTCTTGCCAACCCAAGCAAGTCTCTAAACTTGTTTATACCCTTGAGAAGCGAAGGGAATAGCAGGCAAATGTTCCGGGTCCCAACCACCAATCGCAGCAATTTCTTCGGGAAATGGGCAAATGTCGCCTCCGGGGAAGGCAAATACGTGATAATTCGGGTCCCAATAAGGAAGACAAGCATCTAGGAATGGTTTGACTACCTTGATCAGCTTCAAGTTCAAAAGCGATCCCAAATTATATTATAAGCACCCATGCCGTGTTTCTCCACATTAGAGAATTCATTTGTCCATTCTTTTAGACGAATTTCGAGAGTATTCATGATGTATGCTTATTTTGAGAGCTTTATGTAATAAGACGAAGAGATACGGAAGAATTATGTGAATAAAACCTCTCTCGACGTCTCTATTTATACTAAAAGCTGTTTCCTAAAATCTGTCAGGACGGACGCACTGGGGGAACAGGCGCAGCACTTGCTGCGCCTCTTCGAAGGGACGCAGCTCTTGCTGCGCCTCTTCCTCGGCCTTCTTTCTGTGATTTTCCGCGTTGGATCTTTCCTAAATTCCTCAACGAATAATTTCCTATTCATACGGGTTATTATTTTGGTAAATACGTCAAGTTGCCATATTTCGTGTTTCCTAATTTCACGGGCACGCATTTCGAGGCGATATCGACATTTTCGTCATTTTTAGCACACTTATGCATTTCTTTTTATTTTTGTTTTTTAGGGAATCATTTCACCAATTTAATTTATTTTCAAACTTATACATTTCTTTTTTATTTTTCTTTTATGGGAATCATTTCACTCCCATCCCGCATTAACCTTCAAACTTACAGGTTTCTATTTTTTCTTTTTTTAGGGGGTAAACCTCCCTACCGTCCGGTCATTTCCGGCAAATATTTTGCATTTTTTGCGTTTACGAGTCATTGGTTTCACGCTAATTTAGGCCATGTGTACAAATTTATGTTCTATGTGACTTCTATGTAAATTTCGGCAGCATGACGGCGCAAACCGTCATCTACCAAACCTGTTCAAACCTAACCTGCAGGTACAAATAAAGCAACCCAGCAGCAAAGGCACTCAGGCCATCATATATGCAACCAAGAGGGGATATGTACACCAAACTGGGGGCTCGAGCCCCAAAACAAAGTCTGAATGTCCAAAATGTAGGTCCCAAAAAATGTACAAAATGTACAAAACTACAGCCAAAAAACAAGAAACAACAAAAAAGCTACCGCTGGTCGCCGTCTAGCTCAGCAACTCTCGCCTCGAGAGTAGCAACCTCGGCCTCTCGAACCTCGAGCTCCCTCAGCAGGCGAGCTGTCTCCTCCCGAGAATGGGCAAGCTCTCGCTCAAGCTCGCGCTCCCTCTGCAAGCAACAAGAATTGGCTCATGTCAATCATTTCAAACATAAGGAAGATTAGAAAAGTTCGAAAATGAAGTAAACGGAAGGTTCATACCTGACGTCCTAGGCCGCCAACAAGTGCCTCGACGGCAGTAGCCCGTAGCCGGCTACCCTCCACAAAGCCACGAACCGGGATGGCGCAACCTGCATTTCAAAAGGAAAAATCTCAAACGATTGGACAAACTCGAGCAAATGTGTTCTTACACAAAATTATACAAGTTAGGAGACTCACCCTCCGAATCAGATGCTGCTACTCGTCCAAGGCAGCATCTCTCACCGCCACGTCAAAGTTACGTAGCTCGGAGATCGTCGTCATCCCCGTCGCGTCAGTGTACTCAAGGGTCTCGGGGTACTCTGGGGGCTCGATGCCCGCCGCGTCGACCTCCTGCAAAGTCAGGTGATTTCCATTAACCGATGATCATTCATCGTGTTCTCAAAATAATAAAAAATGAAAGAGGATAAAGCACTTACCACAACCGGCCAGTACGCCAACCTCCCGTAGAGGAATGCCGAGTAGTCCTCACCAGGAAGAAGGAGGGCGTCGCCACCGACGCCAGCCAGGTCAACCTCCCTCTCAGCCTCAGAAGGCTCCCTAAACATCGTCCGAGGAGGATCGATGGGAACCGTCAAGACATCCCGAGAGCACTCACGAGCCAAGCGCTCACCCAAGTACCACACAGGACCCATCGACGTCCTCAGCAGAAACCGGCTTGAGCTCCTAGGTCGAAGGACCTCAGCCACGAAGGAAGGAGCGCCAGCGTACTCTTCCCAAGGCCTGGGTACCCACTAGAAAAGCAAACGCATGGTTATTCTTATGATCAGTTCTAAAAGTAAAAGAAGAGAGACAAACAATGAAAGGTAAAATACTCACGCCGTCCAGCTGAAGAGCGTTCACCTCCCGCCGACAGACGTCGTGGAAGGAACGCCGACACCTCGTGCGACACATCACCCAATCCCTCACAACGGGATAGGCCTTCTCCACCGGCTCCGTCCTCTTGGGCGCGAGGCCTGGAAAGTAGGAGTACACCCACGCCTATAAAACAATATAATCAACAACGACCTTTCTTGATTCGACAGAAAAGGAAATGATCTTTCATGAAATGAAGTGAAGGTTCATACCTCCAACAGCAGTCCAGGGCCGACAACAGCAAGAGAAGTCCCCTTCTCCATCAACTCCGGGTGAACCATGGCCGTCATGAAGCGGATGAGGACCGCAAAACCAGCAGTGACCCAGTCCCAACGGCCTAGGGAACTCGGGTCAGAAAGAAAGGGAAGGAGCTTCGTCGAAAGCCTCTCTCCCTTGTCTCCGAGGTAGATCGAAGACAGAAACCACCAGACCCACAAACGGACTATCTGCTCTACGGTACAGGGAGGAGGAGTTATCTCCCTCCCCTTGATCATCACCATCGTCGGGGTCTTCCCCGCAAAGTAGTCCCGAACGTAAGAACTAGGCACCAAACCAGGTACCGCAGCAGCCTTCGGCGCCAAGTTCCAGCCAATCAACCTCCTAGCCTCAGCCGAGTCAACTCTCATGGCTGTCTCCGGCCACTCCACCACCTCAGTCCCACACGGCAGACCAGAAATCATGTTGTAGTCCTCTAACGTGACCCCCACCTCGCCAAAAGGCATGTGAAACATGGAGGTCGTGTCCCAGAACCGGTCCAAGAAAGCTCGGACGAGACTGAGGTTAGCCCGAAGCTCCCTCCTCGCGATATCCCTCCAAGCCTGCATAAAAGCACCGAACGCTCCCTGCTCGATCATGGCTCGCTCCTCAGCCGACAGCCTCTCGTAGCACCCCATCGCCGTCGTATAGCCCGAGAACGATCTGATATTCCCGGCCTCCTATGTTGATTTGAAACAAAAGCTATCTTTAGCTCAGATGAAGAAGAAAAAGGAATGACAAACAGAAATGAAAGAAGATGAATTAAGAGTAGTGAAGTCGATTTACCAAGCTCTTCACCTTCCTGTAGGACAGATGACCCTCCGCAGCCCAAAGCAGGTGCCTACTGTCCCAGGTCTCAGCCCACGTAGGTGCTCCCGTCAGCTGGCAACCACCCTGTCCAACGTTGGCCCGTCTCGGGGCCTCCTCCTCCTCAACAACCTCGTCCTCGGCAGCCGTCACCGCAGCAGTAAAAGCCTCCTCTAACGCCTCCTCAAGCACCTAAGAAGGGTCAACAGCAGTGTCCACGTCCATGGGATCTCTCCCAGATGTAGAAGCCTTGTCACCTGCAAAATGAAAGTGAATTTAGCCCGCGTCAAGTGACGACAAGCCTTAATTAGGGGATTTTCGAGTTTTCGGAGCTCCGAAATCGCTCTTTTCTCGCCATCTTTGGCAATTTTCCCACAAACCCGTCTGCTCATGTGGTAATTAGGGTCAAGTCAAGCCTAAGTTGAAGCCTAGTCATGGGTTCGAGTCTGAATTACGACAGCATTTCGTTATAACGACGATTATGCCCTAGGAAGTGTCCTAAAAAAGCCGTCACCAATCAAAATTCCGAGATGGTAGGAATTTTACCCGTCATAAAAGGATTCCAAATACCAAGTTTCGTCACAAATGAGCAATCCTAAGGCCATTTTCGAAGCGATTTACGGTTTAGCTGTGAAACCGTCTCAATTTCACTCAAATGCTCAAAACTCAATGAAAATTCGAAACAAATATATGGTTATGATCCTTATACTACCAATTAGCCATTTACAAAGTCAATTTTGCAAGGCAAAATCATTTGGGGGAAAAGCCCCAAATTTCCGACTAATTAGGGTCGAAAACCCTAATTTGGTCGGTCCCATTTGATCAAATACAGAAGATAAACGCAAGATTGATACAAATACCTCGATTAGTCTTGGCAAATGCAAGCTTTTGGATCAAATTTTGACGGAAATGGTTGGAATTTGAGAGAGAAATTAAGGATTTGTGCTTCGAATAAATGAAACAAACCCCTCTGTTTCATCGGGTTTTTACGCAGAATTACCACGCTCAGGAAAAGACGCAGCAGGTGCTGCACCTCTTTCAAGGGACGCAGCTCTTGCTGCGCCTCTTCCTCAGTTTCCCTCCATAGGAATTTTCGAAGATTCATTATTAGTTCGTTATTTTGTGGGCCCATCTTTGGTGCGCCTCTTCCTCGATGCCATATCACATATTTGGTCCGTTCGACGTATATTCTTCGCCCGGATCCGTATTTCTAAGCCAACAGCAAACTGTTGCCATGTTTTGCCAAGACCTAGCTTGTTACAACGAGCGGTTCTTCTTTAACAGGTGTTTCGACATGCCTTTATTATGTTCCCCCAGCGAGAGTACACGGATAGACATTCCCTCTCGAGACATGAAGATCAGTTCCCGATTATGTTCCCTAAGCGAGAGTTCATGGATAGACATTCACTCTCGAGACATGGAGATCAACATCAACGCCAAGCTCTTCCGAAGTTTGTTTGAAGCCAACCACAAGCAGATTTCTCTCAGCAGTTCCAGACTATGTCCTGCTATCTTCTCCCAATATCGCGTTTTGTTTCCCCTGGAGTTTCAAGGAATTTCAGGTATGTTTTCTTCTTATGGTTGGAAAGCCTCCTTACTTAGTCTAATGGACTTTAAACGACCCTCCCCGATAGTCGACAGACTCTAAAATGTTCCCGACGACAGGTCCTTGGCTCAGACCCCTTGAGCCGCCTCGCGTCGCCATAGTCTTCAGGTTGTAATCTTCGATTGACCTGATGGCTATACTTTGCCTTTCGCCTTGTCCTAGCCTCAGTCAAAGTGGGGGCTCTGTAGATACCTCATTTCTGCACCTCCCGCAAACCACCCGGTGATGATTGGGCCGCATGTTTGGTACGCGGAACGATTTGTGACAGTTCGTAAGTTTATCGTCAAGTGATCGCTCAAATACTTGTGTCTACCTCTTAATTGTCATCTACGCGCCGATACAGTCGTTTTGGCAGTAATTAGAGTACATTTGGAGCCCGGGTCAAAAAACCGTCTTCATTTTCTAAAACCGAGTCAGAATGTTTTGGAATGTTCCGGATATTTCTATTCCATATTTTGCAATCTTTTAATCTTTGGCAAATAATTTCTCGTAATATTCACACAAAATATTAAGGAAAACAAGATTAAATTACATAACCAAAACACGGAAATCTTTCTTTCGCAGGAGGAAACCACTTGGGAAAGGACGTAGCAGGTGCTGCGCCTCTTCCAAGAGACGCAGTGCCTGCTGCGCCTCTTCCCAAGTCCTTTTCTGCATGTTTTTCGTATCTTTTCATAACTTTTCGAGACTCACTTCCAAAGTTTCTCCGAAAACCCTAATTTCCTCTGTGTGATTAGTATAAATAGAGACCTTTGGTCTCTCATATTTCTCACGCGAGTGTCCACCCTTCTCTTATCCCTTTGCATTCTAGACCACGTTCTTACTTTTTGGCGTCTGCGTGCTTGAACATTCGACCACGTAAGCTCGGATCTTTCTGAGTACCGGCCTCGTTTTGCATGACCTACCAATTTGACCAACTCCACAATCAATCAACTTAATCAATCTGTTTAATTTCCTCTTACGAGGGCACTTTCGTCTACATTCGAGTCGAGCATCACTAAACGTATACTTAGTTCATCTCGTTTCGTCAAACAT
Organism: Silene latifolia; assembly: GCF_048544455.1. Taxonomy (NCBI): domain Eukaryota; kingdom Viridiplantae; phylum Streptophyta; class Magnoliopsida; order Caryophyllales; family Caryophyllaceae; genus Silene; species Silene latifolia. The sequence goes on along the minus strand of NC_133526.1, from coordinate 20,458,367 downwards.
GTAAGTCTGAGGGTGTATAATCCCTATTTTATTTATTGTTCTTTATTATTGTAATCATATTGTAAGATTGATGTTGAAAGTACTCTTAAAACCGATTTCTAAAACCGTGTTTAAACCCTTTTTACGGATTATCAGAGGACAACCGTCGAGAAAGGACGCAACAACTGCTGCGCCTCTTCGAAGGGACGCACCACCTACTGCGCCTCTTCGTGAGGCTGCCGCAGTTCCTGCTTCCTTTCTTCTTCCTTCGTCTTTTGTTAATTTGTTTGTTTTTCTTTTGTTTTCAATCGTTCGTTGTTTCTTTGACATAATAACTTAAGCATAATAATCTGACATATCATTAATACTCCATTAATAATTTATCATCTTTTAATTCCTGACTTAAATCCCAAGTAATTCATATTTGCGGGTTTTCGTCATTAAAATCAAGTTCGGGTTTTAGAGGTTCGATTCATCCATATTGAATCTCTGGAATTCGTCGTTGATATATTTTTCACTGTTATTTATCGTCACCATCATTAATTCGTCATTAATAACTTGTTTAATCTAATTAATTTGTTTAGCTTGTAATTAACTAACCTCATTAATCTTGTAATAATTCGTTCTAATCGGTTTCATTCATGTTTTATTGTTTTTATGACCTAAATCATGTGTAAATAACCAGCTAATCATTTTCATCTGAGTCAATTATTCATAATCAATCATTAAAATCACCAACGAATATTAACGATTTGCAATTCCGGCTTCACAACCAGAACTGAGCCAAGGAACGGACGCACCAACTACTGCGCCTCTTCCAAAGGACGCAGCTCTGCTGCGCCTGTTCCTGGTTGATTTCTGTCCCTGAACTCCCATGTCGCTTTCACCTAGTTTATTAATTACGTATTAACTAACTATTAATCGTATTATCACCCTAATTCCTGTTCGTTTATTTATTTATTTATTCTTTCTCAAATTATCCGTTTTAAATGTATTTTCGACATAAATCATTAAATCCGATGTAATTATTGTAATTTTCATTATTGTATTTATTATTGTATTTCTTTTGTTGTATTGTTTGTATGCTCTCACACGTAATCAACCTAATTCCTATTTCGACCCAATTGCATGTTAAACTACGTGATAACCGACTTAGTCCAATTCTCACATGTTAGGATTAAAACGTTGGATGTTGCATTGCATGCATATAAATTGACAATATATCAAGTATAGCCAATTTCCCTAATCATTAGTAGAGGCCGCTATCGAGGCGGGCGGGATTAGGTGTTCGATCAAGAGAGCTTCCTAATACGTACGCTCACCCCTTACTCCAGATCTCTGTGAACATCCGTGTTCATTGGCATCCACGAGAGTCATTGTAGACATAGAATGCTAAGGTTAACGAGTTCTTGGTATTCATGTCACTACTTTGTGTCTTGACATGACATGAGGTATTTGAACGGTTTCCAATTTTCCACAATAAATTGGTGGCGACTCCACAAATGCAAACGCTTGTTTCCCAAGCGCCCCCGTGGTCCCGCGTTCACATGCCCGAACATGGCACATGACATTTCGACATTATACGAGATTAGCATGACTCAGTACAATACATCAGGTCATAGGCCGCGTGTCACGGTCCGAAACTTTGAGTCGGGGCGTAACGCGCACCCTTGTCTAAACACTCGACAAGAATGCAAGCGAGAGCGTCAAACACTAGTGTTTGTCAAGCACTAGTGCATTCGTAATCGGTCTCGGGTTGTGGGTGTCGGAATCCTAGTCTCTATTGACACACACGGGCTTGTTAGTGAAGTGAAGGCAAGAGTCGTTCACAAGAAAGCAATAACAAGCAATAAGAAGGCAACTTGGTGGGAAGTAGATTTTTGATTGTCTGCTACTCCCCAAAGAGGGAAATTTGATAGTTACATCCTGGTAGCAGGAAACATTGAAAGTGTAGAATAGCGATATACATATTTATGGAAAGAAAAGCTATGCTAACTATGCTAAACTAGGAAAGTATTTACTAAAAATATACAAGAGGAAATGAAATTACATAGCATAAATAAACCTAAGGGTTCAAAGTGTGCGGATCGTCACACTCTCCCCCACCTAATCTGTTGTCGTCCTCGGCAACGCTGGAACTCTTCAAGTCTTCAAGGCTGGATTAGTCGGCTGATGTTGCTGGCCGGAAGTTGATTGGATCGGATGTTGGCGCGCTTGCTCTTGTTGCGGGTGAGATCTTCAGGATCTGGATGGTACGGCTTCAAGCAGCTCACATAGAAGACCGGGTGACACTTCATCCAGGCAGGGCAGTTAAGCTTGTAAGCAACTTCCCTAATCCAATTGATCACTTGGATGGGCCCTTCATACTTGTTCACCAGCCACTTGTCTCTTCCCCTAAGAAATCTCATCTGCTCCTTATTCAACTCACAATGACCATGTCGCCTACCTTGAACTCTCTTGGCCTCCGGTTCTCATCTGCCTACTTCTTCATGCGGCGGGACGCCTTCTCCAAGTAAGTGCGGGCAATCTCAGCATTGACATTCCATTCTTTAGCAAACTCGTGAGTTTTCTTCGTCCGACCACCATAAAAATCTGCAACTTTGGGAGGCAATAACGGTTGTTGACCTATGACAAGCTCAAACGGGCTCTTGTTAGAAGAGGAGCTCGTTTGAACATTAAAACAGAACTGGGCAACATCTAGGAGGCGCACCCACTCTATCTGGGTGGCGCCTACAAAATGTCTCAAGTACTCTTCCAACATGCTATTGAATCTTTCCGTCTGGCCATCTGTTTGAGGATGGTAACTTGAGGACATCCGAAGGTTAGAGCCTCGGAGCCTACACTGAGGGCTGACTGCCTGAAATATTCTTCAAAATGCGAAGCCTGCCAAATTCATGCACCTATCATACATCAGCCATCAGAACTCCTCCATTCAATTTCCGCACCCTGGCCGTTCATAAAGTGGGGCTTGGATATTGTGGGAAAACTGCCCGTAGCACCAGGACAAAAAGTATTCATGTTGGCTATGACTGATTACTTCTCCAAATGGATTGAGGCTGACTCCTTCAGGCAAGTAACTGAAAAAAAAGTAATATCCTTCATCATGAATTTGCAGATATGGAGTCCCATCAGAACTAGTATGTGATAATGGGACTCAATTTGTGGGGAAAAGGACCCAAGCATTTTGCCAAGAATGGAATATCAACCTGGTAACATCAACCCCTGGATATCCAAAAGCCAATGGCCAGGCTGAATCAAGCAATAAGGTAGTCATAAGCTGCCTCAAAAAGAAGCTAAAAAGAAGACGAGGCAGGTGGGCTGAAGAACTTCCATTAGTACGATGGGCAGACATGACGACTCTAAAGACATCAACAGGCCAAACACCTTATTCTTTGGTGTACGGCTGTGAAGCTGTCATTCCTGCAGAAGTACGGGTGCTAACATCAAGGTATAGCCTGAACAATGTTGAAGCAAACAAATATCTAATGCAAGATAACCTGGTTCTAACAGAAGAATTAAGAGACGCTGCCAAGATCAGGATGACATCATACCAACAAACAGTTGCCAGGACTTACAACAAAAATGTCAAAATCAGAGTTTTCAGGGAAGGAGACCTTGTTCTACGCAAGGTATTTCCAAATAAAAAAGAAAAATCAGCAGGCAAGCTGGCCCCCACATGGGAAGGCCCCTACCTGATTGATTCAATTGTTGGACAAGGAGAATACAGGCTCCAAACACTAGAAGGAGAAATGATCCCAAGATCCTGGAATGTAACCCATTTAAAATTATTTACTATGTAAAGATCAGATCAGGCCACAAGTCAGGTATAAATTCAATCACTACTCAACCTGACATGCTACCTGAGAACTACATGTTTTACATGCTTTGTATGCAACTCATATCTATATATTCAACTAACCCATTTATTTTACTTCTTGAATCCTGAACAATTATACATGATAAAAAGATTATATGCATAAATATTCAGGATTGAGGGCTACTCTACTATATATTTCTGAAATAAAATTTTTTTTTGCACTTAACTGTGCCTGACGAGTTGGTAACCACCACCAGATACAGTAAATGTCAGGACCAATCAGGCATGAAATAATTGTCTGACCTGACTAGGTTTAATGCCACGGATTACAACCGGCTGGACGCAGCAAGACAGGTGCAAGGGTGTTCTCTCCTAAACACTTAGTCTAAAATGCCCTCCTGACAGGCCGAATACCAAGCCCTCCAGCTAGGCAGGGGACATAAGCCCTCCTGACAGGCCGGTTTTCCCACCCCTTTAACCATTATAGCAAAAAAAAATATACTTGGTTGAATTACTCATGAATAACAAGATAGAACAAAAATGATGTGCAGGTTATTCAAAGAAAATGTTTGACATGCCTAATAGGATGAAACTCACAAATTCAAACAAAGTCAAAAGCAAAATCAGCCAAAAAAGGCCACCATGCCTACATTAATAAAGCCTTTACCCCCTGGAGCAAAGGCACCAAAATATTCATAAAGGCCAGGGATAGTCTCCCTGACCAAGACAAGGACAAAAAAAAAAAATTGTTCGTCCAGGGACATCCCCCCTCGATGGGCCAAATACCAACTAAAAAATCAAATTACTGTTTCTCCTTAGAAACAACACCACTACTTCCACCCTTGGCCGGACCAGCATCAGCATCCTGCTCCCCTGGAGAGTCCACTTCCTGTTCATTTCCCATATTATGAACAGGATACTTTGAAGTAGCAAAAGCCATCTCAGCTTCAGGGTTCCATTTCGCCCTGGCCTCGACAGGCTCCGACATAGCAGCGGCCCTTCCCTTAATATAGAAATAGAGGGAAGCATCATCTAACTTGAACTCCAGGTCATCCCTCTCCTGAGTGAGCTCCTCATTTCCGTCCAAAGCTTCCTGCGAAAGCCGCTTACTCGAAACTGCCTCAGCCTTAGCAGCATCTCTTTCAGCCTGCACCCTCACCAAGTCAGCAGCTCCAGCAGCCAGGTCAGCTCGTGCAAAATCCAGCTCAGACTTCAGCCTATCATAATCTGATCTCATCAGATCAATCCTGGCCACCAAAGAAGTAGCCTGATAGGCGTTATGGAGACAGGTCGCGGCACCCTGACCAAAAGCAGGAAGAAAAGTGTGAATAATATACCCCAATAATAAAAACTACCCAAACAAAACACGCATAAAAATTGTTCCAGCCTACCTCCCTTACAGCAGCCAAGGCACCTGCCAAGAGGCTGACTGAATGATCCACTGAAGCAACCGCCTGAGTAGCAGTCTCAACAGGGTCAAGGGTGAGCATGACATCTAATCTAGAAGCAGCGTAGTCTCTGATCTTCACCCTAGCAGCCTCCATATTCTCTACCCTGGCTTTCACTTCCCTGACTGGGGCGGAAATGTCAACATCTTCAATTTTCCTTTTTTGGGCTGCTGAACTTGTTTCAGCAGGGGCAGCAACTACAACAGTGACCTTGGGAGCATCAGACTGTTCAGTCAAATCTATAACAGGTTCAGCATCTCCGCTTTCCTGGGAACCTTCCTCCTTGATCTTAGCCAGCCTGGTTGAAAGGTCAGCCATACCAAACCTGGCATGACGAGTAGATGACCTAGTAGCTACAACACGAAAAACTATATTAGCAATACAAACCAAACATTATCAGGAAGCCAAAGCAAAAAGAAGAGATAAATTAAGATAGACTTACTGCCTGAGGTAGTGGCACTAGCAGCCCCAGAAGGTTTAGCCACCCTGGCGGCACCGTCAGCCTTCAAGCAACGAGGAAGATGGCCAACCCCACAACAGAGAGGCCAAGACCTCTCCAAAGGAGGAATAGCGAGGAAAGCAGAAATGTTTGCAGTAGGATACTCAGTTTCAGTAACCCAGTCATCAACTGCGCGCATAAAAGGTATAATTTAATATGAATTTCATTTCATTTTCTACTAACAAGCAAAACATGCAGGGCGAAAGAAAGAAACTCACCAGCAACACAAGCTTCGTAATTTAAATACGCCAGGTCAAGACCCACAGAATTGGTCCTGACAAACATGTACCCAGCAGCCCAGCCTTTATCATGGCCGCTGTCCAGGTTGCTCAAAAGAGAAGTAGTAGAAGCCCTGACCTTAAAACTTATACGACCAGGACTATTTGTTTTAACAGCGTAACAAGCCTTCAGATCATCAAGGGAAAATGAGATATTGTGCTTTTTATAGAGATAATCAATGGAACACACAACCTTCCACACCATAGGCATGAGCTGATAAGATGAAACCCCAATCTCCTTAATAACCTCAACCATAAGAGGAGAAAAAGGAAGCTTACAACCTGCTCTGACATCCCAGTCATGAATACAGAACCAACCAGGACAAGCCCAGTCGGCCCTGATAGGATAATTCTCAGGGATCCAGACTTCAGCATCAGCAGGGATGATCCCCTTATCCTTCAAAACCTTCTCAAACTCAGGTTTCAAACGATTTGCAAGAGACTGATCATCCTTCAAAGCCTTCGTAGGCCTGAATTGGAAGTCACCATGAGAAATTGAGATCATCTCTAATGGAGAATCACTCGGTTTGCTGATCGTGGAAAGCTGAGCAACAGAAGAAGTAGGCAAATTTTCAGAAGAAGTTTCCTCAGGATTCTGAGAAGGAGAGGTTACAGGAGCCGCTACCCTGGTAGACTTCTTTTTTGCAGCCATTATTGAAAGATTATGAAGAATTGATCGAAGATTAAAGAAACTGGGAATTAAGAGAACTAGAGAGATATTATTAAGAGAGAAATGAGAAGAAGTATTTTGGTGGAGTTCAACTTAATGAAGCATGGGGTTTCAACCGCAAAGGAAGTGGATAATCATTAAGGAAGTTGCAGTAAATCTTACATGCGTCATAAACTGCAGTAAAATAGCCGTTACAGGAAACTGACTAGGTATAACATAACCGTTGGGTAATCTTCCTAAGAACAAAGTTATCTCCTCGTTTTTTCGTCCTGGCACATTGAAAATAAGGAGATAAGGGCCAATTGTTAGGCCTGTAAATCTGCATACGTCCCTGATCAGTATCTCATCTAAACCTGACTGCCAGGCTGTCAGGATGTCAGGCTATCAGGACACATAAAGACAGGCGCCAGGCCATGGAGAGGACTGTTTAGGTATTTTTTTACCAAGTTGATTGATTAGAGTCAATGCAGTCTTACTCGTTGGTTGATTGTATGATTGTTCGTATGTTGATAAGTAAATAGAAAAATAAGTACGTAATGTAAATTGACACGTGAGATTTGGTGACGCGGAAAACCCAATGTGGGAACAACCGCGGGAGGGACGGTACCCTACCAAATATTGCACTACTTGAATAGGAGGATGATTACAATTGTGGCGTAAAGCTAATCCTGCTGGCGCTAGGCGTCAGGCCTGCAAGATCTTGAACGGATATATATTTGAGTATAATAATATGCTAATGCCGTGCCGTGGATGTGTTCTTGAATGTGTGAATATGTGAATATATGAATGTCTGAATGTCCTTCTTGATTTGCTTCCTTGGCTATTTATAGGGTAAGAACCCTAAATATGTCCTACTTTGATTATTGAAAGGGAATATAATTTCCATAAGAACTCTTTCCAAACTCGTCCGCTTTTCCCAATTCTCCCTGATCTCCCTAACTTCTCCCTAACTTCTCTTTCCTTAATCCGGACGCCTTCTACGATGGGCCCCTGATCTTCTTTCAGCCCGTTTCCCCTTTTTCCTATTACGGGCTTCCTTCCTCCTTATTACTCCTCCCATAACCTTTTATTTTATTAAGTGGGCCTTCCTTACTATGCTATTTTTAGCCTAAACAGTTTGCCCCAAATTTCTTGTGAAGTACGCTTTAAGGCGTCGAGCAAGGAATTTACGTAATCGAATGCCAAAACCTTAAACCGTCTTTTTCACTCCTTCTCATGCAATCCATCACGTCAGCCGCCTTATTCCTCTTTTCTCGCACCCCTTTTCCCTCTCTCTTCTTTATAACCCCAACCTCCACCTTTCACTTTTCATTAATTTCAAATCATTTCAAAAAATATCCTTCCCTCTAAACCCTCAACCTTCCTTATCTTCTACCCCGCCGGCTTCACTGTTCCACCCTCCATTGATACTCTCATCAGGTATTCTTCCTCTTTTTCCTCTTTTATTTCCATTTTCTCTTTCTTCGCCATGGGTAAAACTCGACAATCTTCATCAACCTCCACATCCGCTGACCATAATCTTGACCCAACCTTTCCTTCTCGGGGGCTCTTTAAACATCCTCACGACTGTGACTCCGCTTTGACTCCGGTCGACATTCCTATGATCAAGAGTCTACTTGGTCTTGGTGACGGGGTGGACATTGCCATCCCTGAATTGGGACAGAAAGATGACACCCTTCGTCCGGGGTGGGTTGGTTTTTATCTGTACCCATTTAGATACGGCCTCCGTTTTCCTTTTCCTAAACTCATTCAAGACTTCATCTTCACCAACAACTTCGCCATGGCATAAATTTCTGCTGCCATCTGGAGGGTTCTTCTTTACTCTCTGGCCGCCGGTCAGAACACTGGTAAACCTATCACTCTGGGCGATCTAGCCTATATGTACAATATCAGGTCCCTGGATAGGGGTCAATTCTCATTCCGGGGCAGTGGAGAGGCTCCCTTCAGACACGTGTCCAAATCCCGTGATGAGAAATGGTTTGAGTACTTCTTCTTTGTGAGGAAGGACTCCATCCAGCCTCCTGCTGATTACATCTTCGAGAAATGGGCTATAACTTCGAGTAAGTAGCCTTCCCGTCACCTGATTTATTTTATCTCGCCGCTTACTAGCTTACTTCATCGTCTTCATGCAGGCCCCTGTGACCTGACCCGCATTGGTGCCAAGATCCCTGCCTGCAACAAATTGTTCAGTATCTCTGAATCTGAGAGAAAGTTCCTGTTAGGCCCAATTTAGCCTGGTCCGACTCTAACTTGGCCTGACCTTACTAGGCTGATTGAGGCAACCAGGGACCGGACAAATCAAACTACTATTTGGCAGATGAAGAGTACCACAGGATAAGCAGGCTACTAAATCCTAGAAGAAAAGCCAGATGGTAAGTGCAGAATAGCCTGGCAGCGCAGTTAAGCAGGCTGGATTAAGTTGAAGAACAGCAAAACGGTTATATGAAGATAAATGCTCATGTCCTATTCTCAAGGAAGACCAAGTCTAACTATAAGACTACATCATTCCCATGAATCAAGACGTGCAAAAGGAGAAAAGCTAAAGATTAGTTAGAGAAGAACGGGTCAACCAGATTAATAGGGAATGTGCCCTATTAATCAGGTAACAGCTCCGACAATTGAGAAGAACGTTGAGATTGAATACAACGTTAATATTTGTAGAACTATAAATAGCATAATCTAGCATTTGTAAAGACATTCATTATTCATTAGTTATTTATAATTTATCTCTCACTATTTCCTAAATATTCAATTACATTCACGAATTTGTACTCAGCTTATCAAAATAATACAAGTGATATTCTTTATACTTAGGGGCCGTTTGGTTCAAGACGGTGGAATGGAATGGATTAGAATCTCATATCATAGAGGTATGGATTGAGATCCCCATACCACTCTAAACTTGTTTGGTATGTTTATTTTTTACACTATGAGGGAATGGAGTTGGAAACTTGATTAAAGACTTAGGTATGAGATTCTAGGGGGATGGAATGGAGTTAGAATCCATCCGGTATCTAACTCCATTCCAAAACAAGCCAACCAAACACTAGATTTGCCCAAATCCATTCCTATCCATTCCAAACCCCTCAACCAAACACTCCCTTAGTTCTTCCTTGTTATTTGCTCATAATATTATTCCAAACATATAGAACTAGATACTCTAATTACTCTATAATCAAGCCGGATCCTTTCAGGGAAAATCCTACTAAAACAATTGGCGCCCACCGTGGGGCATCTAGTTCATTAATCAAAAAATTCCTTTTGTCATTCTTCGTTTAATATTCATACACAAAAATGGTAGAACTAACCCCAGAACAACAATTGGCGGCTGCCTTGGCTAAGATCAAAGAGTTGGAGAAAATTCAAGAAAAGGCAATGCGAAATCGAAATCGAGATCAAGGAATCTGATTCTAACCTGAGAAAAAAATTGGAAAATCAGGCTTCAGGCTCCAAGACCAGATTCGAACCAGGAACCCCATTCTCCTCCATTATCAAAAACATTGAATTTTCCAATTTTGGAACTCCGGAGAAGGATACCTCATCCGGCACCCAGATCATTCCCAATGATGAAACAAACAAAACTGAAGCAGAAATAATGATGGCTATGCTTCAGGAAATTCAAAAACTCCACAACAAAATAGAAAATATACCTGGAGTGCCGGACCACCGTGGGTGAAGTAGAAGTTGATGACTTCACGATTCACCCTTTGCGGATGAAATTGCAAAAATTGATCTCCCCAAGAAATTTACCGTCCCATCCATGAGAACTTATGATGGGACCTCTGATTCACAAAATCACGTTGCCATATTCAAACAGAAGATGTTAGCCGCCTCAATACCCAGTGAACTCAGGTAGGTCTGCATGTGTAAAGGCTTTGGTACAACCCTGACTGGAGCAGCATTACAATGGTTCATCAATCTCCCAAATTGAGGTATCAAGAATTTTGCAGAACTGATCAATGCCTTCAATCAACAATTCGCAAGCAGCAGAGACATGGCCAAGAGACCCAGTAACCTGTTCAGGATAAAGCAACTTCCTGAAGAATCTCTCAAAGAATTTCTGGCAAGATTTGTCAAAGAGAAGGTAGCCATTCCCAGGTGTGACGAAGAGACAGCAGTAGAAGCCTTCAGGCAAGGAGTCTGCTGACGGTGACATCTATGCGAGACTTAACCAAAAAAGCCTCGCCCAACCTTTGCCCTTTGTTCAATCCATCGCCTTAGAACATGTCGATTGGAAGAAGATCTCAACTTGAGAACAAACTCATCCGGAGGAAAGCAAGGATATGGATACACTAACAGGAAAAGCTTCTACCAGAAAGGAGGCAACCCCAGATCAGCACCCTATTCCAGGCCTGAACGATCTGAAGTCAATATGACACAAGAACACAAAGGTAACCTTTCTAGCCTACCAACTATTCCTGAATATAACTTCTCTATAAATACTGCAGGATTAATCAAACGCCTGGAAGGCTTGGGAGATACGGTCAGATGGCCCAAGAAATCCGACAACCCCAGGAAAGATCCAACGAGATGGAGTGACTTCCACCAAGACATTGGGCACACCACAGAAGAATGCATCCAACTCAGGAAACAAGTGGCGTACCTCCTAAATAAGGGCCATCTAAAGGACTTAATCCGGCAGCCAAAGAACAAAGATGAAGGACAGAACAAGAGAGATTCAGGGAACGACAGAGATCCTCCTCCTCCTCCCCCCATCTATGAAGTCAAGTTCATAAATGGAGGATCAGAAATCTGTGGCTTTACCAGCTCAGCTGCCAAGAGAATATCCAGGGAGTCCAAACTTCAACCCCTCCCCCCTAGATCTAAGTCATTACCTGCTGTTACTTTTGGTGACTCAGACTTGCAGGGAATATCAGATCTACACCATGACAGCTTGGTGATCACCATGCAAATTGGCACAGCTAAGGTATCAAGAATCCTGATAGACGGAGGCAGTTCAATCAACTTGGTGATGCTTGACGTCCTCAAAGCTATGAAGATAGATGAAGGAAAAATCATCAAAAAATCCAGTGTCCTGGTTGGATTCAGCGGAGAAACAAAGAATACCCTGGGAGAAATTAGCCTGCCAACCTATGTGGAAGGCGTAGCTTCCTATGAAAGATTCGGGGTAATGACTTGCCTATCCTCGTACAACGTAATCCTGGGCAGACCTTGGATACACAACGTCAAAGCAATCCCTTTAACATACCATCAATGTGTGAAAATACCAACTGAATGGGGGATAACCACCATCAGGGGAGAACAAAGGACGGCTCAGGAATGCTACACCCAGGCTTTGAAACCCTCAAAGTCAGGTAAGTCCCTTGCATAGCAATTAAAGTCACCCGTCAGGAAAGAATATATTGCACAGTCACAGATGGAAACAGGAGAGGTCATTTTGGACCAGAATTCCCTGACAGGAAGGTACTTGTAGGGTCAGATGCACCTGACTCGGTCAGACCCAATCTGGTCAGCTTTCTCAAAACTAAAATGTCTTGTTTTGCTTGGTCACATTTTGATATGACCGGTATAGATGCTGATATTATAACCCATAAGTTAAATATTAACAAATCCTTTAAGCCTGTACAGCAGAAAAGGAGAAAATTTGCTGCAGAAAGGCATGAAATCATAAACCAAGAAGTTGACAAGCTATTGGACATGGGAATGATCAGGGAAGTGATGTACCCCGACTGGCTTGCAAATGTAGTAGTCGTCCAAAAGAAAAACGACAAATGGAGAGTCTGTGTAGACTACACTGACCTAAACAAGGCCTGCCCCAAAGATCCATTTCCCCTGCCACATATTGATGCAATGGTGGATGCCACTGCGGGCCACGAGATGATAACATTCATGGATGCCTCCAGTGGATTTAACCAAATAAAGATGCACCCCGCAGATCGGGAAAGTACTGACCTTCATCTTTGAAAGAGGAATATCTTTGTTATCTTTGCTATGCCCTTTGGATTAAAAAATGCAGGTGCAACCTATCAAAGGTTAGTCAACATGATGTTCAAAGATCAAATAGGAGATACCATGGAAGTCTACATAGACGATATGGTAGTCAAGTCAAAAAAGGCAGAGGACCACATTAAAGACCTGGAGGTAGCCTTCCAAATACTGGAGAAATTCAATATGAAGCTCAATCAACATAAGTGCCATTTTGGAGTCTCAGCAGGCAAATTCTTGGGCTATATGGTGACAAAAAGAGGAATAGAAGCCAGCCCTGAACAGATCAAAGCCATCCTGGAGCTAGAACCACCAAAGACAGTCAAAGACATACAAAAGCTGACAGGACGAATAGCAGCCACGAACAAGTTCAGTTCAAGATCGTCAGAAAGGTGCAAATCATTCTATAATCTGCTAAGGAAAAACAAGGACTTTCAATGGACCCCTGATCATCAGGCTGCCTTTGAAGATCTGAAAACATATCTATCCTCTCGTCCCTTATTGGCAAAACCAGTCAAAGACGAACCCACGATAAAGATATACATCGGTCACGAAAGCTTCTTTGTCGGTGCGTCCTGGTCAAAGAAGAGGACGGACAACAACACCCTGTCTACTACGTAAGTAAAAGTCTACTAGATGCAGAGATCAGGTATGGCCTACTTGAGAAATACGTTTTAGCTTTAATTATGAGTTGCACAAAATTAAGACCATACTTTGAAAGCCACCCTATAATAGTCAGAACCAATCTTCCTATCAAATCTGTACTTAGGAAACCAGAATTGTCCGGACGAATGTGCAAGTGGTCAGTCCAGCTAAGCACATACAACATAACATTTGAACTAAGGACAGCAATTAAGTAACAAGCACTGGCAGACTTTGTCGCTGATTTTAGTCCAGCCCTAGAACCCGACCTAATAAAAGAAGTAAATAGATTGAGCAATGACCAAACAGACCTAGAATGGATCCTATTTGTCGATGGTGCAGCCAACTTGAGGGGTACAGGCCTAGGGGTAGTACTAAAATTGCCATAGGGGGATAAGATAGTACAAGCTATAAGCTGTGCATTCGAAGCTACCAACAATGAGGCAGAATATGAAGCCCTGATAGCTGGATTAAAGGTATGTATTGACCTTGGTGTACAGAACCTAAAGGTACGTACTTATTCCCTTCTTATTTCAAACCAAGTAAATGGAATATATACTGCAAAAGACTCAAAAATGATGCTTTATTTGGAAGTTGTCCAAAATTTAAAATAAAAATTCCGCAATTTTAATATTGATCAAATTCCTAGGGACTTGAATACCCAGGCCGATGCCCTTGCCGGTCTAGGATCCAACTTCAGTCCCCCTGATTTTGATAAAATACCCATCGTACATTTATTAGAACCTGCAATAAACAAACAAGATGAAAGTTTCCCAATATATATTGCCAATTCATGGACGAAACCTTACTATGATTGGCTACAACAAGGGATCCTCCCCCTGAATAAGCAAGATGCTAGAGCACTCAAAATCAAAGCTGCTTCATATACTATTATTAACAACGTGCTTTTTAAGAAATCGCAGGCAGGACCATACCTCAGATGCCTGGAACCACAAGAAGCTGAACAAATACTATCAGAAATCCATGGAGGATACTGTGGATATCATAAAGGTGGAAGGAGCCTGGCAAGCAAGGTACTCAGAACAGGTTATTATTGGCCCACTTTGAGGGCCGATTGCCTGGAATTCAGCTCTAAATGCAAAGCCTGCCAAATTCATGGACCATATATCCACCAGCCATCTGAGGAACTACATTCCATATCCGCACCCTGGCCATTTATGAAGTGGGGCATGGATATAGTAGGGAAACTACCTCAAGCACCCGGACAAAAAGTTTTTATGCTAGCAATGACTGACTACTTCTCCAAGTGGATAGAAGCTGATTCATACAGGCAAGTCAAAGAAAAGGATGTCATAGCATTCACCAAACACAACATCATATGTAGGTATGGCATCCCCTCTGAAATAGTATGCGACAATGGCACACAATTTGTGGGAAAAAGAATAGCAGCCTTCTGTGCTCAATGGAACATCAACCTGGTAACCTCCATACCAGGATATCCAAAAGCTAAATGCCAGGCAGAATCTAGTAACAAAGTAGTAATCAGTTGCATAAAGAAGAAGCTAGAAAGAAGGAAAGGCAGATGGGCTGAAGAGCTCCCCTTGGTCCTCTGGGCTGATAGAACCACGCCTAAAACATCCACAGGCCAAACCCCCTACTCCTTGGTCTATGGATGTGAGGCAGTAATCCCAGCTGAGGTCGACATTCCATCAGTCAGATGCAGCCTGAATACAATAACGAGCAATATACCTCTACTGGAGGATAACCTGGACTTGACGGAAGAACTAAGAGATGCAGCCAACATTAGAATGACAGCATACCAGCAAAGAGTAGCAAAAAGCTACAACAAAACTGTCAAAGCTAGAGTATTCAGGGTAGGAGACCTTGTTCTCAGAAAAGTTTTTCAAAACACAAAAGAGAAGAATGCTGGCAAATTGGCCCCAACCTGGGAAGGTCCCTACCTGATTGACTCAATAGTCGGCCAGGGAGCTTATAGACTACAAACCCTGGACGGTGAAATGATCCCAAGAGCTTGGAATATTGCACACTTAAAACTATTTCACATATAAAATATATCTCCCAGTCCAGGTATAATCTTAAACTTACCATTTCCTGCCTGACCTGATATGAAACTAAATGTATGATATTTGCCATTATATGAATAAATGCCTTATATAATTTCTTCCATTATGTGCCCAAGTACTTGCCAATATTCTCGCATTTCCCTTTATCAAGTAGAATCTTCAATATTTGTTTTACATACTGTACTTTACTTAAAACAAATTCTAAAGATTGGGGGCCACCCCACTAATATCCAACTGATACCCAACTTTCGATTTGCAAAAAACCTTAAAATATTGAGCTCAATTTAATATACAAATCTGGAAAACCTTTTCCTGGCTTGTATAACATAGATGGGTCATAAGCCCTCCAGACAGGCAGGGGACATAAGCCCTCCAGACAGGCAATAACCCCACCCATAACACAATGAACTGGCCAGATCCAGCGCAAAAAATTGGCCCGATCTAGTCGAATAACTGGCCAGATCCAGTACACATCCAACACCACAAATGTACCTTATCAAAACACAAAAAGAAACAAACAAAGTTGAAATATTTATTCATCCAAAAAAGTCGGCCTTACCACATACCTAATAATTATCCATTCCAGGAACATCCCCCCTGGATGGGCCAAAACATACCTAATAAATATTCATTCCAGGAACACCCCTGGATGGGCCAGAACGAAAAAGAAAAACATAAATATAAACAGGCTTCGCCCCAGTGACCGACTCACAACCATCCACCATTTCCTGATCACCAGATTTCTCCTTGGAAGGAGGAGAATCCACTTCTTCTTCTTGACCCATATTGGCCAAATCAGGATACTGGGTGTCTAGAGCTGTCTCATCCCGATCCGGATCCCAATTAGCCCGGTCAGATTCTGGATCCCTCATAGCATCAACCCGGCCTTTCCCAAAGAAATAATGAGCAACATCAGCAAGCCGCGCTTCCACTAGCTCCTTTTCAGCACCAAGCTCTTCATTTTTCCTCAGCTGATCCTGCATTGCCTGCTTCTCGGCAGCCAGCTCTTCCTTGACAGTCTTCAGCTCATCCCTTATAGCATCTAACTCTTGCCTAACAACCTTCTCAGCGTTTTTCGCAGCCACCTCACAAACCAAAGCAGCCCTGGATGCCTCTCTAGCTGTCCCCAGCTGAGATTGAAGTACTACCTCATTACCCCTGGATGTGTGCAGCTCACGGTTAACTTTATCTAACTTCTCCTCCAAGCCAGAAATCCTAGTGCAGGCATCCCCGAGTGACAAGCGAGCCAACCCGGCATCCAATCCATACAAGAAACAAAAGAAAGTCAATCAGCCAAATATAAAGCAACACAAAGAACACATAACAATTAAAATATCCCTTTATAACTAACCTCCTTAGCTTGAGAAGCAAGTTCAGCAGCCTTTGTCACAAGAGAAGACAAGATAGAAACCACTTTAGTAGAAGACTCAAGGGTATTAGCAGATAAAAGCTGGCCGCTCATCGCGAGAAAATTTATTTATACGTGTCCCGGGCACATCCATCCATATCGTCCATCCTAGCAGACACTTGCCTGACACTCCTGATTGGTTGAGCTTGAATAGGCTCTTTCTGTCTCCCTTCCTCTTCAGAAATAACATCTTCCCTCCTCCTTTTGGAAGCCGGAACAACCTCTGGTGATACTAGCCTGGGTGGATCCTAGGGAGGCTGGACATCAAAAACCAAAATGTCAAGCGTCTTGTCACTCCCACTAGCCTCCTGGCTCTTGGACTATTCAAAGCAATCCTAGCAACCCCAGCTTTTAAGTCTTTTGCAGAAAAGCTGGCCAACCTAGCAGAAGACCTGAATACTAAATGTATAAAAAATACACATAAATATCAGAAAAGAAGCGATAAGAAGACAACAATCAACACAGAGACATATATAAGACATACAGGAAAGAGCAGTGGAGCTAGGCTTGCCTTTGGCTACTTTGACCACACTCAGCTTAGTCTTCATATACCGGGGCAATAAATCCCTGCCCATACTAGCAGGCCAAGCCCTCTCTTCCTCAGGAATAGAAAGAAAAGCCTCTATCCTTGAAACAGCCTCCTCGTCAAGAGGGCCAAAGTTCCAATCAGGAGCTACAAATATTACCAAAAATGCACAGGTAAAATTTAAATATTCTAAATTCGTATAATATAAATTGCAAATTAAGAGTACAGGAAACCTACCACTATCCAAAGGAGGATATCTCAAATAATCAAAGCCTGACCCCAAACTTTCAGTCCGGATAAACAGAAAAGTCTTTGCCCAGCTTTTATCATCTCCAGAGTCCAGGTTAGTAATTAATGGAGATATTTTCGACTTAATTCTCAAATTGAAACGACCATTAGAAGGATTTTTCATATGATATATTGCTTTGATATCATTAATAGTAATTACAAGTTTATGCTTAGCACATAAATTTTCAATAGAATGGACGAGTTTCCAAACCATTGGCATGATTTGGAAAGGTGATACTTCCATAGCACGAATAGTATCAATCATTAAAGGAGTGAAAGGTAACTTACAACCTGCTTTGAACGCCCATTCATAAATACAGAACCAACCAGGTGACACCCAATTAGCTCTGACTGGAGAAGACTCAGGAATCCAAACCTCAGTCGAATCAGGAATTAATTTTTTCTCCCTTAAAACCCTATCATAGTTCGTTTTCAATAAGTTTTCTTCAGGAAAATAAGGATCCAGAGATTGAAGAGCAGAAAAAATAGAATCTTGATATTTAAAAGCTATAGCACGAGCAGGAGGATCAATTTCAACCACCTCCTCCTCACGGACGTCAGTGGGTTCAGGCTCAGCAGCGACTTTCTGGGAAGCAGGACGCTTTTTGGCTCCCATATCCTTTATTGTTTTTGTTTATCGTGATAAATTTTACTTAATGAGAAATTATAAGTTAAGCAAACTGGAGTTCCTGGGAAATAGGGGAGAATTTTAGAGAAGACTTAGCAAGGAAAGTGGAAGAAATTTGGTGAAAAATAAACTCATCACAAATACCGCATTTATAGAAGCAAATTAACGGTACAAAAACCCTAGAAAACACAAAACTGTCAGCGTGACATCATGTAGTTATCCGTTGCAGTGATTAACGGTCACTAGGAGTCTAAGAGTCATTGAGTAAATATAATTCTTTTTATTGTCTAACCCGGTAAAATTGACATCTCACCCCTGGCCTGATCCAGCACGGGTAAAATGTCAAGGGGCAATAGTTAGGCCCAATTTAGCCTGGTCTGACTCTAACTTGGCCTGACCTTACTAGGCTGATTGAGGCAACCAGGGACCGGACAAATCTAACTACTATTTGGCAGATGAAGAGTACCACAGGATAAGCAGGCTACTAAATCCTAGAAGAAAAGCCTGATGGTAAGTGCAGAATAGCCTGGCAACGCACTTAAGCAGGCTGGCTTAAGTTGAAGAACAGCAAAACGGTTATATGAAGATAAATGCTCATGTCCTATTCTCAAGGAAGACCAAGTCTAACTATAAGACTACATCATTCCCATGAATCAAGGCGTGCAAAAGGAGAAAAGGTAAAGATTAGTTAGAGAAGAACGGGTCAACCGGATTAATAGGGAATGTGCCCTATTAATCAGGTAACAACTCCGACAATTGAGAAGAACGTTGAGATTGAATACAACGTTAATATTTGTAGAACTATAAATAGCATAATCTAGCATTTGTAAAGACATTCATTATTCATTAGTTATTTATAATTTATCTATCACTATTTCCTGAATATTCAATTACATACACGAATTTGTACTCAGCTTATCAAAATAATACAAGTGATATTCTTTATACTTAGTTCTTCCTTGTTATTTGCTCATATATTATTCCAAACATATAGAACTAGATACCCCAATTACTCTATAATCAAGCCGGATCCTTTCAGGGAAAATCCTGCTAAAACAGTTCCCAGACCTGCTCCCTGGTTTTTCACCTGCTTCCTCCTCCAACCCTCCTCAGTCGGCTCACAGTATATCTTCTGGTAAGACTTCCACAACCATCTCAATTTGCATGCGGTTCCTCCTGATGTTCTAAGTATCCTGTCGTCTGAGACTACATCTGCTTGTAGGTTCAAAAGTTGATCCTTTAGAAATCATCCTCCAAAGCGCCAAAAGGAAGACACCTTATGCCAGCCCTGATGTGGCCTCTGCCTCCAAGAGGAGTGCTCCTGCTGCTTCCTTCAAGACTCCTCCTACGTTTTCCAGTTCTGCTGCACCCGAGCCCTTGGAGGCTGACCCGTTGTCTCGTCATCCGCCTACTCCTCCTGCCAGTCCTCGTGCTTCATCCAGGGGAGGCATTACCGCTTATTTCCCAGAGGGTTTTGGGAATGTGGACAAGGTGCCATACTGGCCGGAGATCGACCAGATGCTCTTCCCTCCTCTGAAGGAGACATTTTCAGAGTTCTCCCTAGAAGAGATGGCTGAGAATGACGTGCACAATGCCTTCATGGTAAATACTCTTCATTTTCTACCTGTTTGTTTGCTTTTGCTTGGATTCCTCTTGCTGACTTCTGACTTTCTTGCCCCAGACCCTCCAGTTTGCACTCTATAATAGGAAGATGATCAACATAGTGCAGACCACCAGCCGTGCTACCAACGTCAAAAACCAGGAGCTGAAGGGGACTATTGCCGATTTGGCGCAGCAACGGGCTGATCTGAAGGAGCGTGTGGTGGAGCTGAAGACTGAGCTTGCTGTCACCAAGAAGAGGCTGAAGGAGGGGGCTGATCAGCTGGATCGCACTCAAGCGGTGTGCAACACATTCTCTGACTCCCACAAGCGCTCTGATGAGAAGATCAGTGAGCTGATCTCCCTGGTGTGACACCCCGCGATTAAGCGGAAAATATAACTAATAAATTAAAGCGGAAATTTGTGATATTTTGAAAACTTTTAAAATTTACTAGGTAAAGAATAGCACGCGGGTGCCACTAACGAAAAGAAACAATTACAACAATAGCGAAACTTAGGTTATTACAACCCAAGTCTAGAAAACGGGGAAAAGATATCCCACGAATAAACATATAGAAGGGGTTTCTAAACTAGCAACTAAGGTCCAAGGGTTTAGTTCTCGCTAGCCCACACGTCTTCCCCAAGTAAGCATCTTCACCACCTGTCATTCATGTAAACATGAATGCCACAGTCAGTAGGGAGTAACTCAAAGTTCTCCCAGCCACAATATGTCGAAACGAACATAATAAAGAACATAAACAAACAATCATATTAGATAAGACATGGGTGAATCAAATTATAACCAAACATGGGATCATACGTGTTTAAACCAACAAGAATAAAAGAAATGATGGGACAAACAAGTAAGGCATAAGCAACAATAAATAAATGGAAAAGAAAGACAAGGAAATAGACCCGACCACTTAGCCACGAGCACGTATTTCAAGAAGATATGACCAAAGTAACCATCCAAGTAATGCAAGACATTTATCGCTCTTAGACTATAATTTCCCCGGGTAGGACTACGATAATAATACGGTCCTAGTCTAAATCTGCAGATTCTCGGGTATATATCCCGATTCGACGTGCGCCAGCACAGCACGCACCCAAGACTCGACTACTAAGGAGACCGAGTACCCCAATCGCCAGAACAGCACGAAAGTGGCGGAAAGACTAAGATAAGACTCACTTGCCAGAACAGCATAAGTGGCCAAAACCGTACTTGCCAGAACAACACAAGTAGGTCAAACCCGTGCTTGCCAGAACAGCACAAGCAGGGCAAAAATGCATGTCAAGCACATACGATGGTAATATGGCATTTCTACAAGAATACGACTCTTACAAGTAAATATTTATAATAACCCTTTTCATGCACATGTGACGGGATTATTAATGTCACATTCATACTTATGTCTTGCATCTCACCATGAGTACGGATGGGAACATCAATCCCGGCGATCATATCGCAACTAGAGGGTTTATAGCTCACCCCTAGTATCCAATAGGACCAAGACTCTCACAACCGAACAATACCCGACATTATTAAGAATATGACCCTTCACATATAATTGTTTAACAATAAATATCTCATACTTGTCTTATGCAGATAAATATTTCATTTTATGATTTAACATGCCGATTAAATAAGATATAATGAATAATTTACGTTATATGAATTACGAGCTAAAACATAGACAATTACAAAGAGGCCATTCATAAGATCACATCATCTTATAAAATTGACCCTATGCCATGAGGTATGAACAAGTCCAATATAAGGCACAACAAATATCAAACAAAAAGGAAGGGAAATAAAGTGGGTAACCAAAGGTATGTACCACAAGATATGGCCCAACAATAAAATATAGACAGGCCAATTAATTTAACAAGTCAAGCCCAAATAGATGAATATGACAAGTCCAATTAATTTAATATGTAAACGAATGATACTCAACGAGTTAAGTTATATAAACCATGAGACGGAAATATGAGCATGCTTAAGACGGATATTTGCACAAACTACTATAAATATTGACCATCCACAAATCGTGTAGCAACAATTGAAATGAGACCAGCTTAAGACGGATATTAATTAATTTTAAGTAACTAAGCTAGCGCCAAAACACGACTCAACCCACGACTCAAGAGGTCGTTGGACAGCCCATTATCCGTCATCACTCAACCCGCCATGACAGCTCATAAACAGTCCACAACCACCCGGGTCATCCCGCCCAAAACAGCTACAAGACCCGACCCAATACGAGCCTCGACACTCCACATACCCGTCCCAAACACTTCCATTTCGATTGTCCCAAGACAAACACCCACCTACCAAATGAAACACCAACGAAGCTCAAAAACTAACCCACACCCGGCTGACCATCCGCCCTCACAACACTCTACCATGGCTGACCCAAATGACCTGCAATGAACCCAAAATCCTGAGTAAAACAGTTCTACGAGACACCCTGCAAGGACCGCCAGAACAGAGCCTGACCAGGCCGTGATAAGACACCCGACAACCACCATTTTGACTGCCCACAACCACCGTGTTAACCATCCCAACCCGAGCAATAAAACAGTTCAATTCCAACTCGAA
This sequence comes from Silene latifolia, assembly GCF_048544455.1. Classification (NCBI taxonomy): domain Eukaryota; kingdom Viridiplantae; phylum Streptophyta; class Magnoliopsida; order Caryophyllales; family Caryophyllaceae; genus Silene; species Silene latifolia. The sequence continues at coordinate 20,435,995 of NC_133526.1, read as the reverse complement.
AACCGTCTTACACAGCTCCAAAAACGCAATTCAAACAGTTTATTTTGACTCATTTTAAGACGACTTTTCAGGCGAGGTTAAGATGGAAATTAAGCACAACTAATTCATTAATAACCACAATTACACAGCAACAACAATTAAAGAATAGAACTTTACGACAAAGGAGGTGTAAAAACCGAGTTGAAAGGATGGGATATCGACTCATTGTCGAGTAACCTATCACCGTTACCTTTTTGCTCTTTAATGGACAGCGTTCCGACTCAAAACTACTCCGGGTAGTCAAATCTTGCATCTACACACGCCAAAAGAGGGAACTTAGCGAAACCCGAACCTTAAGGAGAAACAGCAGTCACGAAAATGGAGGAAAGTTGGAACCTTTCTTACCTAGAGATTTGAAGGACGGAGAGGGGAAGCTAACGGCGCAACAATGGGTTAAAACGGTGGAGAAACGAGAAAGGAATCTGGGTTTGAAGCTTGCGAAAATGGTGTTGCTTGCTCTGGTTGTTGTTGTTGCTCGTTTGTTTTTTTCGCAGGGGAAAAAGAAGAAGAAAGGGGGGTGGGGACGGGTGATTGAAATGAGAACCACAAGTAACATTAGTAATAATTTATAATAATCATAATAGTAATAATAATATATAATAAATATATAATAAAGAGATATTTCACAAGTAGGGTGTAGGATGTTAGGTGGGTGTGATGTGTTGTCCATATAAGATAGGTCGAGAAAGGTTAGTCTCACAAGTACAAATGTGACGGTCTAAGCTAGACGGAAATTAAGACAGAGATTATTATTATTACCGTCACTATTATTATCCGACCAAAAATACGTATACATATATTATTATATAAATCATGCCTTAAAGATATAATTTAATCGTACGTATTTTTATATAAACGCGCTTTTATATAACACGTTTATAAAAATCGTATTTGAAATAGAATTATTTAAATTGAATAATTCAAAAATGTATAATAAAGGGATTAAACGGTTTAATAAATTTTAAATGTCAAAAAGAAAAATTTGCGGGTGTTACACCTGGCCACCAATGATTTTGCCTATGCTACCTGGCGGGGAAAAATCAGCGGGATGCGTGCTGCTCTTGAGGAGGCTCCCACCCATCAAGCTATAGAGGAGGAGCAGAAGCAGCTGGAGATGCTCTACCCCACCCAACCTGATCTGAGTGCGCTGATGCCTGAAGTTGGGGAGGTGAATTTTCCTACATTGGCTGAGCAAGCTACTGGGGGTGACGCTGTAATGTCCCAGGACGCTGTTGACGGAGCTCAGGAAGCTATGGCAGCTGAGGATGTGCAAGCTGGTGCGGTACCCGAAACGGGAGGTCAGCAGGCAGAGGAGATGCCAGAGGTGGATGTTATTAATGTGACCGATAATTAAGTATTTTTTTGTTTTGATGATATTTTGGCAGTCTGGCCCATAGGTGGCAGACTTGTAAGTTTTAAAACTCTCTTTTTGTGGTTGCTCCGCTAAGGTGGCGGTTAAAACTTGGGGGCCGTATTTTGGCCGTATTTTTAAATATCCTTGTCGCAGTTTTGGCAAGGTTTAATTTATATCTTGTGCTTGTTTCTTAGATTCCCTTAGTTTAGGAAGTTGTCGTGTCAGCCTGCTTGACTGATTTAGGCGAGTCCTGTTATCCTTAGAAGACTGACGTTCTGACTCAGCTAGCTGCCGTGTCAGCCTGGTGGCTGATTTAGGCATATGCCGCAATGTAAGGAGGAATGGTCGTGTCAACCTAAGAGGCTGATTTAGACTAGCCTGGTCAGCCTGAAAAGGCTGATCCAGACTAAGCTAGGCTTCTTTGTGTCGGCTGATGGTGATTTAGGCGTATCTGCATGATTTTGGACTACTTAACCTTGTTCATGACGTAAGGTGTGTTCATCACATTTAAAGCCAACAGGGGCGTAATTTAGGCAAGTTTATCGTCATTCTAGGACCAATGGGACGCTGCAGGATTCTGGTAGCACAGATATCCCTACGTTCCATGTTCGTGTGCATGCATGCTGGGGCCCTGATTAATTGCGATTAGTGCGAGCTACGTCCAGGGGTGGTATCAGGGGTAGCTGGGAACCAGACTCCCTTTCGTATGTTCCACAGTCTGCCTGGTGAGGGTGCTCCTTATGGAGAAAATAGGTTAGGCATGTTGGAGTGCCATGTGCCTTGTCACCCCGCGTTGGCGGTTGTGATCTGCTAGACATCCTTTCAAAGTACCATAGACACTAGGATTCAAAGTGATGTACTTAGAGAAGCCTGAAAATAAGAAAATCTATTAAAATGATGTGAAGTACCTGTCGCCATCTCATGGGGTACCAGAGCAATTGTGGTCCCACGACGCTGCCAGACCACACCATCTAATAGTAGTATAAAGTTTTTAAAAGAGTTAGAGACACCAGAAATAAAAGTGAAATTGGCAGTATGCCTACTACCGGATTTTTATTTTTATTTTAAAAATAATTTGGCTTTTCATAGTACACCATTCTGAAAGCTAAAGTCTACTTATTATTAAAATTAATATCTCTTCAGGTGAAGTATGTTCCATGGGCGTTGTATGATTTGACCGTCCATAGTCATCAGTCTGTATGCACCATGGCCAACAACTCCTTCTACCTGGTATGGTCATTTCCATTTGTAGGCGAATTTGCCTGCTTTTCGATTCTTGGTGTTTTGAAACACTTCTCGGAGAACCAGGTCTCCTACCTCCAGAAGCCTGACTTTCACATTCTTGTTATAACTCCTGGCCACTGACTGTTTGTAGGCAGCCAGACGGATTTTTGCGCTTGCTCGCAGCTCGTCAATTGTGTCCAGGCTTCTGATCATCTCTACATTGTTCAGTTCCCGCGTCATATTTTCATACCTGTGAGTGGGAACTAGAACTTCTGACGGAATGATCGCCTGCATGCGCCAAACACCAGGCTGAAGGGTGTTTGGCCTGTTGCTATCTTTGGTGTCGTTCTTTCCGACCATAATACTAGTGGCAATTCATCTGCCCACTTTCCTCCTAACTCTTGTAACCTTCTTCTCAGATTATCCATGACGATTTTGTTGCTGGATTCAGCTTGCGACTTCGAGGTCCTGGGTGCTGACTTTTTTAGGGTGATATTCCACCTGGCACAGTATCCCTCGGTGTCGTTGGAGATGAATTGTGAGCCATTGTCATATATGATTTCTGATGGGATACCAAATCTGCAAATGATGTTTTATTTTATAAACGAAATGACCTGTTTATCTTTTACTTCTGTGAATGCTTCTGCCTCTATCCACTTGGAGAAGTAATCTGTCATTGCCAGCATCCAGGTTCTGTTTCCTGTGACTCGTGGCATAGGTCCTAATATGTCCATGCCCCATGCCATGAATGGCCAGGGAGAAATGATAGGGTGCAAGGGTTCTGCTGGCTGATTGATCATTGGTGCTGAACGCTGGCAGGCGTCACATTTGCGTGCATACTCTACTGCATCTACCTTCATTGTAGGCCAGTAGTATCCTTGCCTGAGGGCTTTATTTGCCAGACTCCTGCCCCCTGCATGGTTTCCACATTCGCCACTGTGGAGAGCATGTAACACAGTCTGTGCTTCTTTCTTATCCAGGCACCGTAAGTAGGGGCCTTCCAGTGATTTTCTGAATAATATATCATCAATGAGTATAAACCTGGAGGCCTTCACTCTGAAAGCTCTCACTTCTTTCTTGTCGTCTGGCAGCTTGTTATGATGCAGCCAGACTAGGTAAGGTGTACGCCAGTCCCAGTCATCTGCCTGCTCAGATGTTTGATCAGGTGACTGTGAGCTCTTACCTTCCTCTGTAATTGCCTGGGCTCCTTCTCCATTCTGTGGATCCTCCAGTTCTCCTTTGTCTAATTCATCTGCCTTCTAGATAGAAGGCTCCAGCATGTGTGCTATTGGAATGCTGGATAGCTCTGTTGGTTTAAATGTTACCCCCAGAGTTGCCAAGGCGTCCGCTTCCACATTCTGATCTCTGGGGATCTGCTTAAGCTTGCAAGCTGCGAATTTTTGTTTTAATTCTTTCGCTATTTTCAAGTATGCAATCATCTTTGAGTCTCTGGCTATAAACTCATCATTTACGTGGTCGACTATTAGCAAAGAGTCACTGGATATGTGCAGGTGCCTGACCCCTAACTCCAAAGCTAGCTTCATTCCCAATATCAAGGCCTCGTATTCTGTTTCATTGTTAGTTGCCTTGAACTCACATCTTACTGCTTGCGCTATCAGGTCTCCCTGCGGTGATCGCAGGATTAATCCCACACCTGCCCCCTTTGGTTGGAGGCTCCGTCAATATGCATCTGCCAGACTTCTAGCTCCTTGCTTCCCTCTAAGGTGAGGATCTTCGTATCGCGATTCGGATGCCGGGTGAAGTGATACGATACGAAGTCGGCCGGTGCTTGCGATTTGATTCTTTGTTGCTGGGGTCATCTTGGATATCGTACCCACCGAGGTGTACGAGACCATTTTGACATTCGCACTGATAGTTCGGGCTTCCTCATGATAGATTTTAGCGGGTAGTTGGTCACGACATGTATGATGTGGGACTCAAAATAGGGGCGCAGTTTGCGAGATGCTACTACCAATTCTAGTACTAATTTTTCAAGAGATGTGTACCTGGTCTCTGCCGGCAGTAGAGACTTGCTCACGTAGTATACTCGCTCCTGCTCTTTTTCCTGCTCTCTGACCAGGACAACACTCACTGCCACCTCCGTGACGGCCAGGTATAGGAATAGTGGTTCCCCGGCCGGCCCGACGACGGCGGGCTCGAGGTAGTGTTTCAGCTCTCTAAAGGCTTGCTCGTGATCCGAGGTCCATTCAAACTTCTGGATTTTCCTTAGTATGTCGTAAAACAGCCTGCATTTGTCTGAAGATCTTGAAATGAACCTGTTCAGGGCCGCTACCTTTCCAGCTAGTCTTTGAACATCCTTAGGTTTTTCAGGTGATTCTAGTTGTAAGACAGCCTTGATCTGCTCGATGCTGGCTTCTATCCCTCTTTGAGTTACAATATAGCCTAAGAATTTGCCAGAAGATACTCCAAAGGTGCATTTAGATGGGTTTAGCTTCATTTTGTATTCCCTAAGGGTGCTGAATATTTCTGCCAGATGCCGCATATGATCTTTGGCCTTCTCTGATTTCACCACCATGTCATCAATATACACCTCCATAGTTCTTCCTATCTGTTCTTTGAACATTCGGTTAACCAGCCTTTGATATGTGGAGCCTGCGTTCTTTAGGCCGAATAGCATGACGTTGTAGCAATATATTCCTCTTTCAGACATGAATGTCGTCTTCTCTTGATCTGCAGGATCCATCTTAATCTGATTGTATTCACCCCATGCGTCCAGGAATGTCAACATCTCATGTCCAGCTATTGCGTCCACCATTGCATCAATATGAGGCAGCGGGAATGGATCTTTGGGGCATGCTTTGTTGAGGTCGGTGAAGTCCACACATACTCTCCACTTTTCGTTCTTCTTTGGCACCTCCACTACGTTAGACAGCCATTCTGGATATTTTACTTCTCTTATTTTCTTTGCTGCCAGCAGGCTATCTACCTCTTGGTTGATCACTTTGTTTCTTTCCGCTGCAAACTTTCTTCTTCTCTGCTGGATGGGTTTACACTTTGGGTCCACACTAAGCTTATGTGTTATGATGGACGGGTCTATTCCTATCATGTCATCGTGTGACCATGCAAAACAATCCATGTTATCTTGTAGGAACTTGATTAGTTGCTGTCTCAAGCTTCCTGTGCATCCTGCTCCAATGAGCACGGTTCTTTCTGGGTGCAGCTTGTCCAGGTTGATTTGATCCAGCTCTTCTGCTGGGGGTTCGATGTATTCGTCCTGGATAGGCTGCTTCTGTAATTACTATGCGGGAGGGCTGGCAGTGCACTTAAGTGCCTTCTTATAGCAGCCTCTAGCTTCCTCTTGGTCTCCTCTTATTGTTTCTACTCCCCATGGTGTGGGGAACTTTATGCACTGGTGATATGTTGAAAGGACTGCTTTCATCTGGTGCAACCATGGTCTTCCCAAGATGACGTTGTAGGTGGAGGGGCTGTCTATAACCAGGTACCTGACTTGCTTGTTGACTCCTCCCACATAGGTTGGGATGACTATCTCGCCCAATGAGCTGGTTGTTTCTCCGCTGAAGCCTACTAGCGGAATAGTCTTCTTCTGCAAATCTTTCTCGCTGAATCCCATGTTTTCTATGGTTTTCAGCATGATTAGGTTGACCGAGCTTCCTGTATCTACCAAGACCTTCCTAACTGTGCAATTGGCCATTGATAAGGTGATAATAAGTGCGTCGTGATGTTATCGCTCGTCGTATGTATCTCCTTCATCAAAGCTGACCGCTGGTAGGTCACTGTGAGAAATTCTGCAAGAATTGGCTGGCCTGTCTCATTTGGTCTCGGTGGCACGTCTCTTGGCTGCTAAGTATGTCAGCCCGCTTAAGTCTGAGTCGCTTGTTATCACGTTTATGATTTTGGTGCATGTGGGTGGGCTTGCAGGCTTGGCGGAGCCTACCTTATCCTGCTGCTTGCCCCCACATGGTAATAGGTGGCTCAGCTTTCCTTGTTCGTACAGGCGCTTGATCTCTCTTCGTAATGTGTAGCAATCCTCAGTGTTGTGCCCGATATCACGGTGGAACTCACACTTCTTCTTGTTATCCTTTCTCCATGCTCGCTCTGCTACTGGTGGGTTGGCCCACCTGACTCCATCTCCCATCTCCCTGAGTGCCTTCAAAATTCCCCCGATACCTGTAGTAAATCCATACTCTGCCAGAGTGGGGAGTTGCTGATTTTCCTCGATTCTGTTGACTCCCCTTCCATATAGTCTGTACCTCTCATCCTTCTTGCTAGTGGTTTGCTTTCTTCCCGATTTCTCCACGGCTGAGGTACTGGAAATACTTGGCGTGCTAAGTAAGCTGGCTCTGGCTAGAATATCTTCCTCCAATCGATTCGGCGGCACTGCCTTCTCCTGATCGCCTCGAAACTATGGCAGGGATGCATAGTTAGCTGCTTGTATAGGTCGGAGTCGTGGTGGAGGCCTCTTCTGAAGGCTTCTACTGTTATTGAGACATCGCACTCTCGTACTGCTACCTTCTCATTGTTGAACCTAGTATTGTATTCTCCAATGCTCACTCCTGCCCCCTGGACGATTCTGTACAGATCTCATGCGTGCTTCTGTGGTTTTCTGCTGCTTGGGAACTGTTGAGTAAATGCGTTCACCAATTCAGCAAATATAGATATCGACCTGTTGGGCAGGCTCACAAACCATCGAAGTGTCGGTCCTGCTAGGGTGGACTCAAACTCTTTGCACATGCAAGCCTCCTTGACTTGCCCTACGGCTGTTACTGTCATCATCTTCTGCTTGTATTGGCTTATATGATCAAAGGGATCTGTTGTACCGTCGAAGAGGGCATATTTGGATTTGTGAATCCCTTTGGCATGGCTGTGATGGATATGGTGTCCATGAATGGTGAGTCGGCATAGCTGTCTAGTGCTGCTTTCTCGAGTGGGGGTGGCAAACCTGGGACCCTGCTCAGTATTTCTTTTAACTCAATCCGCTTTGATTTGTTATCTTGCTGAATCTAGGGTCCGCTTTGTCGGTTTTGCCTGCGGTTCAATGTACTACCTCGATCCGAGCTCTTGAAGATTACGATGTGTTCATTTGCTAGAGGAGTTGTTGTAACGACTTGTCCCCCCTTTGCCGATCCATTTGTTGGTTTGACTCGGATCCTACTCCAGGTGTCTGATCGATCGTGGCGGGGCTACTGACGGGGATGCCACCTGCTCGTGCCTCCACATAGCTAGCCGCAGGCCAGTTACCCGGCGTGAGGTATCCCAGCCCTTGTGGGGTTATTCTTCCATCTGATGGTATTGCGGACATATCCAATCTGGTTACCAGTTCAGTCGGTATCTGTCGAAGTGGATTCCTGCTACCTGATGCCCCCTGCGTTAGATCTACTAGCGAAGACTTTCCCACGTCTGCCCCGCTTGATGGGGTGGCAGACTGTTGCTTTAGGATGTCTATCGGTGCCCAGAGCTCTCTGTCCCTTTTTATTGCTTCAGCTTCAGCTTTCTTCTGGTCTTCTCTCATGTTTTCCATGGCTTTCTGGAGGTTCTCTACGCTAGTGAGCAAGATTTGTGTGGGACTAGGTGGTGGGGTGAGGCCTGAGCTTGACGTTACTTTATCCGATCTGGCCTGGGTTGCCACAGCAGGGGTCCTAGGAGGTAGAGAGGTTTTTGCCGTAGGTATGATTCTTGAGGTGTGTCCGGGAGCCTGTGTAACCACTGTTGATGCCGGATTTTGAGTAGAGGGTGGTGGTGGCGATGGCTGTCTGCTCCCTGACACGGCATCCGATGCTTGCTTATCCATTGTGTATCTAGAGTATCAATGATTGACGACCACAATGCCCCACGGTGGGCGCCAAACTGTTTAGGTATTTTTTTACCAAGTTGATTGATTAGGGTCAATGCAGTCTTACTCGTTGGTTGATTGTATGATTGTTCGTATGTTGATAAGTAAATAGAAAAATAAGTACGTAATGTAAATTGACACGTGAGATTTGGTGACGCGGAAAACACAATGTGGGAACAACCGCGGGAGGGACGGTACTTGCCAAATATTGCACTACTTGAATAGGAGGATGATTACAATTGTGGTGTAAAGCTAATCCTGCTGGCGCTAGGCGTCAGGCCTGCAAGATCTTGGACGGATATATATTTGAGTATAATAATATGCTAATGCCGTGGTGTGGATGTGTTCTTGAATGTGTGAATATGTGAATATATGAATGTCTGAATGTCCTTCTTGATTTGCTTCCTTGGCTATTTATAGGGTAAGAACCCTAGATATGTCCTACTTTGATTATGGAAAGGGAATATAATTTCCATAAGAACTCTTTCCAAACTCGACCGCTTTTCCCAATTCTCCCTGATCTCCCTAACTTCTCCCTAACTTCTCCCTAACTTCTCCCTGACTTCTCTTTCCTTAATCTGGACGCCTTCTACGATGGGCCCCTGATCTTCTTTCAGCCCGTTTCCCCTTTTTCCTATTACGGGCTTCCTTCCTCCTTATTACTCCTCCCATAACCTTTTATTTTATTAAGTGGGCCTTCCTTACTATGCTATTTTTAGCCCAAACAAGGACAACGGTCAAAATATCAGGACGATATTAGACCATAAACGCGTATTATAAAAGGATTATATACGCAGCATTGAATGGAAAGATCTCGCAGTAAATGCAGTAATTAAGGGAGAAACATTAGCAATTATCACAGGCAATTATGGAGGATAATCCGCATTTAAATCAGTATCAAGCAACCGTTCAAGTAAAAGCCTATATAAGGAACACTTTGAAGACATTGGAGATATCTCATTTTGACGCAAGAGAAAGCATATATTCATATATACTATACTTAGAGAAATATCAATTTAGTCATTATCATACCCTGATTCTCCCAATTATATAGTGAAATCCTCTCCTGACTTGGTGCCCGTGGTTTTTTCTCATTCAAGGGTTTTCCACGTACAAAATTCTTTGTCTTATTATTGTTATTTTTATATTCATAGCATACATTTTGACCCTGACGACCTGACCAATAAACCAATTAGAGCTAGTTAACCCTACTTAAATCTACCCTGACCTGATTTCGCCTTGCGCAAAATCCACACAAAACAATTGGCGCCCACCGTAGGGCATCTAGCTCTTTAAATCCTTTTTTCTCATCTCACAAAAACTCAAAAATCTTACAAAAATGGTCAACCTACCGTTGAAGAACAATTGAATGCAGCTCTCCAGCAAATCGCTAAGTTGGAAAGCTTGAAAGAAAAAGTAGCCCAAACTGAAGCAGAAATCCTGCAACTAAGAGAATCTGAGTCAGCTCTGAAACAAAAATTAGAGAAAACCCAAGGAGCAGGCTCTAAATTCCAGTCAGGAACCCTATTTGCATCAATCATCAAAAATATCGATTTTTCCAGTTTTGGGAGCCCAAGTGTTTTTAAATCTGTTGATGTTGATGATGATGGTGAACCAAAGAATGACAAGGAGAAACCTGATGAATCTGCAGCAGCCATCATGATGGCAGTAGTTCAGGAGATCAAGAAACTCAATGAAAAATTCGATAAGATACCTGGAGTACCTGCCATCATAGAAGAAGCTGCCCCTGACAGCTATGCTGATTCGCCTTTCATAGATGAAATAGCAAAAGTAGACCTACCAAAGAAGTTCGTAGTTCCATCTATGAGGGTCTATGATGGAACCACGGATCCACAAAACCACGTGGCTCTCTATAAACAAAAAATGCTAGCTGCATCTGTCCCCAGCGAATTTAGACAAGTCTGCATATGTAAGGGATTTAGAACGACCATGACTGGCTCTGCTCTGCAATGGTACATCAACCTGCCAACCGGGAGCATCCATTCGTTTGCCAACCTGATCAACCGTTTCAACCAGCAATTCGCAAGTAGCAGGGAGTTGGAGAAACGATCCAGTGACCTTTATCGAGTTACACAGAAGCCTGATGAAACTCTCAGAACATTCCTCGCAAGATTCAACAAGGAAAAAGTATCCATACCCAGGTGTGACTTTGGAACAGCAGTGGAGGCATTCAGGCATGGGTTACTACCATATAGTGACTTATACAGCGAGCTCACTAAGTATCCCTGTCACACCTTCGAGGACGTTAAGGCCAAGACTCTTGCCTTCATCAGGCTAGAGGAAGATAAAAGCTATAAACTTGGATCACCCAGTAGGCCAAAGGATCATGAAAGGAGCAGTAGGAAGAGCAACAAAGGAAACAACTATAGGCCTACTCCATATTCCAGGCTAGATCAGTCAGAAGTTAACCTGGCTCATGAGTATCAAGGTAAGGTTAAATTTTACCCACCTATTTCCGAACATAACTTCAGTGTTGATATTGCAGGATTAATCCAGAGACTTGACAACTTGGGGTCAGCTGTCAGATGGCCCAGGAAGTCAGAAAATCCCAACCCCAAGAGAGACAATTCTAAATGGTGCGAATTTCACATGGATATTGGACACACCACGGATGATTGTTTCACCCTGAGGAAGGAAGTGGCCCACCTGCTAAAATCTGGATACTTGAAAGACCTGATCAAGATAAAAGGCAAGAACGCAAACCAGAGTAAAGAGAATCAGGAGCATAAGCAGGATCGTAGTCTCCATCCACCACCACCAATTTATGAAGTAAAATTCATATCTGGCGGTTCAGAGATTTGCGGCCTGACAAGTTCAGCAGAAAAAAAGTTAGCCAGGACGCTAAGGACTGTATCACCCTGCAAGCCGGATCACGTCCCAACAATCACTTTCAATGATTGTGACTTGGTGGGAATCCCTGATGTCCATCATGATGGCCTGGTAATTTCTATGCAGATTGGAACCGCCACAGTAAGAAGGATCCTGGTAGACAGAGGCAGCTCAGTGAACCTGGTCATGCTTGACGTACTAAAAGCAATGAAGATCAAAGATGACCAAATCACCAAAAAATCCAGTGTCCTAGTAGGATTCAGCGGCGAAACCAGGAGCACCCTAGGAGAAATCCACCTCCCAACCTACGTGGAAGGAGTCTCATCTTATGAGAAATTTGGAGTCCTTGACTGCCTGTCATCCTACAACGCGATCTTGGGCAGGCCCTGGATTCATAATGTCAAGGCCGTACCATCAGCCTATCACTAGTGTATCAAGATACCAACAGACTGGGGCATAGCCACAATCAAAGGGGATCACAAGACAGCCCGGGGAATGCTGCACGGCTGACCTTGAAGCCTTCAAGGCGGGTAAGTCCCTTGCATAGCAATTACGGTAGACTGTCGGGAGCACTTATGTGGCACCTCCCGAATGGAAACAGATCAGGTAATCCTAGACCCCGAGTACCCTGACAGGTATGTTTTAGTAGGACCGACGCACTGCACACGAGTGTCGGCCCGAATGGTAAAGTTCCTTAAAAATAAATCATCTTGGTTTGCTTGGTCACATTTTGATATGACTGGAATTAGCGCTGATATAATTACACATAAACTCAATGTTGACCCATCTTTTAAGCCTGTACAACAGAAAAGGCGGAAATTTGCAGCTGAAAGAAATACCATTATTAACGAGGAAGTAGAAAAACTCTTGGATATGGGAATGATCGGGGAAGTAATGTACCATGAGTGGCTGGCTAACGTAGTTGTTGTGCAGAAAAAGAATGGAAAGTGGAGAGTCTGTGTAGACTACACTGACCTGAACAAAGCCTGTCCCAAAGATCCATTTCCCTTGCCACATATTGATGCCATGGTAGACGCCACAGCAGGCCATGAGATGCTGACATTCATGGATGCTTCCAGTGGATTCAATCAAATAAAGATGCATCCTGCTGACCAAGAGAGTACTGCATTCATTACAGACCGAGGCATATACTTACACTACCATGCCTTTCGGCCTGAAGAATGCAGGGGCAACATACCAGCGCCTGGTCAACATGATGTTTAAAGACCAAATAGGTGACATCATGGAAGTGTACTTAGACGACATGGTGGTGAAATCAAGAAGTGCAGAAGATCATGTGAAACATCTAGAAATAGCGTTCGAGATATTGGAAAAATACAACATGAAGCTAAACCCTGCAAAATGCCACTTTAGAGTCTCTGCAGGCAAATTCCTTGGATATATGGTCACAAAAAGGGGCATAGAAGCCAAACCTGAACAGATAAAAGCTATCCTGGAGCTACAGTCACCCAAGTCTGTCAAGGATATCCAGAAATTGACAGGACGGGCAGTTTCCCTAAACCGCTTCATATCAAGATCATCCGAGAGGTGCAAAACATTCTACAACCTCCTCAAAAAGAATAAGCAGTTCCAATGGATGGATGAACATGAGACAGCTTTTCAGGATCTAAAATCCTACTTATCAGCTCCACCCTTACTGGCTAAGCCAGAGAAGGGAGAACCTTTGTCAGTATACATCATCACGACACAAAGATCGCTGTGATCCTAGTGAAAGAACAGGATGGTCAGCAACATCCAGTCTACTATGTAAGTAAAAGCCTACTAGATGCTGAGTTGAGGTATGGATTGCTTGAAAAATATGTCTTAGCTTTAATTATGTCATGTACTAAACTGCGACCTTATTTTGAAAGTCACCCCATCAGGACCAATTTACCCATAAAGTCTGTCTTACGTAAGCCTGAACTATCAGGTAGGATGGCAAAATGGTCAGTACAGATTAGCACATATGACATCTCTTTTGAACCCAGGGCAGCGATTAAATCGCAGGCCCTACCAGACTTTGTGGCTGACTTTAGCCCTAACCTGGAACCGGACCTAATAAAAGAGGTCAACCAACTAGAAGATAAAACCCCAGACCAAGAATGGACCCTATTCATAGACGGGGCATCCAACGCCAGGGGGACAGGGTTAGGACTAGTACTCAAATCACCACAGGGAGATACGATAGCACAGGCTGTAAGCTGTGAGTTCAAAGCTACGAACAACGAAGCAGAATATAAAGCCCTTATAGCAGGCTTAAAGGTATGTCTGGACCTCGGTGTTCAAAACCTAAAGGTAAAAACCGATTCACTCATAATTGCTAATCAAATAAAGGGAATTTATACGGCTAAGGATGCAAAAATGATTTTGTATTTAGAATATGCAAAAAACCTTACCGCTAAATTTGCTTTATTTGACATAGATCAAATACCAAGAGACCTGAACACCCAGGCTGATGCTCTGGCCAGCCTAGGTTTGAACTTTACCCCCATTGTTTTCGACAAAATACCAATTGTTCATTTATTAGAACCAGCCATCAGCAAACCTGAACAGGTCAATCCTATCAATCAAGATAATAACTCATGGACTAAACCCTATTATGATTGGTTTCTCCAAGGAATACTGCCTCAGGGCAGACGTGAGGCAAGGGCTTTTAAAATTAGAGCTTCAACTTATGCTATCATCAATAACACTTTGTTCAAGAGATCGCAGGCTGGACCCTACCTGAGATGCTTGGAGCCTGACGAAGCCAAACTAGTACTTCAAGAAATACACGATTGACACTGTGGCAACCACAAAAGCGGAAAGAGCCTGGCAAGTAAAGTTCTCAGGACATGCTACTACTGGCCTACACTAAGGGCTGACTGCCTGGAATATTCTTCAAAATGCGAAGTCTGCCATATTCATGCACCAATCATACATCAGCCATCTGAACTCCTCAATTCAATTTCTGCACCCTGGCCGTTCATAAAGTGGGGCATGGATATTGTGGGAAAACTGCCCGTAGCACCAGGACAAAAAGTATTCATGTTGGCTATGACTGATTACTTCTCCAAATGGATTGAGGCTGACTCCTTCAGGCAAGTAACTGAAAAAGAAGTAATATCCTTCATCAGGACAAACACCATTTGCAGATATGGAGTCCCATCAGAACTATTATGTGATAATGGGACTCAATTTGTGGGGAAAAGGACCCAAGCATTTTGCCAAGAATGGAATATCAACCTGGTAACATCAACCCCTGGATATCCAAAAGCCAATGGCCAGGCTGAATCAAGCAATAAGGTAGTCATAAGCTGCCTCAAAAAGAAGCTAAAAAGAAGATGAGGCAGATGGGCTGGAGAACTTCCATTAGTACTTAAGGGCAGACAGGACGACTCCAAAGACATCAACAGGCCAAACACCTTATTCTTTGGTGTACGGCTGTGAAGCTGTCATTCCTGCAGAAGTACGGGTGCCAACATCAAGGTATAGCCTGAACAATGTTGAAGCAAACAAAGATCTAATGCAAGATAACCTGGTTCTAACAGAAGAATTAAGAGACGCTGCCAAGATCAGGATGGCATCATACCAACAAACAGTTGCCAGGGCTTACAACAAAAATGTCAAAATCAGAGTTTTCAGGGAAGGAGACCTTGTTCTACGCAAGGTATTTCCAAATGAAAAGGAAAAAACAGCAGGCAAGCTGGCCCCCACATGGGAAGGCCCCTACCTGATTGATTCAATTGTTGGACAAGGAGCATACAGGCTCCAAACACTAGAAGGAGAAATGATCCTAAGATCCTGGAATGTAACCCATTTAAATTAAATTATTTAATATGTAAAGATCAGATCAGGCCACAAGTCAGGTATAAATTTAATCACTACTCAACCTGACATGCTACCTGAGAAACTACGTGTTTTACATGCTTTGTATGCAACTCATATCTATATATTCAACTAACCCATTTATTTTACTTCTTGAATTCTGAACAATTATACATGATAAAAACATTATATGCATAAATATTCAGGATTGAGGGCTACTCTACTATATATTTCTGAAATAAAAAAATTTTTTGCACTTAACTGTGCCTGACGAGTTGGTAACCACCACCAGATACAGTAAATGTCAGGACCAATCAGGCATGAAATAATTGTCTGACCTGACTAGGTTTAATGCCACGGATTACAACCGGTTGGACGCGGCAAGACAGGTGCAAGGGTGTTCTCTCCCAAACACTTAGTCTAAAATTCCCTCCTGACAGGCCGAATACCAAGCCCTCCAGCTAGGCAAGAGACATAAGCCCTCCTGACAGGCCGGTTTTCCCACCCCTTCAACCATTATAGCAAAAAAAACTATACTTGGTTGAATTACTCATGAATAACAAGATAGAACAAAAATGATGTGCAGGTTATTCAAAGAAAATGTTTGACATGCCTAATAGGATGAAACTCACAAATTCAAGCAAAGTCAAAAGCAAAATCAGCCAAAAAGGGCCACCATACCTACATTAATAAAGCCCTTAGCCCCTGGGGCAAAGGCACCAAAATATTCATAAAGGCCAGGGATAGTCTCCCTGACCAAGACAAGGACAAAAAAAAAAGAAATTGTTCGTCCAGGGACATCGCCAAATACCAACTAAAAAATCAAATTACGGTTTGTCCTTAGAAACAGCACCACTACTTCCACCCTTGGTCGAACCAGCATCAACATCCTGCTCCCCCGGAGAGTCCACTTCCTATTCATTTCCCATATTATGCTGGTCGGGATACTTTAAAGCAGCAAAAGCCATCTCAGCTTCAGGGTTCCATTTCGCCCTGGCCTCGACAGGCTCCGACATAGCAGCGACCCTTCCCTTAATATAGAAATAGAGGGAAGCATCATCTAACTTGAACTCCAGGTCATCCCTCTCCTGAGTAAGCTCCTCATTTTTGTCCAAAGCTTCCTGCAAAAGCCGCATACTCGAAACTACCTCAGCCTTAGCAGCATCTCTTTCAGCCTGCACCCTCACCAAGTCAGCAGCTCTAGCAGCCAGGTCAGCTCGTGCAAAATCCAGCTCAGACTTCAGCCTATCATAATCTGATCTCATCAGATCAATCCTGGCCACCAAAGAAGTAGCCTGATAGGCGTTATGGAGACAGGTCGCGGCACCCTGACCAAAAGCAGGAAGAAAAGTGTGAATAATATACCCCAATAATAAAAACTACCCAAACAAAACACGCATAAAATTGTTCCAGTCTACCTCCCTTACAGCAGCCAAGGCACCTGCCAAGAGGCTGACTGAATGATCCACTAAAGCAACCGCCTGAGTAGCAGTCTCAACAGGGTCAAGGGTGAGCATGACATCTGATCTAGAAGCAGCGTAGTCTCTGATCTTCACCCTAGCAGCCTCCATATTGTCTACCCTGGCTTTCACTTCCCTGACCGGGGCGGAAATGTCAACATCTTCAGGTTTCCTTTTTTGGGCTGCTGAACTTGTTTCAGCAGGGGCAGCAACTACAATAGTGACCTTGGGAGCATCAGACTGTTCAGTCAAATCTATAATAGGTTCAGCATCTCCGCTTTCCTGGGAACCTTCCTCCTTGATCTTAGCCAGCCTGGCTGAAAGGTCGGCCATACCAAACCTGGCAAGACGAGTAGATGACCTAGTAGCTACAACACGAAAAACTATATTAGCAATACAAACCAAACATTATCAGGAAGCCAAAGCAAAAAGAAGAGATAAATTAAGACATACTTACTGCCTGAGGTAGTGGCACTAGCAGCCCAGAAGGTTTAGCCACCTTGGCGGCGGCGTCAACCTTCAAGCAACGAGGATGATGGCCAACCCCACAATAGAGAGGCCAAGACCTCTCCAAAGGAGGAATAGCGAGGAAAGCATAAATGTTGGTAGTAGGATACTCAGTTTCAGTAACCTAGTCATCAACTGCGCGCATAAAAGGTATAATTTAATATGAATTTCATTTCATTTTCTACTAACAAGCAAAACATGCAGGACGAAAGAAAGAAACTCACCAGCAACACAAGCTTCGTAATTTAAATACGCCAGGTCAGGACCCACAGAATTAGTCCTGACAAACATGTATCCAACAGCCCAGCCTTTATCATGGCCGCTGTCCAAGTTGCTCAAAAGAGGAGTAGTAGAAGCCCTGACCTTAAAACTTATACAACCAGGACTATTGGTTTTAACAACATAACAAGCCTTCAGATCATCAAGGGAAAATGAGATATTGTGCTTTTTACAGAGATAATCAATGGAACACACAACTTTCCACACCATAGGCATGAGCTGATAAGATGGAACCCCAATCTCCTTAATAACCTCAACTATAAGAGGAGAGAAAGGAAGCTTACAACCTGCCCTGAAAGCCCAGTCATGAATGCAGAACCAACCAGGACAAGGCCATTCGGCCCTGATAGGAGAATTCTCAGGGATCCAGACTTCAGCATCAGCAGGGATGATCCCCTTATCCTTCAATACCTTCTCAAACTCAGGCTTCAAACGATTTGCAAGAGACTGATCATTCTTCAAAGCCTTCGTAGGCCTGAATTGGAAGTCAACATGAGAAATTGAGATCATCTCCAATGGAGAATCACTCGGCTTGCTGATCGTGGAAAGCTGAGCAGCAGAAGAAGTAGGCAAATTTTCAGAAGAAGTTTCCTCAAGATTCTGAGAAGGAGAGGTTATAGAAGCCGCTGCCCTGGTAGACTTCTTTTTTGCAGCCATTATTGAAAGATTATGAAGAATTGATCGAAGATTACAGAAATTGGGAATTAAGAGAACTAGAGAGAGATTATTAAGAGAGAAGTGAGAAGAAGTATTTTGGTGGAGTTCAACTTAATGAAGCACGCAGGTATTTATAGTGGAGAAGATTAGGGTTTCAACCGCAAAGGAAGTGGATAATTGATGCCCCTCGTTGTGTTCACCAAAGATAATATTTATAATACCTATTAAAACTAACAGAAGCTAGTGGTAACAGGGTCGAACCACAGGGAGGCGATGCACTTATTAGTTGTCTATTTAAGTCTTAAAGTAACGGTGTGTGGGGGTTTGATTTGATTTGTTCTATAGCTAAAGGCAGTAAAAGAAAAATAAACTAAATAAACGGATGAAAACAAATATTAAAAGGGTGCTAAGATGGTCGGTTCCCTATAGTTTCGGCGGCAGCATACTAGGTAGGTCTAAAACAAACACGTGAGACGGGAAAATAAGAAGTCCTCTCGGTCCATTCTTACAGGTAGCATCTTTCGATCTCGCTACAGGTCCCTAATATCACTCATGCTAACTTTCGTCCTGCAAAGTGACTAAAAAAGGCTAAATTAACTCATCTCTCGATCTTATTAATTTAGTCGTCTTAATTAGGTAGGCTAACTCCCTTCCCTATCTTTCGATCTTTATCGGGTCGGTCAAATCCTAGGCATTCAACTAGTCGCGTGCACTCGATTCGTCAAACATAGCAATTTAATTAATTAAAACAAAGGTGATCTCACGTGGCCGGTCGATCGACCAGGTAGGCCAGTCGATCGACCAAGGCGCGATCTAGGTCTACTATTCTAATGCCTCCTACTTCTACAGATTCCCTACATCCTAGCACAGGGTATTTAGCTACTCATGACTATGACGAAAACAACAATAAGATTAAGGAAAAAGACTACTGAATTCATGCTTGAAATAATTAAACAAACAAATAACATAAAACAATAATTTGGTTTCGGGAGATCTAACCTAGCAATTCTATACTAAGAACGAAAGTAACAAAACTAAATATTAGAACAGAATAATACCGTATAGAGGGATTGTAAAGGAAAGATCAAAACCGATTGCAAAAGGAACTTTATTGACAAAAAATAATCTAACTAATGAAAGTTTAGAACTTAATGATAAAACTGAATTAAAGCTTGATGATTATTCTGAATAACCTAGGTTACGTTATATAGAAATATCGCGTAACACTTGTTCCTAAACCTAATATACAATGGGCTTTGGAAATCTCGTTCTATTAATTCACGTCAGAATTGACGGTATGGTCGATCAACCATAGCAGCCGGTCGATCGCCTGGCTTGCACTGAACAGTGACTCCTGTATGTTGTGCTCTGGTCGATCGACCATAGAAGTCAGTCGATAGACCGGAGTAGCTGATAGTCCGCTTCTAATTCTTCATAAAATTATCTCTCAGGCCTCGAAATGCGCACCAAGCTTGTTCCTTGAGTAAATACTTCACGTCGAATGCAATGCAAGGTACTCGGGGACGGATTTAGCTCAATATCTACTCATTTCCGCATAAATATGCAATATTACATAAAAACACGAATGTAGACGAAATGGGGCAACTAGTAGCTTTAAACTACATAATTGAGCTCTGAAATGCGTGTAAAATGGGGTGTAAAACATCATATTTAGGACACGCATCAAACTTCCCCAAACCAAACCCTTGCTTGTCCCCAAGCAAGAACTAGACTCGATCCTAAAACCTAATGGAACGAGTTCAAGCTCAGAGCGAAATGCAAACTGCAAAGCCTAAACCAATTTAATGCAATAACCAATAATCAATTAGCAATGTGAATCATGCAAACGAGTTGCGTAGCCGTTAATAACCTGCTGAACCGTCAACTGTAGAGACTTATCAGTTCGGACTCTCACGGGTCGCTCATATCACACATAAGCACAGGTGAATAATGTAAAGATAGAAAGAATTCATTTTGTAGTGACGCTCACCTAACTACGACCTATAAGAACATGCCTGCAATCTAATATGAAAATGATCTCTACAACCGTGCATATGCATTCCAACCAAACAAATGACCATGACACATGCCGAGGTAAATATGGATATGTGAGGTATGGGTAAGAAGAGGCTAAGATAAATTTGGATAAAAACAGAGTTAAAAGCTAAGCTAGTAACTAAGGGAACCAAATTATGACAACATCCAAATTCTTGCTCAAAATTTCAATCGAAACGGTGCTAATAGCAAGCACAAATCTCACAATCTCCATAATTAATCAACTCCCCATAAGATATGAATGCAACATGGGAGCAAAAATCGCCATTTAATAAAGACTTTGAATTATGCGATTTGATTTTCTTTTTCTTCTCGGGCATCAGTCGATCGACCAATGAGTTCAGTCGATCGACCGTCCTCTACAGTACACATGCGTCCCTCTTTCTTTTTTTTTCTTTTTCAATTATGTTTTTTTCTTGTTTCTTTCCTTCCTTTTTCATTTTCCCAACAACACCTCAAAATGAGCATTAACTACCAAAAATGAAGTAACAATCCCAAGAACATAAACGACTAGCTTGATAAGGGCAGGCTAAATGTAGGATGTAGTTAACGGGACAAAAAGGCTATTTTTGGCAGTGTGGAGCTTATGGGCAAAATGAATAAAGGAAACCTCTTCCACATGTGTCAACTGACCACAAACCGAATGCATACAGGTATTAAGCAGATCAAGTTCATATTTATGCATATTGATGTAACATGTCTCACAAGGAGTAACTACTCACAATCCTAGATAAACTGGTCATGAATGACACCAGTTATAGGCTCTAATCCTCATAAAATATAAGTAGTTTGTCAAAAATCTAAGTCAAGTCTCAAGTTCAGCAAGAAATGTAACGAAAACTCGTAGACTATGCAAATGATTCTACTAATAACATGTCAATTAGCAAGGCTTAGGCATAAACAACTGAAAATGCAATGTCATCATTGAAATACTACCGTTCCGACTCGACCTAAATGTTAAAATAAACGTGCAATTTTTTTGAAATTTTGAAATTTTTCAATCAATTTTTTTTTGAATTTTCTGTATATATAAGAAAAAATAAACAACAATGCAAAACAAAATGTAAACGTGAATGCAAGCAAATAAAATGCAACGCAAACCCCTTCCCCAAACCAAATCGCACAATGTCCCCATTGTGCAAAATCATGTAATGAAGTAAAAGGAAAACGGGAATTTACGTGAAATTAACTAAACAAGACATGAAGTAAGGACTCGGAAAACTCACAAGACTTTAAGCGCAGCAAAAGGAAACCTCCCCAAACCAGCGTGAGCTAGGAGGTTTCAGTAGCCAGCAGTGTTACCAATAAGTACCTGAAAAGACAGAAAATACCGTGCATAAAACGAGAAAACAATTTATGAAACGCAACATTATGTGTAAAATAAAGAAATGGAAGAAAACAAAAACGAAACGGAGAATAAAGTGGAGAGAACACTCCCTCAACTTCCGCAAATCGATCAAACACAGCAGGGGAATGATCGAAAACAGGTACAGCAGCGGATGTGGTCGATCGACCACATCACCCAGTCGATCGACCAGGGTGAACAGGAACAGAAGCTCCTGGAAATCGCAGCTCAGTCGATCGACCACACAGGCCAGTCGATCGACTGAAAAACCTGCTGTAACTTTCTGATTTCTTCGAATTAGCTCAATAAATTGAGCTATTAAGGTCTATGAACCTGCAAATACACACAATAAATCGCCCAAAATTACGCAAAACCCAAAGCAATAGTTTAAAGTGTATAAAATCCTAATCAAACTTATTAAAATGCAAAGTCTCGCGCACACGAAAAACGATAAATAGTCTTAAAAAGCAATAAAATGTTGTTTGAAAAAGCCTTAATCAACTAATAGTTGATCAAGAATGGCCACGGAATGGCCCACTTGCTCGACTTCTGACTACAAGAAGTAGCCTCTACAGTGCTCATCTCTTCAGCTGCACTCTCCTCAACTCCAACATCCGCAGAACTCAACGGCTCAACAGCTTCAGCATCTCCCCAATCAATGACCTCTTCTGGCTCATCAGAATCCAAGTCGGACTCCGTCACTTTGACTGGCTCCTCATCAGGCTCCTCATCGGTGCCATAGTTAAGACATCCTAGACCGCCTCTTTGAACGATTGGCTCCTTCACAGCTGGAGCAACATGCGGCTCTTCCTTCCCCAAACCAGCTCCTGCAATATCCAAAACAGAATAATCTTCCTCCAATTTGCTCCCAATCTGAGGCGGAGGTGTTATAACAGGAACAGGCATAGAGACAGGCATATCAGGAAGCATAAAATAGGATTTCTTTTCAGAAACCGTATTACAAGTGACTGGCCACATGAGGTCTTTCTTCTTAGCTGTCTGGGCAAAGACAATGGAATGCTTTCCTACTTTGAAGGTCAAAGTCCCTGAACCAACATCAATAACTGCACCAGCAGTGTGCAGAAATGGTCTACCCAATATGATAGAAATGTGGGCATCCTCGGGCATATCTAGTACAACGAAGTCAACAGGGAAAAAGAACTTTCCTATTTGCACAGGAATGTCTTCTAAGACTCCTATAGGCTGGACCGCAGATCGATCATCGACCATCATCTTGTCATGTTGGTAACTGCAAACCTATTCAATTTCAACTTCCTAGCAAGACTCAAAGGCATGACACTAATACTGGCTCCTAGGTCACACAAGGCCTTCTCAATAGAAAAGGTGCCAATACTACATGGGACTGAAAAGCTACCTGGGTCTTCTAGCTTATGAGGTGCAGTGTGGGTCAGATAAGAACATGACTCATTAGTTAGTGCGACAGAATGCACAGTTTCAAGTGACTTCTTTTTAGACAACGGTTGCTTCATAAATTTCATGTAAGCAGGCACTTGATTAACTAACTCAAGAAAAGGAACTTGTACGTTTAAGCTACGAATAACATTTTCAAATTTATTAAACGATACATGTTCCTTTGTCGGCACTAATCTCTCTGGATAAGAGGCTGAAAGAAGTAACTTAGCACTCTCCTCTAAGTCTCTCATGCCGGCATCGGTGGATTTAGGCTGAAAATCCACTACCTTCTCTTTGTTGTAGCTCGAACCCTCTTCAGACCGTCTCAAATATGAACCATTAATCGTCATCGGGTCGTACTTCGGAACCGGAACTGACCCATTAGCATTTAGGTCTTGCCTCAATATTTTCGGAGTAGTCGTACCCCGAAACAAGTGGTCCCTCAAGTTATTTGGCATTGGAGGACGAAAAGACTCAACCTCAGCAGCGTCGTCAGTCGATCGACCATGAATGTCAGTCGATCGACTGACGTCTACAGGAACAGTAGCTGTAATTTTTCGCGGACTGGTCGATCGACTGGGTATGTCAGTCGATCGACTGACATACCTGCTGATCGACTTTTTCTTGCTACTGTTCGTCACTGCCATCTTCTTGCTTGGTGCCGCCTCCTCTTTTCCAGTAGCTTCCTTGACCATAGCGGGCCCATCAAGGGTAGACCCACTCCTCAAAGTAATAGCATTAAGGGTCTCCTTTTGACCCGTCTGCGACGGTAAATGCCCTGGAGCTCTTGTTGCACTCTTGCTAGCCAATTGAGCAATTTGGCTCTCCAACATCTTCATCCCGGCCTCTCTAGCTTGAGACTCTTTTAGCAACAAATTTTTCAACTCGACAAATTCAGGTCCTTGGGACTGCTGCTGCTACTGAGGAACATACGGAGGCTTTTGGTATGGCTGCTGCTGCTTATGAGGGGGCACATAATTCTGCTGCTGCTGTGGAGGTGGAGTCGGATTTAGGACATTTTGGCTACTCCACCTCAAATTTGGATGGACATTCGGCTCAAAATAAGTGTTTGTCTGCCTATAATGTTGAAAGGCAGCACAAGACTCATAGGGATTAGGACAGTTGTCTGAAACATGTCCTTCTCCTCCACATCTCTTGCAGACGAAAGGACCGTCTGAAACAGCATTCACATGATAGATCCCTCCTTTTTGAAGCTCCTACCAACTCGTACTTATCAAATCTCGCCGTGAGAGCCTCTAATGCAGCTACAGAAGGGGATTCAGCACTCCTCCTTTGATTTCCCCTGGAATTTCCATACTCAGCTTTATGGGTGGCTAAATCATCGATAATTTTCCACCCCTTAGTCTCTCCAACATTCTCGTGGAATCTACCATTTGCTGTCGCATCCAAGATAGCCCTCTGATCGTCATAAAGCCCATTATAGAATTGATTGCATATGCTCCATTTCTCAAACCCATGGTGCGGAATAGTTCGCGCCAGCTTCTTGAAACGGACCCATGCCTCATGAAAATTCTCATCCGGACCCTGCTTAAAGCTCGTGATCTGAGCTCTAATGGCATTTGTCTTCGAGGCAGAGAAATATGTCTTGTAGAATGTCGGGGCCAGCGACTTCCAATCAGTGATCCCGTTAGCAGCTCAATCCAGGTCTCTGTACCACTCCCTCGCAGCATCACGAAGAGAGAATATGAACATGGCCTCCTTCACCTGGTCCTGGGTCACACCGGTTGGTGGGGGTATGGAACAGCAATAATCAATGAAAGTCTCCATATGCTTAGCTGCATCTTCATTTGCAGCTCCCCCAAATTGGTTTCTCTCAACCAAGTTGATATAGGACAGTTTCGGCTCGAATTTTCTGTTCGTTCCTGGTAATGCGAATCCTTTAGAGATTCTCAGCTGTCGGCTCAGAGTGACTGGCTATACTCGCTTCTTCAGCCATGTCTGGAGATGTGACGATCTCAGTTGATGAAGTAGAAACAGAAGATGAAGGTGGATCCTCCTCAAATAAAGCGTTCTCGTAATAACTAGACAGAGACAGCTCTTCCTCTGTCGGCAATACTCTAGATGATCGTCTCAACTCACGCAAAGTCTTCTCAATCTCAAGATTCAACGGCAGTAATTCACCACCCTGTGACCTGCGCATAAGAAGAAACTACAAGTAGAATATGAGAATAGTTTAAGGAACAAATGTCCCTTAAACTAATAGAAAGACTAAAAATAAAAACAACTAAAAATTTCAAACAATTGCCTCCCCAGCAACGGCGCCAAAATTTGATGCCCGTCGTTGTGTGCACCAAAGATAATATTTATAATACCTATTAAAACTAACAGAAGCTAGTGGTAACAGGGTCGAACCACAGGGAGGCGATGCAATTATTAGTTGTCTATTTAAGTCTTAAAGTAACGATGTGTGGGGGTTTGATTTGATTTGTTCTATAGCTAAAGGCAGTAAAAGAAAAATAAACTAAATAAACGGATGAAAACAAATATTAAAAGGGTGCTAAGATGCTCAGTTCACTATAGTTTCGGCGGCAGCATACTAGGTAGGTCTAAAAAAAACACGCGAGATGGGAAATTAAGAAGTCCTCTCGGTCCATTCTTACAGGTAGCATCTTTCGATCTCGCTACAGGTCCCTAATATCACTAAGCAAACTTTCGTCCTGCAAAATGACTAAAAAAAGGCTAAATTAACTCATCTCTCGATCTTATTAATTTAGTCGTCTTAATTAGGTAGGCTAGCTCTCTTTCCTATCTTTCGATCTTTATCGGGTCGGTCAAATCCTAGGCATTCAACTAGTCGCGTGCACTCGATTTGTCAAACATAGCAATTTAATTAATTAAAACGAAGGTGATCTCACGTGGCCGGTCGATCGACCAGGTAGGCCAGTCGATCGACCAAGGCGCGATCTAGGTCTACTATTCTAATGCCGCCTACTTCTACAGATTCCCTACATCCTAGCACAGGGTATTTAGCTACTCATGACTATGACGAAAACAACAATAAGATTAAGGAAAAAGACTACTGAATTCATGCTTGAAATAATTAAACAAACAAATAACATAAAATAATAATTTGGCTTCGGGAGATCTAACCTAGCAATTCTATACTAAGAACGAAAGTAACAAAACTGAATATTAGAACAGAATAATACCGTATAGAGGGATTGTAAAGGAAAGATCAGAACCGATTGCAAAAGGACTTTA
This sequence comes from Silene latifolia, assembly GCF_048544455.1. Lineage (NCBI taxonomy): Eukaryota > Viridiplantae > Streptophyta > Magnoliopsida > Caryophyllales > Caryophyllaceae > Silene > Silene latifolia. The sequence continues at coordinate 20,409,971 of NC_133526.1, read as the reverse complement.
TTGATGGAAAATAATCTAACTAATGAATGTTTAGAACTTGATGATAAAACTGAATTAAAGCTTGATGATTATTCTGAATAACCTAGGTTACGTTATATAGAATATCGCGTAACACTTATTCCTAAACCTAATATACAATGGGCTTTGGAAATTGATGCGTGTCTAAAATATGATGTTTCACACTTTATTCGACACGCATTTCAGAGCTCAAAGGTGCAATATGTGCCAATATTTCTCTATTTTCCTCTACTTTCGTGTTTTTGTACATTATTGCAGAAATGTGAAGAATTTAACGGGAAATCAAGCCAAATCCGTCCCCGAGTAATCTGCATTGCGAAGGACGTAAAGGAATTGCTTAAAGAACGAGCTTGGTGCTCAATCCAAGGCCCAAAAGACAAGTCCACGTGTTTTAAGAAGTCAAGTAGCAGCTCATCCAGACGATCGACCATCACCCTCAGTCGATCGACCAATGCTCGGGTTCCAGAAGCTACTGTTTGCTGAGGAGCAGTCGATCGACCAGCCTTATCAGTCGATCGACCTGATTTCTATTCCAGACGTGAATTGAAAGACCGTGAATCTTGAAGCCCGTGAAGTTTAGGTTGAGGAAATAAGATGTTGCGTTGATTGCTATATAACGTAACACAAAACCATCAGTTTAGATATCAAGGTTTTATCCAAGTTTTTATCACAATACAGTACTTTCAGTTTTAGTTTATTTCGAGTAACTAGGGTTTGGGTTATCGATTTTAGCATTGGAATTCTACCCTTGTTCTTAATCTTTCCTCTTGAATCTCGGTATTCCTTCTGCCCTAGTTTCAATTTATTGCTTTACTTTCATTATTAGTATAGATTTGCTAAGTTAGTGTCCCGAAAGCCAATTATCGTTTTGTCATTATTGTTATTTACTTTGAGCATGAATTCAGTAATTGTTATTAGTTTTATTGTTGTTATTACCTTCATCATGAGTAGCTAATTCTTTAGTGCTAGGATGTAGGCGATTTATGGCATAGGCGGCATTAGATTAGGAAGACTGTCTCGCGTGTTGGTCGATCGACTGACATTGCCAGTCGATCGACTGACCTCGTAGGGTTTTATATTCGTTTTGATTCTTTTTAATCTTGTATTTAACGAATTGAATGCATGCGACCAGTTAGATACCTATTTCGTGACTGACCCATTAGATCGAAAGATAGGGAAGGTTATTTGACCATCAATTAAATCGACTAGACTGTGCTAAGATCGAAAGATAGGTATAGTTTAGACCGTTAGTCACTTTTCAGGACGAGAGTCAGCATTAGTGACATTAGGGACCTATAGCGAGATCGACAGATGCTATTTGTTAAGAGTGGACCAAGAGGACCTCTTTGTTTCCCGCCTTACCTGTGTTTGATTCAGACCGACTTAGTTTGCTGCCGCCGAAGCTATAATGACCCGACCATCCTAGTATCCTTCTTTTATCTGTTTAAATCGTTTATTTAGTTTATTATCTTTGTTCACTTTTAGCTGTCGACCAATTCAATTCAACCCCCACAATAAGTTACCTCAGACTGATCATAAATCAACTAAAGTTTACAACTGCCTCCTTGTGGTTCGACCCTGTTACCACTAGCCTGGGTTAGTCTTAATAGGAGATTATAAATTTTATCTTTGGTACTCACAACGACGGGTATCAAATTTTGGCGCCGTTGCCGGGGAGGCAATAGTCCTAATTTTAGTTGTTTTTATTTTTAGTCTTTCTTAGTTTAAGGGACATCCGTTCCTTAAACTTTTCTTATATTCTTTTTGTAGTTTCTTCTTATGCGCAGGTCACAGGGTGGAGAATTAGTACCGTTGAACCCTGAGCTTGAAAGATCCTTGCGCGAGTTGAGACGAACACAAAGAGTATTACCGACAGAGGAAGAGCTGAGTACTCTGTCAAGCTATTACGAGAACGAACTGTTCGAAGATAATCCACCATCTTCGCCCATTTCCACTTCTTCAGCCGAGACAGTTACTTCTCCGGAAATTCCAGTCATGGCCGAGGAAGCAAGTATAGCTAGTTATTCTGAGCCGACAGCCGATAACTTATATAAGGGGTTCGAGTTACCGGGAGATGCCAGGAAATTCGAACCAAAGCCTGCCTACATCACTATGGTTGAGAGAAACCAGTTTGGGGGAGCTGCAAATGAAGATGCAGCAAGGCATATGGAGACCTTTATTGACTACTGCTGCTCCATTCCCCCACCAGCTGGCGTGACCCAGGATCAAATCAAGGAGACCATGTTCATCTTCTCCCTTCGTGATGCTGCAAGGGAGTGGTATAGAGATTTGGACCGGACCGCTCAGGAGATCACTGATTGGAATACATTGGCATTGGCGTTCTACAAGAAGTACTTTTCTGCTTCAAGGACGATCGCTATTAGAGCTCAAATCACGGGCTTTAAACAAGGGCCAGATGAGAATTTCCACGAGGCATGGGTCCGATTCAAGAAGTTGGTGCGAACCATACCGCACCATGGGTTTGAAAAGTGGAGTTTGTGCAATCATTTCTACAATGGGTTATACGACGATCAGAGGGCCATTTTGGATCTGCAGCCCAATGGAAGATTATTTGAAAATTTGGGAGCAACCAAGGGGTGGAAGATCATTGACGATCTAGCTACCCACAAGGCCGAATATGGGAATTCTAGAGGGAACCAGAGGAGAGCTGCTGAATCCTCTTCTGTAGCGCACTTGAGGCTCTTCTTTGCGAGGTTTGACAAGTATGAGCTAGGAGGAGCTTCTAAAGGTGGGATGTACCAAGTCAATCTTTGTGTCGACGGTCCCTTCGTGCTCGTGAAAGGTGTGGAGTTGAGGGCCATGTCTCGAAAAACTGCCCTAGTCCCTTTGAATCTTGTGCTGCCTTTCAACACTATAGGCAGACAAACACCTACTACGAGCCACCGCATCCAAACTTGAGTTGGAGAAGCCAGAATGTTTTGAATCCAACTCAACCTCCGCCACAGCAGCAGCCATATGTGCCTCCTCATCAAAAGCAACAGCAATATCAAAAGCCTCCTTATGTGCCGCAAAGCAAAGCAACAATCAGAACTCAATTTTCCGAGCTCAAGAATATGTTCTTTGAAGGAGTCCCAAGCAAGAGAGGCCGGGATGAAGCTACTAGAGAGCCAAATTGCTCAATTGGCTAGTAAAAATAACACTCGAGCTCCCGGACACTTACCCACTCAACCCGAACAAAAGGAGACCCTAAATGCCATCACTTTGAGGAGCGGGTCCACCCTTGATGGTCCTGCCATGGTTGAAGATGATGTTGAAAAAGATGAGCCGGAAACAAGTCAAGAGAAAGCTTCAACGAACAAATCAAAGAAAAAGACGTCTGCCAGGTATTTCAGTCGATCGACCGACATACCTAGTCGATCGACTGAAACACGAGTTACAGGAGCTTCTGGAACTGTACATCTCAGTCGATCGACTGAGAAGAGTGGTCGATCGACTGAGATCGCTGCTGATGCTGAAGAATTTCGTCCTTTGATGCCAACTAATCTAAGAGACCACTTGTTTCGGGGTACCACGGTCCCGAAAATTTTGGGGGCAGACCCGAATGCTGATGGGTCAGTCCCGGCTCCGAAGTTCGATCCAATGACGGTCAATGGTTCTCATTTAAGACGATCTGAGGAGGGGTCTAGCTTCAACAAAGAGAAGGTGACGGACTTTCAGCCTAAGTCCAAGGATGCCGGTGCGCGTGAATTGGAGGAGAGAGCTAAGGTACTCCTTTTTGCCCCATATCAGGAGAGGCTCGTGCCGACCAAAGAACAGTATCTTTCAAGTAAGTTTGAGAAAGTTATCCGTAGTCTGAATGTGCAAGTCCCCTTCCTTGAGTTAGTTAACCAAGTACCCGCTTACACTAAATTTATGAAACAACTGTTATCCAAAAAGCGGTCACTTGAAACAGTGCACACTGTCGCACTCACCAAGGAGTCTTGTTCCTATCTGTCTCACACTGCGCCCCATAAGTTAGAGGATCCGGGTAGCTTTTCCGTTCCTTGCAAAATAGGTACCTTCTCAATTGAGAAGGCATTGTGTGACTTAGGGGCCAGTATAAGTGTCATGCCCTTGAGTTTAGCTAGGAAACTCAAGTTGACCCGGTTTGCTATCACAGACATGACAGTTCAGATGGCTGACCGATCTGCGGTCGAGCCTATAGGAGTCCTAGAGGACATACCCGTCCAGATAGGGAAGTTTTTCTTCCCTGTTGACTTTGTTGTCCTTGACATGCCTGAGGATGCCCATATACCGATCATCTTAGGTAGGCGTTTTTCGCACATTTGGTGCGATTATTGACGTCGGTTTAGGAACCTTGACTTTCAAAGTTGGGAAACATTCTATCATTTTTGCCCAACCTGCTAAAAAGAAGGACGCCATGTGGCTGTTATTTGTAATACGGTCTCGAAAAGAGATCGTACTTTGTGCTTCCCGAATGTTGTCCCTATTACTACTATCGTGTTAACCCCTCCGCCCGGATTGGGAGCAAGAAGGAGGAAGAATTTGTTGTCTTAGATAATGCAGGAGCTGGTTTGGGGAAGGAAGTGCTACAAGTTGTGCCAGCTGTAAAGAAGCCTATCATTCAAAGAGGAGGTCTTGGATGCCTAAGCTATGGGACCGATGAGGAAGTGGAAGATGAGCCAGCCAAGGTGAGATGGTCTGATTTGGAGTCTGACGATCCCAAGGAAGTCCTTGATTGGGGAGGTGACGAAGGCGATCACCGAGCTCTCCGATCATTGTTGAGGCTAAGAAGGGTGCGGCTGATGAGATGAGCACCATTGAGGCTACCTCTAGTAGCCAGAAGCCGACGAAGTGGGCCATACCGTGGTCCTTCTTGATCAACTATTAGTTGATCAATCTCGTTACAAACTTCTCTTTTTTTTGCTTTGTTAAGACAATTTTATTGCTTTTGTGTGCGCGAAAACTTCGCTTTTATTTTATTTTGCTTAGGATTTTTAAGTACTTTAGACTTCGTTCTGGGTTTTGCGCAATTTTGGCGCGTACTATTGTGCATTTTCAGGTATTTAGAGCTTGTTAGCTCAAATCATTGAGCAATTACGAAGAAATAAGACACTGCAGCAGTGTTTTCAGTCGATCGACTGGCACCATTGGTCGATCGATCAATTGCGGGTTTCAGAGCTCTGTTCACGCCCACCTGGTCGATCGACTGATCTTCTTAGTCGATCGACCACTGCTGCTGCTATATTCGTTTACGACCTCTCCCCTGCTGTGTTTGGTCGATATGCGGACCTAAGGGAGTCTTCTACTCCACTTTATTTTCCGTCGAATTATCTATTTCTTCTATTGTCTCATTTGTGCACAATTTTTACGCTTCAAAATTGTTTTCTCAGTCTTATGCGTGGTATTTTCTGTCTTTCAGGTACTTATTGGTAGCACTATCGCTCACGAAACCTCCTAGCTCACGCTGGTTTGGGGAGGTTTCCTTTGCTACGCTTAAAGTCTTGTGAGTTCCATATCTTTCCTTTGTGTCTTGCTTATTTATTTTCTCGCAAATTCCCGTTTCTCTTTTCTTTCATTATATGATTTTGCACAATGGGGACATTGTGCGATTTGGTTTGGGGAAGAATTTTGCGTCGCATATCATTTGCTTGCATTCACGTTTAATTTTGTTTTGCATTGTTTATTTCAATTCTTTTATATATACAGAAAAATTCAAAAAAATTGAAAAATTTCAAAAATTCCCATAAAATGCACGTTTATTTTAGCATATAGATTGAGTCGGAACGGTAGTGTTTCCATGATGATTTTGCATTTGCAACTGTTTTGCCTGAGCCTTGCTTGATTAACATGTTATTAGTAGAATCAATTGCATATCTACGAGTTTTCGTAAAATTATTTGCTGGACTTGAGACTTGACTTTGAAAATTGGCAAGCTACATCATATTTCTGAGATTTAGAGCCTATAACTGGTGACATTCATGACCGGTTTATCTAGGAATGTGAGTAGTACTCCTTATGAGATATGTCTCCTTAATTTGCATGAATATGAATTTGATCTACTTAATACCTGTATGCATTCGGTTTGTGGTTTGTTGACACATGTGGTAGAGGTTTCCCTTTATTCATTTTGCCCATAAGCTTCACACTGCCAAAAATACCCCTTTTTTGTCCCATTACTACATCCTACATTTAGCCTGTCCCTTGTCAAGCTAGTAGTCTGTGTTTTCGGATTTGTTACTCAATTTTGGTGGCATATGCTCTGTTGAGACGATGGTTGGGAAATGAAATGAAAAAAGGAAAGAAAGAAACAAAAGAAAAAAAAATGAAAAAGAAAAAAAATGAATGAAAAAAATTGATTCGAAAAAGAAAAGAAAAAAAAAGAGGTTCTGTACTATTCAAATGGGTCGATCGACTGCCAATCATGGTCGATCGACTGAGATTCGAGAAAAGAGATCAATTCGCATAATTTAATCCTTATCTTTTGGCGATTTTTGCTCCCATGTTTCATTTATATCCTATGGGGAGTTTTATTGATTTAATAGTTTGGAGATTGTGAGTTTTGTGCTTGCTATAGCACCGTTTCATTTGTTTATGAGAAAGAAGTTGGATGTTGCCACTTGGTTCCGTTTTGGTACTAGCTTGATCATCTGTACCTCCACTTTACCATAAAATGTTTTGCCTCTTCTTACCCATACCTCACATATCCCATATATACCTCGGCATGTGTCATTGGTCATCTGTTCGGTTGGAATGCATATGTACGGTTGTAGAGGTCATTTTCATATTTTATTGCTGGCATGTCCTCATAGGTCGTAGTTAGGTGAGAGTCACTACAAAATTACTTCTTTCTATCTTACAAATATATCACATGTGCTTAATTGAGTGATTTGAGCGACCCGCGAGAGTCCAATTTGATAAGTCTCTATAGTCAAAGGTGCAGCAGTTTTTGACGACTTTATAATTCGTTTGCATGATTCACATTAATAATTGATTGTTGGTTGTGCATTAAATCGGTTTAGGCTTAACAGTTTGCATTTCGCTCTGAGATTGAACTCGTTCCATTAGGTCATTAGATCGAGTCTAGTTCTTGCTTGGGGACAAGCAAGGTTTGGTTTGGGGAGATTTGATGCGTGTCTAAAATATGATGTTTCACACTTTATTCTACACGCATTTCAGAGCTCAAAGGTGCAATATGTGCCAATATTTCTCTATTTTCCTCTACTTTCGTGTTTTTGTACATTATTGCAGAAATGTGAAGAATTTAACGGGAAATCAAGCCAAATCCGTCCCCGAGTAATCTGCATTGCGAAGGACGTAAAGGAATTGCTTAAAGAACGAGCTTGGTGCGCAATCCAAGGCCCAAAAGACAAGTCCACGTATTTTAAGAAGTCAAGTAGCAGCTCATCCAGACGATCGACCATCACCCTCAGTCGATCGACCAATGCTCGGGTTCCAGAAGCTACTGTTTGATGAGGAGCAGTCGATCGACCAGCCTTATCAGTCGATCGACCTGATTTCTATTCCAGACGTGAATTGAAAGACCGTGAATCTTGAAGCCCGTGAAGTTTAGGTTTAGGAAATAAGATGTTGCGTTGATTGCTATATAACGTAACACAAAACCATCAGTTTAGATATCAAGGTTTTATCCAAGTTTTTATCACAATACAGTACTTTCAGTTTTAGTTTATTTCGAGTAACTAGGGTTTGGGTTATCGATTTTAACATTGGAATTCTACCCTTGTTCTTAATCTTTCCTCTTGAATCTCGGTATTCCTTCTGCCCTAGTTTCAATTTATTGCTTTACTTTCATTATTAGTATAGATTTGCTAAGTTAGTGTCCCGAAAGCCAATTATCGTTTTGTCATTATTGTTATTTACTTTGAGCATGAATTCAGTAATTGTTATTAGTTTTATTGTTGTTATTACCTTCATCATGAGTAGCTAATTCTTTAGTGCTAGGATGTAGGCGATTTATGGCATAGGCGGCATTAGATTAGGAAGACTGTCTCGCGTGTTGGTCGATCGACTGACATTGCCAGTCGATCGACTGACCTCGTAGGGTTTTATATTCGTTTTGATTGTTTTAATCTTGTATTTAACGAATCGAATGCATGCGACAGATTAGATACCTATTTCGTGGTGACCCATTAGATCGAAAGATAGGGAAGGTTATTTGACCATCAATTAAATCGACTAGACTGTGCTAAGATCGAAAGATAGGTATAGTTTAGACCGTTAGTCACTTTTCAGGACGAGAGTCAGCATTAGTGACATTAGGGACCTATAGCGAGATCGGCAATTTGCTATTTGTTAAGAGTGGACCGAGAGGACCTCTTTGTTTCCCGCCTTACCTGTGTTTGATTCAGACCAACTTAGTTTGCTGCCGCCGAAGCTATAATGACCCGACCATCCTAGTATCCTTCTTTTATCTGTTTAAATCGTTTATTTAGTTTATTATCTTTGTTCACTTTTAGCTGTCGACCAATTCAATTCAACCCCCACAATAAGTTACCTCAGACTGATCATAAATCAACTAAAGTTTACAACTGCCTCCTTGTGGTTCGACCCTGTTACCACTAGCCTAGGTTAGTCTTAATAGGAGATTATAAATTTTATCTTTGGTACTCACAACGACGGGTATCAGAAATCTCGTTCTATTAATTCACGTCAGAATTGACGGTATGGTCGATCGACCATAGCAGCCAGTCGATCGACTGGCTTGCACTGAACAGTGGCTCCCGTATGTCGTGCTCTGGTCGACCATAGAAGTCAGTCGATCGACCGGAGTAGCTGATAGTCCGCTTCTAATTCTTCATAAAATTATCTCTCAGGCCTCGAAATGCGCACCAAGCTTGTTCCTTGAGTAAATACTTCATGTCGAATGCAATGCAAGGTACTCGGGGACGGATTTAGCTCAATATCTACTCATTTCCGCATAAATCTGCAATATTACATAAAAACATGAAAGTAGACGAAATGGGGCAAATAGTAGCTTTAAACTACACAATTGAGCTCTGAAATGCGTGTAAAATGGGGTGTAAAACATCATATTTAGGACACGCATCAATAATCATTAAGGAAGTTGCAGTAAATCTTACACGCGTCATAAACTGCAGTAAAATAGCCGTTACAGGAAACTGACTAGGTATAACTTAACCGTTGGGTAATCTTCCTAAGAACAAAGTTATCTCCTCATTTTTTCGTCCTGGCACATTGAAAATAAGGAGATAAGGGCCAATTGCTAGGCCTGGAAATCCGCAGACGTCCCTGATCAGTATCTCATCTAAACCTGACTGCCAGGCTGTCAGGATGTCAGGCTATCAGGACACATAAAAACAGGCGCCAGGCCATGGAGAGGACAACGGTCAAAATATCAGGACGATATGAGACCATAAACGCATATTATAAAAGGATTATATACGCAGCATTGAATGGAAAGATCTCGCAGTAAATGCAATAATTAAGGGAGGAATATTAGCAATTATCACAGGAAATTAAGGAGGATAATCCGCATTAAATCAGTATCAAGCAGCCGTTCAAGTAAAAGCCTATATAATGAACACTTTGAAGACATTGGAGATATCTCATTCTGACGCAAGAGAAAGTATATATTCATATATACTATACTTAGAGAAATATCAATTTATTCATTATCATACGATGATTCTCTCAATTATATAGTGAAATCCTCTCCTGGCTTGTTGCCCGTGGTTTTTTCCCATTCAAGGGTTTTCCACGTACAAAATTCTTTGTCTTATTATTGTTATTTTTATATTCATAGCATACATTTTGACCCTGACGACCTGACCAATAAACCAATTAGAGCTAGTTAACTCTAGTTGAAAAAATTGAGCTGGTTATCCTTTTGAGTCCGTCTGTATTCATTTATATCTTGTGACGGTCTCACTCCTCTGTTTTATTCCATATTTTTGAGGAGATTGTGTATGATATTAGTGAGCTGTGTGCCAAATGAAGGGCACTTGTACCTTATTTTTCAGTCAGTTGAGAATTGAATGGTCCTATATGGTCTCGTTTAGGAATTAGCTTGGCGCTTTTACCTCCACTTTACCATAACTTGTTTTGCCTTTTCTCACCTGAACCTCACTATTCCCATATTATTTGTAAGTCCTCGGCTGTGACGGACATTAATGGTTGGAGTGTGTGCATTAGTACTTGAATTGTCTTTCATTTTTGTTGCATGCATGCTATGTAGGTCGCAGTTAGGTGAGTGACTGTTTTTCCTTCTCTCTTTTACATATAACATTCACCCTTTGCTTCATGAGAGAAGAGTGACCACGAGAGAGTCCGATTTTGTTGGTCTTGCAAGGTCGATAGGTTGGCTATATTTCTGAACAGCTTATAACTCGTTTGCGTATTGACTGCTTAGCTATGACTGTTAATTTTTTTTGCATTTAATTGGTTCAAGTAGACAAGTTAAGCTAGCTCTGAGTTTTCATTTTCGTTCCATTAGTTTCATTTTAGTTTACTCGAGGACGAGTAAAGGTTTGGTTTGGGGAGATTTGATACGTGCATTTTGTATAGTCTTTTTAGCCTGTTTTAGCACGTAATTCTATGTACTTTCGTACTGTTTATATTGCTTTTTACCCCCGAATTGGCTACTTTGGTTCGTTTTGTCCATTTTGTAGAAATGAACGCGAAAGTAGTGGAATCGTACCATTTTTCGTCCTTTTTGCATGCATTTTGAGGAGACGGGATTTTCCGGAGTGAGTTCCTGCATTGGGATGCGTGAAGGAAAGGTTTACGAGGCAGTCGGGCACGAGTTTGAGCTGATTTGAAGGAAGAATACTCGATCGAGTGGTTTTATTACTCGATCGAGTGGTTTTTATGGCATTGGTTGGTCGATCGAGTGGTTTTATACTCGATCAAGAAGAGCTGAAAAGTGAGGTTACTCGATCGAGTAACATTTATGTTCAATCGAGTAGATATCTTGGCGTTTTACTCGATCGAGTGGTTTCAGACTACTCGATCGAGTGGTTTTTGATGGCGTGGGCTTTAATTAGCCCGTGAACTTGTTTTAGCTTTTGGACTTAGCATATTTTCTATTTAAGCATACGTCAACTAGGTCATTAGAACTTTTTATCTATCTTTTATCTATCTTTTATCATACATTCTATCTAGTTTTTCCATCATTCACAAAAGACTGCGTTACTTTTCTTTCACTGTAACTTTTAATTTCGGGGTCACTTCGGTCGGATTTGTTTGTTCTTTACGCCGGATTCTTGCGATTGTAATCTCTTTCTCCCTCTTTAATATTAATCTTTCATTTGTTTACTTTAATTGTTTGTTTGCTTCATTTAATTCTTGCCCTAATTACCTTTTATGCATTTTTATTATTGTTTTATCATGTTGAATGTTGGTTATTTCTCTGTTATTAGTATTGATAGTATTAATAGTGATATGAGTAGCTAAATCTATTTCATGTTAGGATTAGGGGATCTACGGTAGAAATGTGACGATGTAGTAAATAGGTTAGACGAATTAATTGTGAGATTCTGTCACCATAGCAATATAACTGTATTTTACCGACTTAGTTGAGTGCACGCTTCTGAGTCACCCTTTTAATCTGGTTAAATTTAATCCTGGATCGGAAGATTGGACTAAATAGACCTGCTATGAACAGTAGACTACCCTGGCGAGGACGGAAGTTAAGTTAGTGGTAATTTAGGATAGAAAGTGGACTGGAAGGACCTTTCCATATCCGTCTCGCAGTAATTTATCTAAGTTGTTTACAGTTGAGTCATTGGACTACCGTAATGAACCGAAATCCTAACATGTCCCCTCTCTATTGATAGTTTAATATCATTTTCTGCCTTAGTTGCTCTCTCTTTATTTCACTTCCTTTTGCACTTTTAGTTTAGAAATAGAATTATAAACACCCCCCATTTGTGACCAAATAGACGGACTTTTACAGATATCTTACCTCCCTGAGGAGATCGACCTGACTTCCCTAGCTATATAGTTAGTTTAGTTAGTTATTTTTGATAGGTATACGACAGCCCTGTCAACAAGGATCACACTGAGATCCCCTACCTTCGGTAACCCAGATATGAAGTCCATCGAGATACTTTCCCATAGACGAGTTGGTACCAATAAAGGATTTGGTACCCCCCGCCTGTTTCTCTCCCTTGTCTTCTTTGGCGGATCGATGTGTCTTTGTGTACTCCATCACATCATCCTTCATCTGCGGCCAGTAGTAACTTCTCTTCAGTAGGCATAAGGTTCTCTGCCACCCCGAATGACCTGCCCGCAATGTATCGTGGCACTCTTGCAAGAGAATCTTTCGCAGCCCTGCCGCTTTTGGAACAAAGATCCGATGTCCCTTCGTGAACAAGAGGCCATCCTCCATCCAAAATTTACGAGTCTTTCCTTCGATGGCTAATTGTTTCAGATTTCTTGCCACCGGGTCCTGGTCGAGGTGCTCTTTCACCTTAACCTGAATATCGGTAGCCAATGTGGTGGTAGACAAATGAGCAATCGTGTGCAATGTGGCCAAATCACATCTTCGGCTGAGGGCATCAGCGACCCTGTTCGCGGCTCCTGGTCTGTAAGCGAATTTCACATCGAACTCTACCAACAATTCTTGTCATCTAGCTTGTCGGTTGTTCAGCTTGGGCCGAGTCAAGAAGTGAGATGTTGCGGTATTGTCAGTCTTGACAATGAACTTCGATCCCAAGAGATAGTGCCTTCATCCCCTCAAGCAATGAACAATAGCTAGGAGTTCCTTCTCTTGTACCACATAACGAGTCTCGACTCCATTAAACTTTCTGCTCTCGAAAGCCACTGGGTGACCCTCTTGGAGTAGCACCCCCCTGAGGGCGTAATCAGATGCATCCGTCTCAACTTCAAAAGGCTTCGTGATATCCCGTAACGCCAAGACCGGCTCCAGTACCACCGCATCCTTGAGCTTCTCAAAGGCCCTCTTCTTGTCGATAGACCACTTCCACTTATTATCCTTTTTCAGCAAGTCGGTGAGTGGGGCAGCAATTTTCGAGTACGCTCGGATGAATCTTTGATAGTAGTTTGCGAGCCCCAAGAAAGAGCGGAGCTCAGACACACTTCTTGGGGTTCCCCAGTCCTTGATAGCAGCAATCTTCTTCGGATCCATTTTCAGTTTTCCTTTGCCCACTATGTGACCAAGGAAATTCACTTCGGGTTGGGCAAATTCACACTTTTCTCTTTTCACGAATAGTTGGTTCTCTCGTAGTTTCGCGAACACCAACTCCAAGTGTTTTACGTGTTCAGCCAATGAGCGACTATATACAACGATATCGTCCAGATATACCACCACGAATTTGTCCAGGTACTCGTGGAAAACATGGTTCATCAACGTACAAAACGTTGTAGGTGCGTTCGTCAAGCCAAAGGGCATGACCAACCATTCGAAAGACCCATACCTCGTCACACAAGCAGTCTTAGGCTTATCTCCTTCGGAAATTCGAACTTGATGATAACCAGATCTCAGGTCGAGCTTGATGAAGTATACATCGCCTTGTAATTGATCGAATAAATCCGCTACCAATGGGATGGGGTAGCGGTTCCTCACCGTCAGCTTGTTCAGAGCCCGGTAGTCGATACACAATCTCATACTACCGTCATGTTTCTTCTGGAAGAGCACAGGGGCTCCATAGGGAGCTTTGGAAGGTCGTATCGACCCCGAGCGAATCAGATCGTCTAACTGTCTTCGTAGTTCCGCTAGTTCGGGAGGCGCCATCCAATATGGCCCTCGAGCAGGAGGTCTTGTGCCCGGGAGTAATTCAATTTGATGGTCTACCGAACGTCGGGGTGGCAGACTCATAGGTAACTGATCAGGCATCAAGTCCTTATTGTCTTCTAGCACCTTCTCTACTTTTGGTTCCACGCATTCAGCAAGGGTGTCTTCTTTCATGGACACGGTAGACAAGTATGTAGGCTCTCCCTTTTGAAGTCCCCTCTTCAATTGCATTACCGAGAGGAGTGGCCCCATTTGCTTTCGGTCAGCTTCAACAGCTTTCACAAGACATGGTTTTGATCCCACCATTATTAAAGACCCATTGTGGGGAGCCAGAAAGGTCGGGGTTCGCTTCAGAAAATCCATGCCGAGAAAGATTTTGAAGTCATCCATCGGGACGCTTGTGAAGTCGAGCTTCCCCGTTCATTCACCCATCTTGATCACCACATCTCTAGCCACACCCTGAATCGGCAAGGCCTTGGAATTGACAACTTTCATGCTTCCTCCTTCTCGGTTCAACTTCAATCCGAGTCTCTTCGCTTTGTCGGGGGTGACGAAATTATGGGAGGCTCCAGTATCTATCATAGCTTGAGTAGCCTTCCCATTGACGCGTATCTCCACGTACATCAATTCAGTGGACTTGGTCTCGGAGCGCTCAACGCCTTTGCCCGTTGAGTACATTATGTGGACTGCTCCCATTCGAGCCATTTCTTCTTGCTCACTGGCCTCATCCTCATTGCACCCCTCTGCATCCTGGTCTATCCCCTCGGAATTCTGTTCTACCGACATCTTGGACAAATTCGTTTTGAGGGTGTTGATCTCCCCCTGGTGAGGGCACTCAGACATTCGGTGCGGTCCTTTACAAAGGAAGCACGCGAACGGCTTCCTAGCAGTCGACGTTTCAGAATTACTACCCTTAGAAGAGGTTGGAGTATAATTCGTCGGACCCCATCTCCTATTATCACCTCCGAGACGGAACCGACTATTACCCGTAGAGGGAGGTCTTGCTTGTGAAGTCGTCCCTCCAAACCTTTGGTTGCTTCCGCCCGTTGCAGTGAATCCTTTCTTCTGGGAGGCTTCACGCTCCGTGTAATAGTCAACTAGCCTTTCAGCCGCTGTCATCGCAGCCGAGAGGGACTCTGCTGTCGCATGATTTCTCGCTGAGTTCACTCCTTCAAGCCATTAATAAACTGAAACACCCTCGGGATTCTGTTCTACCGACATCTTGGACAAATTCTTCTTGAGGGTGTTGATCTCCCCCTAGTGAGGGCACTCGGACATTCGGTGCGGTCCTTTACAAAGGAAGCACGCGAACGGCTTCCTAGCAGTCGACGCTTCATAATTACTACCCTTAGAAGAGGTTGGAGTATAATTCGTCGGACCCCATCTCCTATTATCACCTCCGAGACGGAACCGACTATTACCCGTAGAGGGAGGTCTTGCTTGTGAAGTCGTCCCTCCAAACCTTTGGTTGCTTCCGCCCGTTGCAGCGAATCCTTTCTTCTGGGAGGCTTCGCGCTCCGTGTAATAGTCAACTAGCCTTTCAGCCGCTGTCATCGCAGCCGAGAGGGACTCTGGTCGCTGTCGCATGATTTCTCGCTGAGTTCACTCCTTCAAGCCATCAATAAACTGAAACACCCTCGGGATTCTGTTCTACCGACATCTTGGACAAATTCTTCTTGAGGGTGTTGATCTCCCCCTGGTGAGGGCACTCGGACATTCGGTGCGGTCCATTACAAAGGAAGCACGCGAACGACTTCCTAGCAGTCTACGCTTCAGAATTACTACCCTTAGAAGAGGTTGGAGTATAATTCGTCGGACCCCATCTCCTATTATCACCTCCGGGACGGAACCGACTATTACCCGTAGAGGGAGGTCTTGCTTGTGAAGTCGACCCTCCAAACCTTTGGTTGCTTCTGCCCGTTGCAGCGAATCCTTTCTTCTGGGAGGCTTCGCGCTCCGTGTAATAGTCAACTAGCCTTTCAGCCGCTGTCATCGCAGCCGAGAGGGACTCTGGTCGCTGTCGCATGATTTCTCACTGAGTTCACTCCTTCAAGCCATCAATAAACTGAAACACCCGATCCTTCTCGGTCGTGTCCGCTATCTCCAACATACAAGTCGAATACGCTTTCACATAATCGCGAATTGAGCCTGTATGTTTCAAGTTCTTTAATTTCCTTCGACCTAGAAAATAGGTGTTCTCCGGGTAGAATTGCTCTTTGCAGAGTCGCTTGAAATCGTCCCATAACTCTAGCCTAATGGTCCATGCCTCGATCTCGGCATGTTTCGAGCGCCACCATTGTTTAGCGTCATCCGTTAGGTACATACTCGCGGTGCTGGCCTTTGGACCATCGTCGAGTGCACTCACTCGGAAGTATTGTTCCATGTCGAAGATGAAGTTATCGACTTCTTTAGAATCTCTCGCCCCACTATACTTGAGGGGTGTAGGCGGCTTCACCTTAGGAGTTCCATCAAAACTCCTGTCCGCGGCCATTTTCATCAAGGTATTGCACATGTTCTCGAGTTGCTCGACTTTTTCATAGAGATAACCCATATCCGAGTTATACTCTTTCGGAATCGCCTCTTCGACGGCCACAAGGCGGTTCTCGTGCCTCTTTATAGACTCGTCTACGGCCTCGAAGCGGCCATCATGCCCCTTTACCGTCTCATCAACTACTTGGTGAGTACTCTCCAAACTCACAATGAGAGCCTCCAAGGATGGAATTTTCTCGTCCATCAATCTTTGTAAAGCCGCCACTCTGGCCTTAATGTCACTTTTGTTCCCACTTGGATCTACCGCCTTTTATACCATCATATACAGCAGCCCATCAAGAAGATCGGGCTCTGATACCAAATGTCACGGTCCGACACTTTGAGTCGGGGCGTGACGTGCACCCTTGTCTAAACACTCGACAAGAATGCAAGCGAGAGCGTCAAGCACTAGTGTTTGTCAAGCACTAGTGCATTCGTAATCAGTCTCGGATTGTGGGTGTCGGAATTCTAGTCTCGATCGACACACACGGGCTTGTTAGTGAAGTGAAGGCAAGAGTCGTTCACAAGAAAGCAACAACAAGCAATAAGAAGGCAACTTGGTGGGAAGTAGATTTTTGATTGACTAGTACTCCCCAAAGAGGGAAATTTGATAGTTACATCCTGGTAGCAGGAAACATTGAAAGTGTAGAATAGCGATATACCTATTTATGGAAAGAAAAGCTATGCTAACTATGCTAAACTAGGAAAATATTTACTAAAAATATACAAGACGAAATGAAACTACATAGCATAAATAAACCTAAGGGTTCGAAGTGTGCGGATCGTCACGCCGCGCCTTTTGCCACGGTCTATGTTTCAATAAAAGTTCGTGCCTAAGCCCAACACGACACGACCCCTCTCTGTCGGGCCCCACTAACGGCCCACATGCTGGCATGATGGGCTGGCCCCCATAAGCCCATCTATATAAAAATCTATATCTATCTATATAAAAATAGGGTTTTTCTAAAATGTGCCCTTATGGAACATGTTAATAATCCTTAAAAGGAAAGTTTAACAATAAATATGGCAATGAAATCTGAAAAATGTTTAATTATGTCAATTTTTCATGATATTTATTGTTAAATTTTCCTTTTAAGGATTATTAACATGTGCCCTTAGGGCACATTTTAGAAAAGCCCATAAAAATATAATAAAAGAACCACTACACATCATCCTGTACACGTGTCGCTCTCTCATTAAAAATTTTCCCGTCTAACTACAAACCTATGGAATTTACCCTTAAATATGTCTAAAGTGACATTTTTTTACTAAGCTATAATTTGGGTATTATTTATTTCCAAATACTTTCCTTAATTTACACGTCTAATTAAAGTGTGCTATGGGCTCAATTAATTTATCTTATGATAATTCCCAAAAATAAACCATTATAATCTATTAACACTTGCTGTTTAATTATAGCCCATATTATAATTACCAAAAAATAATCTATTAACACTTTCGAATAATACTAGCCTTTTGATTTACCGTTTAAAAAAAGATGTATTATAAGATACACTTACATTTTTTACAATCATCTGTGTTTTGGTTAATACGTTACTTTTAACCTTAAACCAGTGATTAATTTTACAATTACTCAAATGCTCCTCAAGAAACCATTTGTTATACAACATGTATTACGAGAAACTAAAACTATTTATAGTAATGATTTTATCATAACTTAATAACGTAAAGAATCGTTTTATATAAAATTTATTAGTTATTTTTATATTAGAAATTACAAACTTTTCCTAAATGAGTTTCTAATTTCACAAATTTTTAGTTTAGACCGTTTTACTTAAGATGACACTTATAACCGATTAAAATAAGACAAAATAAAAGATGAGATGTGAAAGGTCTTAATTTAAAACGGTCTTAAGGACAATAGCAATAGGGATAAAGAAAAAGTTTCATATCTTATAAGGAGCTCCTTAGCCATTGATCTACTTACATAATAAGGAGCTCCTTATATGAAACCGGTTTATAAAGTAAAAAATCGGTTTCACGTTAGAAAAATGAGAGGAGAAAGGGGACCACGTTGAAAGTATGAAATTTATTATCATTGAGGAAAATTAAGAAGTTCTATAATTAATGATGTGTGTTGATGTGTTAATGAAAAATTTAATATGACTACTATTCTAATTTATTATTTATCTATGTTAGCTAATAGAAGTAATTAAAGGTTTTTCATATATGACATACAATTAATATTGACCACATAAATTATTTTACTCCGTAAGTATAAAAGTGTCTTACAATAACAATAAGTCAAAAAGCATAACCCACATATTTTTTAACTTTTAATTTGATATGAATTAATAGTAACTTCTACTATTATACTAGGTCTTCCGCCTTATGATAAAACGGTCTTACAACTATATACTATAAATTCTTTGCATATTATTTACGTACATATATTATTATATATGAGTACTAAATTTACAGTTTGTGGGCAGATTTTTTGACGTATATTGGCGGTTCTAAATGTCACAATTAGCCAATTACCAATGAGTGTTTTTCAATATAACTATATTCTACTAAGGGTGTTATTGGGTAAAACGGTTTATATTAATTTAGTTAAAATCATGTATTAAAATTCTATATATACCCTCACCAAAAATATGAGAAGTAAATAAGTAATGAGCTTTAGTCTTCAAGCAAGCAAGGTTCTATTGGGCAAACGGTGGAAGCAAGCAGATTTATAATAAAGAATAAAGTTGGAAAAATATGTTCAACAAGGTTTACTGTCAAATTAAACCAGCTGAAAAAAAAAGGTTTAATAATTAGTAGATTATATGACAATTATATTATTTTAAAAAATTTTAAAAAATCATTTTATATGATCCATTAATACTACGTCTTTAATAACTTAACTTTATATGGTCCTTATCGTTTTCAAAAATAACACAAAGATTGTGTATTAGTGTAAAAATATGTGGAAAAAATCGTGAAGATGTATAGGTCTTAAGCAATACGATACTTATTTTGCACGTGTACCTTTTAATTTTAATTCTTGTATATTGTGATTATTGGTAAAGAATAAGGATGTTAATGGGACGGGTATAATGGGTGTTGCAGTACTCTCGCCCCCGTTGGGGTGTGTATGGGTAGAACATTCGCGAATGGGTACCAGTAAAAAATTTTCATCAGTGATGGATGATGGGTCGTGGAACGGGGGTAGAGTTTGCGACATACCCACTTAATACCCGCCTACACACAAAATATGGTTTATGGTTTCATTATTTAAGAATTTTGCTAATTATTTTAATAAATGATTTTTAAAACTTACGGGACGGGAGTAAATCGCTTACATTCGAAGTTATCATTGATATGAAATAAAATATGAGTATAAGCACATTGACTTATGAGTTACAAATGCTTGGGTGAAGATATGAGACACAGACATAAATTAGTCTTCACCCATTATAATACCAATTATATATCATTTGGTTTGATTGTTAGGAGTATTATAAAAGTTAAATATCTATCAGTAATGTATTTTAATTTGTATGTGTAAGATGTACATTCATACTAATATTAAATAATATTATAACTATAAAATTTCAGATGACTATTAATATATTTTTTATACATGTTTGCACGGGTGCTAAGCTAGTATACATGTAAAAAGGATAACATTTTTTGTTTGATAGACTGGCAGGCCCAAAGCCCAAAAAGAAAAGCTAGAGGTGGGCTGACACTAGACCTGACAAACAGATCAAGTCGTGTCGTGTTCGTGTTCATGTCAATTTTAAACGGGTCACCACTACCCCAATCCTAACCCGACCCAATTACATAAATGGGTCATTTGTCTCAACCCTAACCCAATCCATTTAATTTATCTATAACCCAACCCGACTTATTTAACTCATTTATCTTTTACAAGGTCATGTTTAACCCATTTATCTTTTAGCGGGTCATTTTTAACTCACTTAACCCGTTTAACCTAATAAACTAATAAAATAAACCAAACTTTATAAGCCTATTATCCCACATTAAGAAATGAAAATGCTTATTTTTAAGTTGTTTGGGTGGATTATTGACACTTTTAAATAAGCGGGTTATTCGTGTCGGGTTCGTGTCGAAATAGCTCAACCCTAACTCGACCCATTTAAGTTTCGTATCGTGTCCATGTCAACCCAATTACTTAAATGGGTCACAACGTCTTGGCCTTAACCTGCTAACTTCGTTTTGGATTCATGTCGTATTTTCGGGTCGTGTCAATAATTGCCACCTTTAGCTGACACACCCAAAAACAACACACACATTCTCATTTAGGACCGATATATCGATCATAACTGGGATGACAATCGATCCCAAATCCAGTCTAGATCCAACGGGTCGGATCTCGATCGCAATATTTTGGATCCAGTGGATATAAATATAGATCGGATCCATATATACATAAAAACGAACCCGGATATGGATCAATATGGTTGAGATCTATATCTTACTCTAAATGCATTTTTATTCTATTTTAAAATGAAATTTAAAAAATAAATTAAATAAATAGTAAAACTATGTAATTTTCTTAAAGTTTTTTCATAAACTAAGTTATGATTTCTTTCTCATGTAACACTTTTCGATTGCAAAAGATTCTTTGTTACCACTGTGACACCCTTAAAAATAGCGTTAATTAAACACGTAAAATCTACAGAAAAACTGACAGCATATGTTTGTAAATGGTTCAACTAGACAAAACCTGTAATTTTTAAAACTTTCCTAAACCATTCACAAACATCTCCAACTTAAGAGAGTGCCCAAAACCTGCAAAAGCTAACAACTAATTTACATGTCATGGCTAACGATAAGAAATATAATGATACAAACCAAAATCAAAGAGGGAGACATATGTCCCTTCAAAATATATACACAACCAAAAGTTAAAAGGTTTACTACAAAAATAGTCAAACTAGGTCCAAGGTTCTTTTGCTCACTAGCTCGTCCGTGTACCCCAACTAAGCATCATCAACCTGTCAATCGCATTTTATACAAACACGAAAGCCACAATTCAGTGGGGAGTAACTTCGAGTCCTCCCAGCCACGAAATGTCATATTTAATGTAACATGTAGTGTAACATGTAAACAAAATGATAAACAATTTAACTAACAAGTATTCTAACCTATGAATACTAAACTGACCAAATTAAACTATCATGTGAAACATATAACAAGCAGTAACCCAAACTTTATCAATTGTAACCGGCTTACATCTCACCTATTACAATTCATAAAATCACCATACAAGAAAGGGCAATATATCAAAGACAGGCATAAGTTCTTAGTACGGTCAATAGTCACTCTGTAACTCGAGTCTATACCACGAGGTAGGGAAGGTAATCGAACCGATATCTTGGCTCAGAGGTTCTATCAAAACATGGACAAGACACAACACAACCCTAGCCTAAAATCTGCGCAGACCTAGACATGCGGATACACACCACCGCACCCAAGACCCACAATTTTTCTAAAACAAAGTGAGTACCATAAGGAGTCCACCAAAGGGTTGGCTAGTACTTAAGCTGACCACTTACTATCAAAACAAGTAACGAGGTCATGCCCCAACTTGGATATAACCCCACCAAGTCAGGAACACAAAGGCTATTAAGCAGTGAACATATACTCGTCAAAGACTATAAAGACCTATCTATGACAACCACAACAACCTGCAAGAAGTATTCAATACAAATTCCATTTCTAGCAATATTAACAATATCAAAGGTTTTAGGGAATCTAGGGCCGTTTCTACAATATAAGAAGCTACTCAAATCAATTAACTACACATGTGAAATAAAAATATAATAAATGGCCTAAAACAAGAAAAGGGCCGATTATCCAATTCATATAAAATTTCATCCAACCGAATTTTTACCCGCAACCCCAGTCCTGCGACAGGTACGAGTTAAATTGCGGCTGACCAATCACTCAATTGACTGACATCGAATCAGTCAAAGGGACTAAGGCTCAGTTTTCGGCACAATCATCAAAACATTGCATGAAAAACCGCGAAACAAGCAACGGGCTGACCCGGGCCAGCCGTGGGCCTGCCGTGGGCCTGCACGGGCCTGCCGAGCCTGCTGGGCCTGCTGGCCGCCACCCCCACTCCTCCATTTCTCCATTTTTGTTCAGTTTAACATCGTCTGAAACATCAATTAATCATTCCTATACTAATATGTTAACTTAAACTAACAAAAGACAAGCATTAGACATGCATGTAACCCATTTTATCATGTGAAAATTTACTACTCAAACAAAAATCACAAAAACATACAAAAAGCAAAGAATGTGACGATTATTCGTCGAGTAACTCGAAATATGTTACCTTAAGCTAGAAAATGAGCAATTAGCACCTTGAATACCAAACCCTAATATACACTAGCCACTATCTTCAATAATATACGAGTCCCCAAACTCGTCTTCCAAATCTTCACCTAAATAAGCAATAAAAACACAATAATAAGTATAAAAACCGAAATTATGCCAAAATCGTCTTAAACCAACATCAAGAAAACTGAAATTAAAACATACTAGGTTGTAGATCTCGAAGAGAGGATTCCGAAAATATAAATTTTGTGAAAAACGGACTAGTAACGAAGAAATTATGATGAAATTTGCTTGGATTTTGTATTTTGATGGTGGTTTTTGGTTTTGGAAGGTTTTAGAACATAGAGGAAGATGAAGTTGGTAAGAAAAATCAGAAAAAGGAAGGGGAAAGGAGGTGCCGCGGGAAAAGGAAAGGAAAGGAGGAAGGGAGCGGGTTTTTAGTCGGGATTTTACGAGTCGGTTTTGGCTCGTTTCGATAATAATTAGAACCGCTTGTCAAATGCAAATTCCGACAAGACCAAAGTTCTTAAACACAAGATTACAAGAAAATTGAATACTCATACGACCCATTTCCAAAATCGTTTGCCCAATTTTCAAAAGGGTTGTCATTTTTTTCCCGATATGCCCATTTTTCGAAATAAAAAGTTTTTACACGGTTTAAACTATTTTTAAACATTTCGAAACTATCAAAATAAATACTTTACTTCAAAATATAATAAAATTATATTTCTTTGAATTATTATTACTTCAAATACATTAATATCAAATTTTACTTGATTAATAAATTACTTCCGCAATATATTAACGGTCCGAAATTACGGGGTGTTACAATCACCCCTCCTTTAAAAAAGTTTCGCCCTCGAAACTTAGAAGGAGAAATTATAGTATACAACATCTTAATAATATAATCATAAGAAAAATATAGGTATCTTTTCAAAGAAACGGTGATACTCTTGTTGATGGACAAGAACATCCACATTCATATCAAGATATATAAAAATATTTCTACACCAATAAATGAGAAAACCCATTATTGGGACGTCTCCAATAACGAGATTTAACACTCATTAATGTTAAAACCATTAAAAATCATAAAAGCATTTTCAAAATTTTAGTTTAAAGTTCTATAATAAGAATAATATTTTTACTAATTATGATTAAATACGGCTTAGTAACTCGGAAAAAGAGTAAGAAAAAGGAATACCTTACGGAAATAAATCAAAATTTCATTTTCAAATCTTTAAAAATAGGTTAGGTTTGCAGAAGTGACATAAAGTTTTATGAATGAATCGAAACTGGTAGCTTGAAAGTTTAGAAGTCGTACAAAAAAAAGAAAGTAACTTAGATAGCATAAAAACAAAGTATGTTAAGAGAGCTCAAACTTAATCAACAAGAGAGCTATAATGAATTTCATGGGGTAAGAATTGAAGTCGAACCTAACAGGGTGTCAAAGATGGAGTTTCATAGGTTACCAACATCAAACTTATGAGAAGAGTATGATGAAGTAAGGAAGAGAGGTATGAGCGGTAACGCTCATGATCAAGGAAGAAGGGAGATTAGACAACAAGGAAACGCATGGACACTCTTATCTCAAACAACAACATCACTCAAAACGGTTCCGAAAACTTCCTAACAACAAAACTCATAACCACATCACTCCCAAGGGTTTCCTCAATCGCTTATGTTACCTCTTCCTAATATATTCCCTGGAACAAGATATTTCACTATAAGTGTGATCTCATCGCTACAAATCCTCAAACATCCCGAAACAACTTTCACAAGCCTAAGGTCAAGGCTTCCAACAAAGTTATATTCGTATCCAACTAGTGTCAACTATGGGTTCCTCAAATATTCTACAAGGTTCTCATTTCAAAACAAGGTAGTAACATACCAACCCCAAAATCCGAAAAATCAATAGGATCTCAAGTTCCTCTATCCTTTTACTTATTAAGGATTGCCAAAAGCGGAACTACACTCAGCTACACTCAGCTACAACACCGTCCCATCATCTCAAGTACTCAATGCGACCTCAAGGTGTATAAAACTATAGGATTAACAAATTCTTCTCAATACTAAGTCTCTCTCAACTCAAGAACTCTCAAGAGCCAACTAATACCAAATCACATCACCAATCCATTCTGGTCATCAACATTCCCAAGGAGTATTCTTTCATGTTTGATATCCTAAACTTACTTACCATCAAATTCTCAAGGAACAAGGTCATAATTGTAACAACACTTTATCACCTCAGAGTTCCTAAAACCATAAATTGAAATTATGTTCCTTAGCCTAACAATTGGTGTCAACCATACCACTACCCTTTCTAGTTACCAAAACAAGTGCTAAAACCTCCCAATAATGTAGCTTACTCTCACTCTCATACCATACCTCAAGTAGTAATCAATATCACTCACTAAAACCAATTAATAATCCCACATTTAACATTTCTCACACGGTAACATATACATTATCAAACCCTCATTTCCAAAGTGATTATGGAAGCCAATCACAAACTCGACTACTTAGTCAATCCTATATCCTCATAACTCTGTAAACATGGTCAACAAGGTACCAACTATACTAAGGAGATAAGGAGTGATAACGGGATAGAGAAACGGTAAAATATTTTCGAAGGGTGCATGAGCCTGACAAGTTAGGAAACTAAGGAGTCGGACCGTAAAGATAACGGTTGGCAAAAATAAGAGGTATTCGAGTTAAGAAGATATCTCGGGCAAGAAGAAGACACGTAAACTTTGGCATAAAAACAGGGTTCAATGATCGTTAAAGAGAAGGAAAGGAGAACAGAAGCGGCATAATGAAAGGGTTACTGCTTACCAAACACTCATCAAAGCTTATGATCGATATGGTAAGGTTACATCACTAAGGTGCTCAACAAAGCCTCAAAAGTCCACCAAATCATAGGACTAACAAGGACTCCACAAGGGTAGGTATTTCTCAACTCAATTGGTTCTAAGAGCCAAAATCAATTCACCACACAAACTCATTTGTTACCACCCATGTCCCAAAGTATCTCCTTTACAATTCTCGTCATTGAACTTCACTTACTATGTCATCCCCAAGTACCATAGCTTGTCTACTCCATCATCTCACCACTTAATACTTCTAGTCTCCGATACCATAAATTAGAATCACATCCTTGAACTCACGAACTACATCGAACAACATTCCACCAAAATTCCCAAATCCAGATATGATTAATAAGGTCAACCACGTGTTCTCAAATTTCGAAAGGTCAACAAGGGCTACTCTATACTAGATTTGGTCAACTCAAAAGGTTTAACAAACTAATTAATTCCAAAGTACGATATCAATCCATTAAGCAACATCAATGTCCTATTGTATTCCTTTCAAGGCCTACAAGGATTAGTGTTAACTATCATTCCTTTAATTCTCCACAGGAAACATCGAGACTCAAAAATGAAATAGCTCAGGTTCATTCCATCTTATGTGCTATGGTAGTACCCATGCTCAATCATCTATAACAAACAAGCTCTCAATAGACATAAATCCCAAGGTGTTTCTCATTTCACTAAGTTTTCATATCAAGCACAACTAACAAGACTAACCAAAGGATCCCAAGTTATATTCTCCTATACAACTCAAACCCTAAACAATCAATTTCTCAACTCGTTCACGCCCTCCAATGATACATTCTCTCAAAACTGGGTTCTCTTGAACAAGGGAACTATCCTGCGGAATAAAAGGAAGGTGTCCACAAGGACTCTTATTATAAGAAGAAAACGAACCAAGGATGAATCGGGAGAAAGAATAGAAGAGTAGTTACCAAGGTGAGAGAAGAGGAATTAAAAAGACGAATAAACAACGAGATTGGAAGATTAAGGTAAGATACACTGAATACGAAAAGAAGTATCGAGAAAGTGGAAACATTCTTCATTTGGCATAACCAATCTTCAACATTCGGCAACGGCCACTCAGTCTTGGTCACCAACGAGTAAGATCACGGTCATAGCTTCAACGGCACAAAAATTAATAACTAACAATTAACAAACCCAGCTGGTAAGATTGCATTATCTACGTTTCTTGGAGAGCCATCTTGCAAAATAGAACATTGGTTAGAACCTAACAAATAGCAATCACAAACAGACTACCACATAAAATCCTAAATCTACCCATCCTACCCATCTCTCAAGTTTATTATTTAAAGGTCAAGTGATTTTAAGTGGGGTGCACAAACGTGCGTCGGGAGCAACAAGCTCTGATACCAACTGTGACACCCTTAAAAAGAGCGTTAATTAAACACGTAAAATCTACAGAAAAACTGACAGGATATGTTTGTAAATGGTTCAACTAGACAAAACCTGTAATTTTTAAAACTTTCCTAAACCATTCACAAACATCTCCAACTTAAGAGAGTGCCCAAAACCTGCAAAAGCTAACAACTAATTTACATGCCATGGCTAACGATAAGAAATATAATGATACAAACCAAAATCAAAGAGGGAGACATATGTCCCTTCAAAATATATACACAACCAAAAGTTAAAAGGTTTACTACAAAAATAGCCAAACTAGGTCCAAGGTTCTTTTGCTCACTAGCTCGTCTGTGTACCCCAACTAAGCATCATCAACCTGTCAATCGCATTTTATACAAACACGAAAGCCATAATTCAGTGGGGAGTAACTTCGAGTCCTCCCAGCCACGAAATGTCATATTTAATGTAACATGTAGTGTAACATGTAAACAAAATGATAAACAATTTAACTAACAAGTATTCTAACCTATGAATACTAAACTGACCAAATTAAACTATCATGTGAAACATATAACAAGCAGTAACCCAAACTTTATCAATTGTAACCGGCTTACATCTCACCTATTACAATTCATAAAATCACCATACAAGAAAGGGCAATATATCAAAGACAGGCATAAGTTCTTAGTACGGTCAATAGTCACTCAGAACTCGAGTCTATACCACGAGGTAGGGAAGGTAATCGAACCGGTATCTTGGCTCGAGGTTCTATCAAAACATGGCCAAGATACAACACAACCCTAGCCTAAAATCTGCCTTGAGACCTAGACATGCGGATACACACCACTACACCCAAGACCCACAATTTTTCTAAAACAAAGTGAGTACCCTAAGGAGTCCACCAAAGGGTTGGCTAGTACTTAAGCTGACCACTTACTATCAAAACAAGTAACGAGGTCATGCCCCAACTTGGATATAACCCCACCAAGTCAGGAACACAAAGGCTATTAAGCAGTGAACATATACTCGTCAAAGACTATAAAGACCTATCTATGACAACCACAACAACCTGCAAGAAGTATTCAATACAAATTCCATTTCTAGCAATATTAACAATATCAAAGGTTTCAGGGAATCTAGGGCCGTTTCTACAATATAAGAAGCTACTCAAATCAATTAACTACACATGTGAAATAAAAATATAATAAATGGCCTAAAACAAGAAAAAGGCCGATTATCCAATTCATATAAAATTTCATCCAACCGAATTTTTACCCGCAACCCCGATCTGCGACAGTGCGGGTTAAATTGCGGCTAACCAATCACTCAATTGTCGACATCGAATCGGTCAAAGGGACTAAGGCTCGGTTTTCGGCACAATCATCAAAACATTGCATGAAAAACCGCGAAACAAGCAACGGGTGACCCGGGAACTGCCGTGGCTCGCACGAACTCTTGGCCGCCACCCCCACTCCTCCATTTCTCCATTTTTGTTCGGTTTAAATTAAATCGAAACATCAATTAATCATTCCTATACTAATATGTTAACTTAAACTAACAAAAGACAAGCATTAGACATGCATGTAACCCATTTTATCATGTGAAAATTTACTACTCAAACAAAAATCACAAAAACATACAAAAAGCAAAGAATGTGACGATTATTCGTCGAGTAACTCGAAATATGTTACCTTAAGCTAGAAAATGAGCAATTAGCACCTTGAATACCAAACCCTAATATACACTAGCCACTATCTTCAACAATATACGAGTCCCCAAACTCGTCTTCCAAATCTTCACCTAAATAAGCAATAAAAACACAATAATAAGTATAAAAACCGAAATTATGCCAAAATCGTCTTAAACCAACATCAAGAAAACTGAAATTAAAACATACTAGGTTGTACATCTCGAAGAGAGGATTCCGAAAATATAAATTTTGTGAAAAACGGACTAGTAACGAAGAAATTATGATGAAATTTGCTTGGATTTTGTATTTTGATGGTGGTTTTTGGTTTTGGAAGGTTTTAGAACATAGAGGAAGATGAAGTTGGTAAGAAAAATCAGAAAAAGGAAGGGGAAAGGAGGTGCCGCGGGAAAAGGAAAGGAAAGGAGGAAGGGAGCGGGTTTTTAGTCGGGATTTTACGAGTCGGTTTTGGCTCGTTTCGATAATAATTAGAACCGCTTGTCAAATGCAAATTCCGACAAGACCAAAGTTCTTAAACACAAGATTACAAGAAAATTGAATACTCATACGACCCATTTCCAAAATCGTTTGCCCAATTTTCAAAAGGGTTGTCATTTTTTTCCCGATATGCCCATTTTTCGAAATAAAAAGTTTTTACACGGTTTAAACTATTTTTAAACATCTCGAAACTATCAAAATAAATACTTTACTTCAAAATATAATAAAATTATATTTCTTTGAATTATTATTACTTCAAATACATTAATATCAAATTTTACTTGATTAATAAATTACTTCCGCAATATATTAACGGTCCGAAATTACGGGGTGTTACAACCACTGTATTTTATGTAACTTTTTTTCGATATCTTTCCAACTTTGTTTTTTAACATTTGCATTCTAAAACGGGGAGTATAAAAAAAGTAGTATATTAAGTTGTAGTATGCCCCAAAAAACTACGTAATATTTTAATATTTGAAAAATAAATTTTTTTACGTTAAATGGATACGGGATAGATCCAGATCCAGTTCAGATCCTATGGATCTGGATATAGATATGAGAAATTGTTCGTCCATGGACTGGACAATGAGTTTCAATGTCCCCTTCGTGGTCGGACTTTTAACCGAATTTATTTGTTTTAAGGTCGTTTTACGTAACGTATTTAGTTTCTTTTTCATTTTATTTTATAGTCTAATTATTATCTAAATTTCATTAAATGGGTATCAGGAGAGAATTTGGGTGATAATTCCGTTGATTACAATCCATTATTTGTCACGAGTTTAGACTTTGCAACGTGTTGATTACAAGTTATTTATTTTTGTTTTTTAAAGTTTTGTGGGCTTTGGGAGAGTTTGAGAGAAGAGGGAGAGAGTAGGTTTAGTGTGAAAAATATATTTCGTCTTTTGGAATGAAAATGATGTTAATATTTTACAATTTCGGTTTAAGAATTTGGGCTCCTAATATTCCGAAAACCGGGTAGATTTGTAGGGAGTTATTGGCAAACAGTAACTCTCCTATAGGACCGTCCTATAGCATAGGACGGGCCCAATAGAAAGTTTTAGCCCAACAAAAAGAAAGTCCCATTCAAAAGAAATTAAAAGCTGAGAACTGCCATCAACTAAACCTCCAACATTCCAGCGTCGTGTCTCCGTTGCCTCGAGTTTGCAATCACCGTCTCCACCATGTCTGTAATCGCCGCCACCACCACCACCTTTGCAAACACCTACCCAACCACCTTTGAGGCTGTAAAGAAAAGGACTTAGAAAATAATCATACAAAATGTAACTTGCACAACAACCAAAGCAACAAAGGGAAAGTCAGAAAAGAAGCTGATGATAGAGGAAGCTAGCTGCCAGCTTGCTTGTACTACATTCAAGCTTTGTATCACAGTTCATATGGTTATCCACTGGTTAATAACCAGGAATGTACTTATTAAAACAAGTTCAACTGTATTCTATTCATCATTAACAAATATACATGAACAACTACAAACTTATCTTCAATGCTTGACACTGTCTTCTACTTCCTATTGGCAATCTTTAATGCATCAATATGCTAAACTCAATATGGTATCAGAGCCTCATGATGAGGAGACTGATAACCACCATATGGTTGAGCATTTACTACCATTTACTCAGCTGAAGTACTTCTTCTCTGCCTATATATAGAACAGGTTCTTAACCTGTTAAGCTCACCAATCCTACCTTCTTTTTCTTCTGTCTTTCTTCCCCATCTTTTCTATCTCTCAAACAATGGCAATGGAAAATCCCTTCACTGTTGAAAATACTGATAATACCCACATAATAGCAACACCTTCAGTCATGTAACCCACTGATCCATTGTACTTACATCCTGGTGAATGTGCTCATCCTTTGGTGGTGGACACCAAACTGTCAGGCATTGAAAACTACCTCGAATGGAAAAGACAGATGGAAATTGCCATCTGTTCTAGGAGGAAATTAGGCTTCTTAACTGGGGTGGTCAAAAGACCTTCTAATGATCCTCTGAAGGAAGCTGCCTGGGAAACGTGCAACAGCTTGTTGATCAACTGGATCCACCAAAATGTGGAAAAATCCATCAAGAAGTCTGTGTTGTACACCAGAACAGCAAAAGCAATATGGGACTACTTGCAAAAACAGTTCTCTGTAAGTAATGGGGCCAGGAAATTCAGACTCAATAAGGATTTGGATGACCTGGAACAAGGTGACAAGGATATCTATGAATACTTCACAGAACTCAGGATTTTATGGCAAAATCTTGAGATCATGAGTGATTGGCCACCATTTACACAGGTCACTCCTGAAGTGAATGCCTGGTTGGATGCACAACACAAGGAACAAGAAGAAAGGAAACTGTTCCAGTTCCTCAATGGCCTCTACTCCTCATATTCCACCATGAGGACCAATGTATTGATGATGTCCCCACTACCAACAGTGGTAGAGGCTGCTGCTATGTTCCAACATGAGGAGGCTCAAAGGAGGAACTACATACAAGTCTAATGAGAAGGTGGTTGTTGAGAACTCTGCTTTCTTTGTTGGCTCTGGATCTGGATATGGCCAGAAGGAACCTGATTCCAACACTCTCAACCTTCCCTCTTGTCAAGCTTGCAACAAGAAGGGCCTGCGGGTTAATATCCGTATACTACCCTTTAATTGCAGGACTATAACGTAAATTTAAACATGCAATTTATAGTCATAAAACGAAAAACATAATGAAATGATTAATGTATAGAAATCAACCTCGGGTCCTTTGATGCACGGCGTAAAGAACAGAAATCAAACCAGATTCCCTCCTAATTGTTGCACCCAAGACCTTGTCCGAGATATGCCCTTGTGCTAGATGGTGTTCTCCGATTGCTTTGCAATATTGGGAGAACTGATGTGTGTTTTTCTTTCGAGATGAGAGATCTCAGGTTTCAGAGAGAAAATTAATCTCTAAAACCCTAATTCTTTTCACTAATGACGATTAGGTTAACATGAAGGAGGAGGCTCTCCTTTTTGTTCTCCTAATTCGGCCAAGCCGAGTCCATGGGGAGGAAATGGGCTTTTCCATTTCCTCTTCTATTTGACTCGTAGTCCGAACCCTAATGGCTAAATGTATATGACGCGGTTTTTAAGTTATTATCGGTTATCGGAAATTAAGGCATCAGCTAATAATACGGGTTAGCTGAATTATTAATACGTGTCCGACAAAAACAGTATTGTATAATTATTCAATACACATTAATTAAATATAAATCGCTTATATTTAATTTTACGAATTAACTGGTTAATTCGCCTTAGCCCATGATATTTAATCCGTATTAAATATAATATCTCAACATCACATATTTGACTAATTACTAGTCAAATAACTCGGACTAACTGGTTAGTCAATTTTGGCATCTACATGACAGTATTTTCATACCGTCACATCTCTCGAACGTATCCTATAGGTGTGACTTTTAGGGACCAGTTGATCACCGCCATCTGTATGACAATAACGTCAAACTTATCTAGCAAGCCAACCGTTATTGATAAACGTGGATCAACTGATAATAATACCAAAGTATGCCCTTTGATCCTTTTAGAGGTTTATAAGTCCTTGCACTAACTGTTAAGGACACCAACCCCAACAAGCTCCCACTTGTCCGTACAAGTGCATGTGCAATGACGTTATCCGCACTAACTGGAGGACACAAGCTCCAACAAACTCCCACTTGTCCGTACAAGTGTATGTGCGATAACCGATTCTCATATTCATTTAAAAATTTCTCCCACTCAATGTAAAACAATTTGCAGATCTGGATCCGCAAAGGTCGTATTTTACAATCGATCTGTATCTAGAGTGGTTTCCCCGACTAGAGAGTAACTTAAGTGATAAAACGAATTCGTATTTGAGCATGGCCATGCATTTCGATTCTGACTCCTCGAGTGGCCCTGAGAAATATCGAGTACCTGATAAAGGCTGAATATTTCCTTCAACTCGAACTCCTTCCGATCTAAGCGCAGCATGAAATGACCCAGAAAAAATCTACTTGGCCCCCTGTTACGGATGACCGTGAGAAAGAAACCAAAGTCACCCAAAATCTGCCTTAGTCTCAAGAGACAGTCGATAGTCAAAAGAATCGACTCTTAGGATCACCATGGAAGTCCTATCCACGACCGGGCAACGAATGTTATAAAACATTTAGGACTCCACGTCGATGTCACAATAATGTCCTACGAAATATCCATATAAATCGCCTTTGTGATTGGTCAGTCAACCGGTTGACTTATGGCTCGTTGAACCCACCATCAACCAACGTCACAAAATAATTGCCAGAGTTATCAGCTCATGTGGGCAATTAAGGACTGAAAATATATAATGTTCGTTCAGTTCACTTTGTGGTGTTCAAAAATTGTCGTACAATTCCACATGAAAAACAAAATATATATATAAAATATCAAAACGATGATGTCGTATAGAGTACAAAAGAGAATGAATCTAATCCATAAAAGAGTACTACAACTTAGGAACACGTTTAATTCCCATGGAATTAACATGCCCTTCATGCTTATCTTGTCGTAATGGTTTAGTGAGAGGATCTGCTATGTTATCATCAGTAGCAATCTTTTCTATCACTACTTCCTTTTGCTCCACGTAATCTCGGATTAGATGAGCTTTCCGTTGTACATGTCTAGACTTGTTGCTAGACTTTGGCTCCTTAGCTTGGAAGATGGCACCACTATTGTCGCAATAGATGGTGATCGGGTCATTCGAACTAGGCACTACTGAGAGCCCATGTAAGAATTGACGCATCCATATCGCTTCCTTTGTAGCTTCAGACGCGGCATAGTACTCGGACTCGGTCGTAGAATCTCTGTAACAGATTTGTTTCGAACTCTTCCGGTGATGCAGCGCCATTAAGAGTAAAAACGAATCGGATCGAGATTTCGAGTCATCTCGATCCGTTTGGAAGCTAGCATCTCACAGCGTAAGGTTGCGCATAGCGTTTGAGAGCCTCCATAAGTCAATGCCCAATCTTTAGTCCTCCGTAGGTACTTAAGAATGTTCTTGACAGCCAGCCAATGTGGTTCACCTGGATCTTTGTTGGAATCGAATTGTCATACTCAATGCATATGCCACGTCCGGACGTGTGCATATCATGGCATACATGATTGATCCTATAGCCGAAGCATAAGGAATCGTGTGTCATCTGTTGTTTCTCTTCCGGTGTCTCGGTGCTCGAGATCGGCTCAAATGCACCCCTGGAGCCATAGGAAGGAACCCCTTCTTGGAGTTAGTCATCCTGAATCTCTCTAGGACTTTGTCTATGTAAGACTCTGATCGAGAGATAACATCCGTCGTGATCTATCTCGATAGATACGGATGCCTAGAATTCTTTGTGCCTCTCCCAGATCTTTCATCTGGAAATGGTTTTTCAACCATACTTTCACCGAAGTTAAGAGAGGTATGTCATTTCCAATCAGGAGTATGTCGTCAACATACAATATTAGGAAGACAATCTTGCTCCCACTCGACTTGATATATAGACATGGTTCCTCGACCGATCGAGTAAATCCATTTTCTTTTATCACTTGGTCGAAGCGATGATTCCA
This sequence comes from Silene latifolia, assembly GCF_048544455.1. Classification (NCBI taxonomy): domain Eukaryota; kingdom Viridiplantae; phylum Streptophyta; class Magnoliopsida; order Caryophyllales; family Caryophyllaceae; genus Silene; species Silene latifolia. Next base: position 20,375,405 of record NC_133526.1, on the reverse strand, counting down.
ACTCCTTGATGCTTGCTTAAGTCCATAAATGGAACGCTTAAGTTTGCACACTTTCTTAGGATGTACTGGATCAATGAAACCTTCGGGTTGTACCATGTACAACTCTTCCTCCAAAAAGCCGTTTAAGAAGGCGGTTTTCACGTCCATTTGCCAAATTTCATAGTCATGAAAAGCGGCGATCGCTAAGATAATCCGAATGGAACGCAGCATGACTACGGGTGCAAAAATCTCATCGTAGTGCAAACCTGGCACTTGGGTGAAACCTTTAGCAACTAGTCGTGCTTTGTAGATATCTTTTTGACCTTCCACAGAATGCTTTATCTTGTAAAGCCATTTGCATTGAAGGGGACGAACCTAGCGGGTAAGTCAACAAGATCCCACACGTTGTTCTCATACATGGAGTCCATCTCGGATTGCATGGCCTCAAGCCATAGCTTTGAGTCAGAACTAGTCATGGCACCTTTATAGGTTGCGGGTTCACTACTCGTTAAGAGTAGAACGTCATCTATGTCATGTTCCTCGACCATACCAATGTATCTGTCCGGAGGAATAGAGACTCTTCCCGACCTCCTAGGTTCCTCAGGAATATTAACCGCAGCCGGGATTGAAGGAATAGGTTCCTCCAATAGTTGCTCGGTATTTGGTTCTGGAATCTCCGACAGGTCGAAGGTTCTATCACTCTTTGCATTCTCGAGAAATTCCTTCTCTAAGAATGTCGCACTAGCCGCAACAAAAACGCGTTGTTCGGTTGGCGAATAGAAGTAATGACCACGTGTCCCTTTAGGATAACCTATAAAGTATGTCTTGACCGATCGCGGGCCGAGCTTATCTTCAGGTCTCCACTTGACATAAGCCTCGCAGCCCCAAACCCGTATAAAGGACAAGTTAGGGACCGTTCCCTTCCATAGTTCATATGGAGTCTTGTCAATGACTTTAGACGGGCTTCGGTTAAGTATTAGAGCGGTGACATAAGAGCATAACCCCATAATGAATCAGGTAAAACCGTGTGACTCATCATGGATCGAACCATATCAAGTAGTGTTCGATTTCTCCGTTCGGACACACCATTCAACCGAGGTGTTCGGTGGAGTTAAGCAGGGCAATCCCACAGTCCTTTAGGTGTTGATCAAACTCGTGAGAAAGATACTCGCCACCACGATCCGAACGCAGTGTTTTAATCTTTCTACCCAATAGGTTCTGTACCCTATTTTGGTATTCCTTGAATTTCTCAAAGGATTCACTTTTGTGCTTCATTAAGTAGACATAGCCATATCTACTCAAATCGTCCGTGAAAGTGATGAAATACCTATAGCCTTCTCGTGCGGTGATTGACATAGGGCCACATACATCCGTGTGTATGAGTCCTAATAGGTCAGCAGCGCGCATTCCAACACCTTTGAAGGAAATACGAGTCATCTTACCGATGAGACATGATTCACACGTGCCAAATGATTGAAAATCAAAGGCCGAGATAGCTCCATGTTTGATGAGCTGTTTTACGCGTTTCTCATTAATGTGTCCCATGCGGCAGTGCCATAGATACGTTTGATCTTTGTCACCAACCTTTAACTTTTTATTCATTACGTGTAATATTTCATTGGTCTGATCTAAAACATAAATTCCGTTCATGGAGACTGCCTTGCCGTAAATCATATCGTGTAATGAGAAAATGCAAGCATTATTTTCTATTACAAATGAAAAACCAAGTTTATCAAGCGTTAAACCGAAATAATGTTTTTGGAAAGACTAGGTACATAATAGCAGTCATATAATGACAACTCAAATCCGCTAGGAAGCTGGATCACATATGTCCCCTTGGAGATGGCAGCTACTCTTGCTCCATTCCCAACACGCAGGTCCACCTCACCCTTTACGAGGGGTTCGATGTTTCGGAGCCCCTGCACATGATTACACAGATGAGAACCACAACCAGTATCAAGTACCCAAGTTCCGTAACTTGCGTGGTTAATCTCAATCATATGAATAAAAGTAGAAGAGGAAGAAGACATACCAACAGGTTTAACACGACCTGCCTTTAAGTCCTCATGGTATAAGGGACATGTACGCCTCCAATGCCCAGTCTTGTGGCAATGGTGACACTCCATGTTACCATCCTTGCTCTTTGTCACGCCTGATGAGTTGCTCGACTCACCAGGACCACTCTTACCTGAACCTGACTTCTTGAACTTCGCCTTACCTACTGCTAGGTTTGCCTGAGCTTTGCCCTTACCTTTCCCTTTGTTTGACACAACGAGAACATCTTGTTTCATGCTCCCACCGAACTTCATGTCCTTCTCGGTCATGTACGAGGAGGAGTGCGGTTCATGGGGAGTCTTCTTCAAATCATTCATATAGTAATTCGCTCTAAATTGCGAATAACCATCGTGGAGTGAATGAAGAATGCGGTCGATAACAATGTTCTCGCTGATGTTACTGATTAAAGGTCTCGGTTTCTCGACATTCTCAATCATCTGAGAATGTGTGGGCTAACCGGTTGGCCCTTTCGAGTCTCGCATCAAAGAAGCGAGTGGTATGCTCATAGGTCACGATTCTCGGTGCTTTCGAGAATTCCTTGGTGAGCGGGTGAAAATCTTGTTTGCACCATGGGCTATGAAGCGTTTCTGCAAATTGGGTTCCATTGCAAAAATGAGTACGTTTTTAATCGCACCCGCTTCCATACAGAAATCGTTAAACTTGGCGATTTCAGCAGCTCTAGCCGTGGGACCTGGGTTTGCCGGGATGGGCTCTAATAGATATTTGAGCTTCCGTCGTCAGCAGCAGACAGATTCCGTAATGCCGCCTCCCGGTCCGCGAAGTTGGATCCATCATTCTTGATCGAGTAGGCGATTCATCCGATTCATGAAGATCCGAAGCCGGGACTCACGGTCCAATGTGGCACTTGGCATTGGGTTATCGGGAGAACCACCATTTGTTGTTTAGAGTTTAAAATACGTGATCTACACTTGAAAAAAAAGAAAGAAAAACAAAAACGAAATAAGCAACTCATCGAGGTGATTTAAGTCTATTTTAAAATTCATTTTAAACATGTAGACTCTCGCACTTGCATAATTGATCTCCTCAAGAATGATACAAGTGATCCCAAGACTCAATTTCTGTAAATTGATAAGCCAACTGTTTAGCTAATTCTTACGGAAGAACTCTTGGTCGATAGATTTCCGTAAATCCTATCTATAGTCCACCATGATCACAGGATCGTACGAGTGACCATAGTGTTGAGATAAAATAGGTCAATCGGTTCCAACTTACCCGACGTAGAAGGGGTCATATTATGCCTACCGACGAAGAAGGGATTCATTGGAGTTTGACCTATAAAGACCGTTCTCAATTTTTGTTTATACGAGGAAGATCCCATCAACTTAATTATAATTCATTTTAAGTGAACGAATAACTAGCGTCTGCGTGAATGAATCAATTTAGATGATGGCTTAGCATGATCGTGTGACATACGAATGTCAATGAAAACTAACTCGTGACCTCTATATGTGTCAGTTTTCATGCAATAATTAGGTGGTTTGGTTTTTAGGCGGAATATGATGCATATTATCGTTACGAAAAAAAATAAAGGAATGCAATACGTAAATAAAAAGGTCCTAGTGTGGCCTATCCTAGTAAAAGAACATAATACAACTTTGGAATCCATCGTTGGACCCGAAAAGCTTGTCTTGATGTTCCATCTTGATCCAAGTAGCGGGAGTGAGCATCCGGTCTCCATCTTTGGTCTTCTCAAAAATTACAATTAAAATTACAAAATATAGACCTATTTACATTCTAATTAAAAGCGTAATTACAAGTGAAAAATCCAAAACGGAGATACGAGATCTCAAAATACAACCAAGACCGTGTTCCATCATTACGGTAACACGTTCTACTAAGGCCACACTAAGTTACAACCGTTTGCAAAAATTAAATACGTAATAAAAAGGCATTCACGGCATTCAAGATAAACGATAAATAAAAATGCATCAACTAAAAACAAATTCATTCGTGACATAATTCCGTAATTATGTTAAATTTATCCAAACCACCTTTTAATGATTAAAATTCATGTGATAAAACCGCTTCTATCATTTAATTTTAATCCATTACAATCCGTTACTTTAAAAACGCTTTAAAATAACTTAATGGTACGTGTGTGAACCGTTTCACAATCATAGCGAGTGTACTATATCCGTATAAAGTACATATTGAAGCCAAAAGAAAATTTAAATCAAAAGAAACAAATTTTCAAAGCTGTCAAAGACGAAATCCTTCGATCCAGGGACATAAGTGCTCGATCGAGGGACAGAGGGCTCGATCGATCAAGCGCAAGTCGATCGAGAGGTATGCTAATCGGGAGGTACTCGATCGACAGAATCTGGTGGTCGATCGAGGACTTATATCACAAAAAGCGCTCGATCGAGTACGAGGACTCCTCGATCGAGCAGTGGGGTTTTAAAAGCAGGTCGATCGAGTACAACAAGGACTCGATCGAGCAAAAACTTGTCAGAAAAACCACTCGATCGATTAAAAACTTGGTCGATCGAGTGCCAAAAACTTCTGAAAATTTAAAACCCTCGTGAAACATTTTTCGAGACAAAATCAAATGCAATTTTCGATCAAAAATGCATCAAAACAAATTTGACAATTTACAAAACATGACATATTGTTATAATCTCTGTATAAAACAACAATATGCATAAAAACAAAACGAAAACAAGATGATAAAACCGTGTAAAACATGTCACGGTTTCAACAAGAACAAAAAACGAATCGGTAGTGTATACATGGCACGGAATTCGAGACAAAAAACAACAAGAGCAACCGTGTAAACAGGACACGGTTCCCAATGCAACCAAAAACGCAGCAATAAAAAAAAAATTTCTGCGTGAGAATCATCACTTTGCCGCACGGATTTTTAGACAAAACAAAAATCGTTTCAAGATAGTTTTATGAAAAACACATGGAAAAATTCACGTGGCCTCGCTCTGATACCACTTGCGGGTTAATATCCGTATACTACCCTTTAATTGCAGGACTATAACGTAAATTTAAACATGCAATTTATAGTCATAAAACGAAAAACATAATGAAATGATTAATGTATAGAAATCAACCTCGGGTCCTTTGATGCACGGCGTAAAGAACAGAAATCAAACCAGATTCCCTCCTAATTGTTGCACCCAAGACCTTGTCCGAGATATGCCCTTGTGCTAGATGGTGTTCTCCGATTGCTTTGCAATATTGGGAGAACTGATGTGTGTTTTTCTTTCGAGATGAGAGATCTCAGGTTTCAGAGAGAAAATTAATCTCTAAAACCCTAATTCTTTTCACTAATGACGATTAGGTTAACATGAAGGAGGAGGCTCTCCTTTTTGTTCTCCTAATTCGGCCAAGCCAAGCCGAAGTCCATGGGGAGGAAATGGGCTTTTCCATTTCCTCTTCTATTTGACTCGTAGTCCGAACCCTAATGGCTAAATGTATATGACGCGGTTTTTATAAATCTATTATCGGTTATCGGAAATTAAGGCATCGGCTAATAATACGGGTTATTTGAATTATTAATACGTGTCCGACAAAAACAGATATTGTATAATTATTCAATACACATTAATTAAATATAAATCGCTTATATTTAATTTTACGAATTAACTGGTTAATTCGCCTTAGCCCATGATATTTAATCCGTATTAAATATAATATCTCAACATCACATATTTGACTAATTACTAGTCAAATAACTCGGACTAACTGGTTAGTCAATTTTGGCATCTACATGACAGTATTTTCATACCGTCACATCTCTCGAACGTATCCTATAGGTGTGACTTTTAGGGACCAGTTGATCACCGCCATCTGTATGACAATAACGTCAAACTTATCTAGCAAGCCAACCGTTATTGATAAACGTGGATCAACTGATAATAATACCAAAGTATGCCCTTTGATCCTTTTAGAGGTTTATAAGTCCTTGCACTAACGGGGTTGGTGTCCTTAACAGGGCCATCCAAAGGAGAAATGTTGGAGGATAATTGGATATCCTGCGGATCACCCTGTGTCAAAAAGATTCCCTGAAAATTCACAAGAGTACAAGCTCAGACATGGGACTCAGGGTGGCTTTCAGAATGCCTATCAGGGTGGTCATCAAAGTGGATATCAGGGTTCAGGCTCCAAGAACTACAGATTTGGTATGAACAAGGGTAAACAAGGTGCTGGTTTCAAGCATGGAAAATTTGCTGCTAATGCCATGATAGGTGAAGGCCAATCCAACTCTACAGGGTCCATCACTTTGACTACTCAACAATTTGAATAGCTGATGAGCAATCAGAGTGGCAAAGGCAGCTATCCCGAAACTGAGGATGAGCTTGAGGCCAACTTTGTAGGTATGGCTTATCTAAACCGTAGCTATGCTTCTAACACCACACACGAGTGGATAATAGACTCTGGAGCCTCTAACCACATGGTTTCAGATCTTAATGTCTTGGAAAATATAAAAATCTTGAACAATAAACACAAGATAAATCTACCTAATGGAGAGACCACCACTGTGTCTCACTTAGGTACATACACATTTGATAATGGCCTGACTCTAAAGAATGTCCTATTTGTCTCTGCCTTCAAACATAATCTATTATCAGTTCAAAAACTAACACAAGATGAATGTTGCTATGTGATATTTTATGCCAAGTTTTGTGTCATTCAGGACTTTCATACCAGGAAGACTAAGGGAATTGGAAGAGAAACCAAGGGTGTTTATTACTTATTAAATAATGACAGCCAGTCACACCCTAAGTTAGTTAATCAATCTGCTAAGATGAAATATCCAACTCTATGTAATGCTAATGTTTCTATTGAAATAGGACAGGATTCAGGTGGCATTTTTTCAAAGCCTTGTAATGCACCTGATCCTATGTGTAATGGTCTGCCTAATATCAATGATAAGTACTCTGATGTTTGGCACTTGAGAATGGGACATGCTTCTGATGACAAATTAAAGTATATTCCAACTATTCACAAATATAGCACACAAAAATCCAAAAGAATTTGTAACACATGTTCCATGGCAAAACAAACCAGGCTACCATTTCCTATCAAACTTAACAGAACCACTGGGATTTTTGATCTGGTTCATGTGGATGTATGGGGACCATGCAGGAAAGAAACAAGAACCAAACATAAATATTTTCTTACACTGGTTGATGACTACAGCAGGGCTACTTGGGTTTATCTGATGCACCATAAATCTGAGGCTGCTCAAATGCTTAAGATCTTTTATACTTTCATAGACAATCAGTTCAACAAGACCATCAAAATATTGAGATATGACAATGCACTTGAGCTCACAGAGGGAGACAGCAAAGAATTTATGTTATCAAAAGGTATCTGGCAACAAACTAGTTGTGTTGACAGACCTCGGCAAAATGGGGTAGTGGAAAGAAAGCACAGACACTTACTTGAGATCAGTAGAGCAATAAGATTTAGCTCTGGCTTACCTTTGTCTTTTTGGGGTGATTGTGTCTTAACTGCTGCTTTCCTCATCAACAGATTGCCTACTCCACTCCTGAAAAACAAGACACCATATGAAGTACTATTTAACAAAGTACCTAATTATGACATGCTAAGAGTGTTTGGGTGTCTAGCAATGGTCTACAATCCTGTGAGAGACAAGGATAAATTCCTCCCAATGGGCATTCCTTGCATTTTTGTAGGATATCATTTGTCCCAGAAGGGTTACAAAGTCTATGATATCATTCAAATAAGGGTTTTTGTATCTAGAGATGTTAAATTCCATGAATCAGTGTTCCCTTACAAAATTAAAAATTTTGTTCAGTTCATTCCATCTCTGCACTTAGGCAAATACCAACCAGACACCACTCTAGTGGTGGCGTCCATTGTAGACTTTGTGGATCCTGAAAGACACCCAAAAGAGCCACCTGTCCAAAATGAAGCACCCGTCCTAGATGCTCCCTTTCAGGAGGCTCACTCTCCACCACCAGGGACTGACACTGCATCAGCAAGATCCAGCAGGGAACGAAGAGCTCCTGTGTGGACTAAGGACTTCATTGTTGATAATCCAGTCTTAGCTCCATCCACAATAGCCAATGTGGTACAACTTCATCTAGAAAGGTCCTTTGCTGGTCACATTAGTACTTCCATCACTGAAACTGATCCTCTCACATTCCAAGAAGCCATTCAGCATCCTAAATGGATTCAAGCCATGAACGCTGAACTACAATCCCTACATGAAAATAACACCTGGATCCTTACTGACCTCCCTAAGGGAAGAAAAGCCATTGGGTGTAAATGGATATATAAGACTAAATACCATCCAGATGGCTCAGTTGAGAGATATAAGGCCAGGTTGGTGGTGCAGGGGTTCAGGCAAATGTATGGCATAGACTATGATGAGACATTTGCTCCTGTGGCAAAAATGTCCACTGTAAGAGCCCTTCTTGCCATCATTGCTATCAAAAATTAGGACACCTGTCAGATGGATGTGGCCAATGCCTTTCTTCATGGAGAATTGTTGGAAGAAGTTTACATGAAATTGCCTCAGGGATACTCTGATGGAACTTTACAGTCCTTTGGTCAGGGGGAGAGTACCACATCTACAACTACAGGGAAGGTGTGAAAACTGCTAAAATCCCTCTATAGCCTGAACAGGCCCCTAGACAGTGGTTCTCTAAATTGTCTAAGGTTCTTCTTTCTTGTGGGTTCAAACAGTCACATGCTGATCATTCCCTTTTCATCAAGCAACAACATGGCAGCACCACAGTGGTCCTCATCTATGTAGATGATATGGTAATTGCAGGAGATTCCTCTTCTGAAATACAACATCTCAAGGATCATCTCCATAGTACCTTCAACATGAAGGATCTAGGCCAGTTGAACTACTTCCTTGGTTTGGAAATTACCAGAAGTAGTGCAGGTATATGCATCTTCCAACAAAAATACACCCTAGATTTGTTAAAAACCTTTGGTATAGATAAGTCTAGGGCCATTCAACTACCTGTTAACCCTATCATCAAATTGGAACCAGGCAAGGGAACTCCTTTACCATATCCTGACATCTACAGGAAATTGGTTGGTAAACTCATTTACTTGACCATTTCAAGACCAGACATTGCCTTCTCTGTACAACTTCTGAGTCAATTCCTCCAAGCTCCTACCTCTGATCACATGCAAGCAGCTAGAAGAGTACTGAGATACCTCAAATCTGCACCTGGTCAGGGTATATTATTTTCCAGCAACTCAGCAATGCAACTCACAGCTTACTGTGACTCTGATTGGGCTTCTTGTGCTTTTAATAGGAAATCCACTACTGGGTTCTGTATTCTCCTTGAGGACTCTCCTATCTCATGGAAATCAAAGAAGCAGTCTGTAGTATCAAGATCCTCTGCTGAAGCAGAATACAGGGCCATGACCATGACTACCTGTGAAGTCACCTGGCTATTTCAGCTCTTCCAAGACTTAGGGCTCCAACACTTGGGTCCAGCACACCTGAAGTGTGACAATCAAGCTGCCTTGGCTATAGCTGCAAACCCCGTCTATCATGAACGCACTAAGCATATAGAAGTTGATTGTCACTTTATCAGAGAAAAGATTCAACAGGGTCTCCTTACTACTTCCTATGTCAACACTAAGGAGCAGGTGGCAGATGTGTTTACCAAGTCTTGTCCTGTTTCACAGCACTAATATCTCTTGTCCAAGATGGGAGTTTCATCAGGCTTACACTCTCATCTTGAGGGGGAGTGTAAAGAAGAGGACTTAGAAAATAATCATACAAAATGTAACTTGCACAACAACCAAAGCAACAAAGGAAAAGTCAGAAAAGAAGCTGATGATAGAGGAAGTTAGCTGCCAGCTTGCTTGTACTACATTCAAGCTTTGTATCACAGTCCATATGGTTATCCACTGGTTAATAACCAGGAATATACTTATTAAAACAAGTTCAACTGTATTCTATTCATCATTAACAAATATACATGAACAACTACAAACTTATCTTCAATGCTTGACATTGTCTTCTACTTCCTATTGGCAATCTTTAATGCATCAATATGCTAAACTCAATAGAGACCTGCTAGCTTCACACCCTTTCTCCCCCTGGCTTCCGTCATTCAATTAACACAGTAAAGAGGCGATGATAATTACGACGACACCGCCATTAAGCAGGTTTGGAATTACATCATATAAATACCACTCTTTAAGATGAAAATTAACACTTTTAATTTGGACAACTAATGATTTTAACCTGAATATCTATGTTTTCAAATATAGATCTTTTAAACATTAAAGTTAAAATCAATGGTTTTCAAATTAAAACCCATATATTTCATCATATATATTGAGATATACATCCTCAAACAATGTTTTTTGCTCTACTGGTAAAGGATTTGGTGTGTGATAGTAGTTTTAACTTCAAAACTTGGCATTTTTATATGATAACTAAGCTTTTATTGTTTGGTTTTATGTTTATAATTTTGAATGGTATCTTTACTTTAATAACTTGGTGTTTTAAGAGTTTGATTCATTTGGGTAAATATGGTTTTCAACTTTTTGCCGTGAAGTTCACTAGTTTGAGAACCTAATGTCTAAAATTGAAAACTCATAAGCTTGGGATGAATATATGCGGTGGAGAATATTTGCGGTGGAGCTGTGGAGGGGCCGCGCCTGGTGGGATTTGTTCATAGACGAAGCGAATGATCAAGATTCAAGACAAGATTAGCTATGAAATATTTTGGGCATTGATTAAGCAGTTAAGGATTTAAGAGCGTTGAAAAGGACGAGAATCCTGAGCCGTCCTGCAATAATTTCCTTTGTCTGTGTTTGTATTTGTGTTTGTTTTGGGCTTTTACTTAGGCTGTGTTTAACGCGGGATGAAGGGAGGTATGAGTGTGGGTCTGAGGGTCAGATTTTTAGAGGTTGAAGCTCATACGTGGATAAAGCAATGCGTATGAGCTGAGAATATGAGCATGAGTCTTGGAATTTCAAGACGCTTCTTCAGACGCAGGAATAGTAGATTTGTAATATTTTATTAATATAAGTTGTAGATTTCATTAATATAGTCCGTCTTGCTTCAGACGCTCTAAAATAAGACGGATTAAATGTCACCATTTTTTAAAAGAATGTAACCATTTAGTGACAAAATATTATATGAAGCTAACATTTTATCGTAAAATGACAACATTTTGTCCGTCTTATTTCAGACAGGAGAATTTGTTTTTTATATATATATATATATATATATATATATATATATATATATATATATATATATATATATATATATATATATATATATATATAAGTAGATTATGTATTGTTTTGCTCAATATAGATAAGATAAAAATCTACTTGACCAATTGAAATGTAGGAAAATCTAATTATAAAATTATATTTATTAAAAAAATCTGTGTAATAAAAAAAACAATTAGGCTTGTAAAAAAAGGTTTATAAATAGCTTGTTATCTTGTATGCTAGTCACATATATTTCTCAACTTAAACTTATATTATAATTCTCAACTACAAAAAACACATTATAAATCTTTTTATAATTATTTGTTACTTATGGATCCAAATCAAAATATTGATATGAGTTCCTTTCTGCATATGTATAATGATCCTCATTTTCAATATCTGTTATCCCAACAAACCCAAAATCAAGGTACTCCTCAAAATTTCCCAAATACTGAAGATCCAAATAGATCTTCTATGAACACATCTTTTACGAGGACTTTGCAAATGCAAAGTTCCCAATTTTCTCAACCAGTTACGAATGAAACCCCTATAACTCCAATTAGTGTTGGGTCAAACTCGGACACCATACATGAAAATTTAACCTTTCAAGGGTTAGAAAATATTAATATTAGTGACCCTATTACTCCAACGACAAATCAACGTACTACGACACGTAGAAGAGCAGTATCTTGGACGATAAAAGACGAGTGTCTCCTTGCTGTTTCTTTTTTAAATATTATTAAGGATAAAATTTTTGGTAATGCTCAAAAAGGAGTCGATTATTGGAACAGAATAGCAACATTTTATAATGAAAATAAAAGGGATGAACACGCAGAGAGAGGGGGGAAACCAATGTAAGCAACAATGGCACCCAATTAATTAAGCGGTTAGTAAATTTAAAGGTTGTTATGCTAAATATGATGATAGGAGTGGATTTAATGAGTCCATGAGGCTCACAGAAGCCCATTCATTGTATGAGGAAATGTATGAAAATACATTTAATTTCATGCATGTATGGCATTTGGTGGGCAAGGAAGAAAAAAAGAGTGAGGAAAATAGGAAAAATAAGGAAATAAGTGGTCACTCATCTAAAAGAAACAAGACATCTGTAAGCGGGGAGTATACATCTTCCGGTGGAGATGTTAGTGTCACAGAAGAGCGTAGTGAGATACGTCCTACAGGGAGGGATGCAGCAAAGAAAGCACAAGCTAGAAAGGGGAAAGGGAAAATGAGCGAAAATGATTATAGCGAGACTATGTCAATGGCAACAAATATAGAGGAAACACGAGCAATGTCCGCAAGTCGTTTGGCAGATATAAAAGAACAAGAGATAGAAGAAAGACTCATATGTGCTGATGTTAGTAGAATGACACCCCTTCAAAGGAAACTTCATCAAAAGAAACTGGAGGAAATTGCTGCAAAACGCGGAATTAATATTGATGATTTCTTAGAAAAACTTTTAGAATTAAGTTATTATTAATTATGTATTGTATTATTATGTTGCTTGAGTTTATTATATCATTATGTAATGTCTAATTATGTTAAATATGCTTTTATTAATTATGTATTGTATAATTATGTCAAGTGTTTTAAATAATTATGTAATATATAATTATGTTATGTGTTGTCATTTCAAATCTTATCTTTTTTACTTTTTATTTTTCAATGTGCTATTCTGAATTGTTACAGTGATCATGTGCTATTCTGATTTTTTGCAGTATACCATGTGTTACTCTCAATTATCATGTCTTGTCATATCACCTTTTCTATTGCATTATTATACAAAATGACAAAACATTTCAATTATTTTGCAAAAAGTAATTCAATCAAACTTCTTTAAATTCTGAAACAGATGTTTCAAATTTCTCATCCCATTTTCTCCCTTTCTCTCATAAATTTATCAAACTTAAATCAATTAAATCAAAATTATGTCGGATAATCTTTCCTTTGACGACATCTATAATGAGACGTTAAATTCATATGTTGAACCTAATGACACTATGAATATAGTATCAAATATAATGAGTGATATAGAGGAAGCAACATCATCCTCTAACAATAAAAGTAGAAAGAAAAGGTGTTATATAGAAAGAGGGCGTGAAGAAGGTCATGATCGTATAAGGAATGATTATTTCTCAAATGATCCTATTTATACAAATAATCAATTTCGTAGGAGGTTTAGGATGCGTAAGGAGTTATTTCTTCGTATCGTAAATGCTCTTGAAAATCATGACTCTTATTTTGAAAACGATGTTGATGGCATTGGTAGAAATAAAATATCTTCAATTCAAAAATGTACGGTTGCCATTCGTATGCTTGCTTATGGGATGGCAGGTGATGCTGTGGATGACTATGTACGCATGGCAGGAAATACTGCAATCCAATGTTTGAAAAAATTTAATGAATGCGTAGTTGATGTATTTGGAGGTCAATATTTGAGAAAGCCTACAAGAGATGACATCGAAAGATTACTTCAGGTTGGAGAAAATCGCGGCTTTCCCGGTATGCTTGGTAGTATTGACTGCATGCATTGGCGATGGGAAAAATGTCCAACAGCTTGGCAGGGCATGTTCACTTCGGCGCACCAAGGTAAGCCGACTATGATTCTTGAAGCTGTCGCCTCGTATGATTTATGGATTTGGCATGCGTATTTTGGAATTGCAGGTTCAAACAATGATGTAAATGTATTAGATCGTTCTCCGATTTTTGATGAATTTCTCGAGGGTCGAGGTCCAAATGTCCAATTTACAATAAATGGGTCTCAATACAATATGGGATACTATCTTGTGGATGGTATCTATCCAGAGTGGCCTGTATTTGTAAAAACAATCCCACGAGCGCACATGTTATCCGAGAAAAGACAGTTATTTGCGAAACATCAAGAAAGTGCGAGAAAAGATGTTGAAATAGCTTTTGGGGTGTTAAAAAAAGGTTCGCAATTGTTGCTAACCCAGCACGTTTCTGGGATAGAAGCGAAGATGAGCGAAATGAAAATGATCTTTCCAGTGATTTTCAGTATGACGTCGCTCAAAATCAAGAAAACGAGCCTGAAATTATAAATGGTATTCTTCCCAATTATTACTCTCATCGTGAACAGTACTTTGAAAATCATTGTCGAATTCGTAATCGAGCCCACCATCATCAACTTCAAGCTGACTTGGTTGAACACATATGGCATCGTTCAGGGGATATTCAATTATTTTATCTCGTATTTCTATTTATTTTGTTCAGTTTTATATTATGTGTTTATGTAATTTTCTTTCGTATCTTGGAATTTAGTTTGTAATATAATTTCTTTTATTTATATATCGGTAGTAAAAAAAAATACTATGTCAAAAGGTTTATTTAATATTTGATTTATTTAAGTGAAAAATATGTCATCAAAAAATAAGTGAAGATATTGATGTAAAATGAAATATAAAAGTAAAATAAGTTGAGTTGAGTTGAGTTGGGTAACAAAAATTGAGAAAAAAGCCCATCTTATTGAGTTGAGTTGGGTAACAAAAATTGAGTTGAGTTGGGTAACAAAAGTTGAGTTGAGCTGGATAACAAAAATTGAGTTGAGTTGGGTAACAAAACTAGTGCATTGAGTTGAGCTGGGTAACAAATGGTTTTTTTTTATTAAAATTATATTGTACATCTTTATTAATATTAAATTGTAGATCTTTTTTATTATATATATATATATATATATATATATATATATATATATATATATATATATATATATATATATATATATATATAGGGTCGGGATCCGGTGAGAACCACTAGTATAATGAGAACCATGAGAACCACTATTGGATATAATAATAATACGGACGATCGTATCACAAACCAAACGTTTCTATCTCTTCTCCTCTCTCGCCTCCTCATTCCATAACCGCACATCACCAAATTCTCCGTCGCCGACCACCGCATATCCCCATATTCTCCGTCGCCGACCACCGCACATCACCGGATTCTCCATCGCCGACCAGCGCGTTTCTCCTTCTTCACAGTCATCGAGCACCGCCGCACTCCTCCTTCACCACCATTGACAAAGGTAAGTTTCCTGTTTAAATTTATTCAATTTTGTAATTTGAAGATATCATTTCCGTGTTATAACAATAGCATGATGATTTTATGTAAAATTTATATGATTGATTCAATTTTTACCCAAATTGAGGCAATTTTGAATTAGTTTGACTGGAATAGAAGTAAATTAGGGTTCATAAATAGTACAATCCGGAATTACTTTGACTGTAATATCAGTAAATTACTTCGATTGAAATAGCTGCAGAGTAGGCTTTTGTGTATCATTGTTTGTAATTGAGATTCAACAAGACTGGTCCGTTGAATCATTGAGACGAGACTTTCTACATCCTCGAAAAGCACACAAAATTCCCTGAAGAAGAATGAATCCATACATATGTTGTTATTCTGATATGCTTTCTTTTGTTGGTGTTTTCAGCTTGACTCGTTTATGCAGTGCGTAGCATTGAACTTTCGCAGGCTGGTACAAATGAATAGTGCAGGCGTGCAGTACCGTTGTATGAGATAGAGGCCGGCTAAAACAGATTGGATAAGCATTATAAAGCAGGTGATATATGTTGTTATCTTTCTTTCAGTTTCTTCTGAGAAGTTGATCAGTAAAGGTTTTACATTTTTGTTGTTTGTTTTCTGTCACTGTAAACAGCTTGTCAACTCTACTATCTTGCTGTGCGCTTGCAACGGAACTAAAATATGGCGTCTTATCATCTTGAGGTTTCCTACTGGTACGTGTATCATGGCGTATAACTAAGCTATCATATTAGCTTTAGTATTTTACACTCTACAGCATGCAACACCTGATAACTTAGTGTGTTAAAATTGTAGTAGCAACTGAATTTGATCTTTCCGAACTACGTACCTTCAAACTATAATCTCTCGAGGGGATGGGGATGTTTCTGTGACCGCTTCGCTACCTCACGTAGTCACGTGTCATCCCGTTTCCCAGGAATGCACGGTAGGCGAGTTCAATGTGCCATGTGGCACCATGTTCCGACTAACATATGGGATGTTTCTGGGACCCTAACCCGTGGAATGAGCACGAAAAGTTTAAGCTAGAACGTTTTTGATTCAGGGCTCGATCAAGTACAAATTGCAATTATTGCCATTTGGGTTAGGAAGAATAAGTTGTCTGCAAAGCCGAGCTTTGGCACTCGAATGGCCAAGTTGGCTTTAGGGTCACCGATTGTGCTTTGACTGGAAAAGGGTCAGTGAAAAGAAGTGGATATGATGAAGGAAAAGGGCTTAACATGCCCAAAGCTCGATTGATGAAGTTAATATGTGGTACTTGTCGGCTTAACATTACCTTTTATAATATCTTTGATATAGTCATTACTATTTAAACATTACGAATGTATACATTTTACTTATTCGAAAAGCCAATTAGCTCAAATGGTAGAGCATTGTGCTATGCACAAAATGTGGGTTCGACTCCCATATTGGCTATGAAATACACCATTATTTCTTTTACTGAAAAATTATGTATGTAATTGGTAATACTATTTCGCTATGAAATACTCCCAACTTGTAAATAGAAAGTTCGAATCACTCAAGTCAAATAAGCTGAAAATAGATTAGACAAGGAAAAAGGTATTACTTCAATGTGTAAGCACCACCGGCCTTGACCTTTCCACAATCCTTGCATCCCCAGATTCCGACTGCCTTTCTCTTCACGGCATACTGCAACATGAAAGTTTTTATGCAATTAGATCATATTGATCCATGATAGAAGGCCAGACTGAAATTGTTATTCTTTCTTTTTGACATTCACATCAATTTCTTGTTTTTATATCTTGGGTAAGAAACCGCATACAAAATCACAATGGTCTGATTGTGGACCTCTCCAAATGAAAATGAGGGGTGGGAAATATATGGGAATATTACCTTGCCACAGAACTCGCAGAAGTACTTGCTGTGCTGCGACACCTCCATCTTCTTAATCTGCTTACGGAGACTGGCACCATAACGAGTACCTGAATAGTTTATTCATTAGTATATCTACAATATTCGTAACAAAAAAACTAAACAATAAACCAATCAGAAGAAGAATTTTTAAGAGAGATTCTGAACTCCAAGTCCTCGTGAGAATATAGACAAGCATTACACCAGTCTTTCAGACAAATAGAACAACAAAGGCGGCAAAAGAACTCACCATATTTCCCGACGATACCAACCTTCTTGGTTCTCTTGGCCTGCAAGCATCATTTAAAAGCAAATTAATTACAACGGCCGGTAAGAAAGGGACTTTGCAGAAGAATTGCTACAAGTAACATGCAGCCATAAACACGTCAGCAATTAGAGCTTCAAATGCAAAAAGCTAATCATTATCTTGAATGATCAACCGAAACACTGAGCTTGATTTCATATCTAACTTTGCTAGAGCTTGATTTCATATCTAACTTTGCTAACATTGATGTGAGCAGTACAGAGTAAAGTGAGTAAACACACTAGGGATCTTTTGTTCTACTTGAACTTCTACATCTAAGTTGTCGATTATACATCGGCATAGTTCTTTCACTGCCTATAAAATAGAATGAAATCCTCAATGCTTTCTTATAAGCACAAAGCTATGTTACTTTCACTCTTATTATGTCCAATTACATAGTTGTATTTTAGTGCTCGCATCATGGATCAATATGATCTATTTCTTATCATAGTTGTATTTTAGTGCTCGCATCATGAGTTCATGACACGTTCTTATCATGAGATTTTGCGATTTAATAGGCTATATGGGACTCGAACCCATACCTTTGTGCAAAATTTGCACATTGCTCTACCATTGAGCTAATAGCCTTTAAAGTACGCTAAACAAATACAAATACGAAATAAGTGAAATAAGCACACTGAAATGTTTCTCACATATTAGTAAGATATGTAATAGATAGACTAAAATGCCTTGTAATTACATTAAAAAGGCCGTTAAATACATTAAATCTCCTCCATGATCATTTCCCTTATTTCATGTACATAGAACCTTATTTCATGCACATAGAACCTTATTTCATGCCCATATAAAATTAACGCGTCCTTAGCCAACAATAATTAGTATCATAATATAACGAACTGATGCAACTGTAGAACTTTTTAATGCACATAGAACCTTATTTCATGCACATAGAGCCTTATTTCATGCACATATAATCTTATTTCATGGTCATATAAAATTAACGTGTCATTAGCCAAAAGTAAATAGTATCATAGTATAACCAACTGATGCAACTGAAGAACTTTTTAATGCACATAGAACCTTATTTCATGCACATATAACCTTATTTCATGCACATAGAACCTTATTTCATGTATATAGAATTAAAATTAATGTCGTCAACCAATAGGAAATAGTATCATAATATAACCAACTGATGCAACTGAAAAACTTTTTAATGCACGTAGAACCTTATTTCATGCACATAGAATTAAAATTAATGTCCTTAACCAACAGTAGTTAGCAACATAATATAACCAACTAATACAACTGAAGAACTTTTTAATGCACATAGAACCTTATTTCATGCACATCGAATCTTATTTCATGCACATATAATTAAAATTAGGACCCTTCCCCCTTATTGTCATTCGAACGGGAACAAGGCCAAAAGACACCCTAGAGGGGAAGAATGAAGCCTTTTTAGGGGAAAAGGGTTGAGGTAGGATTATCCAACTCCGAGGTACCATTTTCCGGAAAAGTCATTGAAAAGGGGATTAAAGAGAGAGAAAAAAAAGATTTCAAGTTCAAGGTTTATTAACCTAATGCAGGAAATATACAGAAGCTAATTAGCATTCCACAAGTTCCAGATTAATGGACCTTCTTCTGGTCTTCTAGGAAGATCAATACTCCGTATGTAAAGACTCTTAGCTTTGAAGGGAATTTTAAGCAACACACGACTGTATTTGTATAAAACCACTATTCGTAACTTGCTTGAGAAAGGATTGAGAATCAAAACTCGGATCAAGTCAAGTTTCATAAACCTTCTTTGCAAAAGTTTGAATTGCTGTGAATACGGGATAGTTGCGAACTCACAGAAAAATGTAAATTTAAATGACAACTCCGTGATAACTATGTATAAATCTTACCAGAGTAAGTTAATTCACCAACATATAGCTATAGTGATCACAAACTTTTGAAAAAAAAAAGACGAAACGGCGCACATTTGACAGGTACCATGACTCCATTGCGATTAAAATCTTTTGACAGGTACCACGGCTCCATTATTCTTTCCGGATTCAAGCATCGCCTCTAGAACTGCTACATCACGGGCACCTTCAACAAATGACAGTCGAGGATCACTTATATGGTCGTTGGATGTATGCAAACAAATCATGTTCAATATTTGTCATGTAAAGTTTACAACGCGTACTCGCGTAGATGGTATCCGATGGCCGATACTATGTACTTTTAACTCATTATTCTGGTATCAATTTATCCTTTGGACTAACCTGTGAGATATCATGTAAGAAAGTTTTCAATTCTTGATTACCCCATTTGAATGGGTAGAAGGAGAGCCTTTGCATTGCCCATCAGTATTAAATTTAGAGACCTGAAACGATGGTGCAAATACGATCAAGATCAAATATTCATCTAAAAAATGAAGATTGCCGTAAAATTATATGTTGGTAGCGCGACATTAGACTTTTAGCATACCAAGTAACCATGTTGCCCATCGACATTCTCTCGCTCAACTTGTACAGTTCCTTTCAAACCAACAACTCCCCAGAATATCTGCAGGTGTAAGATTGGAGAGTCAAAAACAGACGACGCATTTTCTCAGGCAATAAGAGTTGATTATAAGGTTACCACATGCCTTTGGTGATCTAGTAGACACAGACATCATGAAAATGCCAGGACAGCCGTTTTCAAGTTGACTGCAGAAGTGAAGAATTAGAGACATTCAACCTTTAATGAACGGAAAAATGTGTGAAAATCAAGTTTTGATCAAGTAACTTACTAGGAACTGGAGATGTTATCTAAAACTAGCAAAACCGCGATAATCTAGTCCAACTACTGAACTAGCCTAATGAGAATTGCGTATATTCTAATTCCTAAGACGAAACAACATCATAATTAGACTTCAAATCTTGATGCTACAAGGTATAAGGACCTTCATTTGAGAGTCCAAATGCTTAATTAATTAGTCGCTCCATAGTCCATACTCACAATTTGATCAATTAACTTCATCAACCAACAATTCACATCAACAGGTTCAAACTTTAATCAATTTTCCCATCACAATTTAATCTAGTCCAACTATAATTCATCATTAGGACTTTAACACATTAATCAAGGCCTAAATTCAACTAATTTAATCGACAAATAAAAAATTACAAAGGGAAAAAATATAAACCTAAATTTCGACAAAAAATAATTATCAATATCGAAAGTTTACCTCATCAAACTAAGGGATCCATTGCTGGAAGAAGCGTGGAAGATTTTGATCAGAATATTTGTGACGATCGAACGTAGAAAAGCGAGGAGTGGAATGTGTTGAATGATTTGATAGTCGAACAGAGAAAAAAAATATGAAAGAGAAGGAAATTTGGAAAATGAACGAGTCTTGGGTTTGGAGACTCGGAGTTTTTGACAAATTAGAATATGTTTAATCAATATTCATCTCACCGTCAAATTTCAGTTTGATCTAAGGGTCGTGTGAGTGGTTCTCATGGTTCTCATTATCTTGATGGTTCTCATAGGATCCCAAATATATATATATATATATATATATATATATATATATATATATATATATATATATATATATATATATATATATATATATATATATATATATATATATATATATATATATATTTTGTAGATTGTGTGGAAAGTTGAGGTGGCAAAGTCTGAAATGAGTATGAGGATAAAGTGTATATTTTAAGTGAGTCTGAGAGTGTCTGAGTCTGAGTCTGAAAAATGAAAAGTTAGTGGAAAGCTGAGGTGGCAGAGTCTGAAGTCTGAAGATGAGTCTGTAGATAAACATAGTCTTAGTGGGTTGGTCTCATGTTATGAGACCGTCTCATGTAACAATTTGTGATATTTTTAATATCCACAAATTGTTGTGTAAGATCGCTTTATCTATAAGAATAACCCAATAACTAAAAGCCCAAATAAATTAGTTAATAAACTTGTAGAAAATTATTTTATTTTGAGAACCTAAAATTTTATATTGATAAATTATATATTTAGATATGTTAGTTTTCATCATAAAATGTCGGGTCGTTAAAATAAAATTAAACTATAAATAAATTTAATTGTTTTGTTTGGACTTCTCTCTTTTTGGGTTAGTCCTATGCTATAAAACGGTCCTATAGAAAAGTTGTTGATTGACAAATAAATCCATACTTTTAGTTCGGTGACTAGTGTAAAATGGTGAGACGTGAGGAATGGAGGATGTTGAGTCAGAAACAGATCAGCGAACATGGTTGCAAAGTACAATTGTCCAACAATAGCATCACAGGTGTACACTATCTCCCAATTTCCTCCGTCCTTAACTCCCTACACAATTGTTTACGTTATCATTCAAATCTGTTTTTCAATGACTCACCTATTCTTTTCATTTTTGACTCCAGCGTTTCGAATGCAACGGCTTAAATTCATCATGCTCAATTCAAGTCACACACGTCACCTCTTAAACTATAATCCTATCCCACACGAATTGCCCGAAATCCAACCCCACCCAACTCAAAATTCAAAAATGTGTAAAGAGATTCAACCCGGGATTAAATTGATTAACTAACCCGTTTGACAACTCAATAACGTAAAGTTAATAATGTTCCATATGAAACTAAATTGCAATTCATGATTATTTTATAAGTATTCCTAATAATTGTTTATGTTAAGTAATCAATGAAAACTTAAACACATAAGCAAAAATATACGGTATGATGATATTCTTATTCGTTACCGATCCAAACGCAACCCAACTCGATCTGTAAGTTAATCATTGATTGATTCGACGGTTACTGACTAATTATGAAACGAGATGATCTAAACCCAATATAACTCGACTTACTTTAATCCAACTCGCAACAAATCCAAATGACCCGATTACCCACTAAAATAAAATAGAAGATCCTAAAGAGAGGTAGTGTATAAATGAGGTTTTAGGCAGACTAAGGAAGTGTCACTGTGTCAGTCTCGCTTGAAGATCTTAAGAACAGGAGAATAGTCAAGTGAGATTACTCCAAATTTTAGGAGTCACAATTATAATTCAATCATGCATAAATTTGCGGGTATTTGCAGAGAAGTGAGGGCCAAAAAGGGTTTAACTTTGCTGAGTTCTTTCAACATTTCTAGGTACCAAATGCATTATATTTTATTTGTGATCATAATATTTGAATTCGATTTGATTTTATTGCGAATTGATCATTTCGATCTGATTTGTTAGGAAATTTCGTACCTGGGTTTTTGTTTTTTAGTACCATTGAATTGGTTCATGGGATATGATTAAAGCTTGGTTAAAAGCTTCATTTTTGTTGTTGCAAAAAAGCAATATTTTGCCATGTTTGATAGAAGTACCTCTTACTGTATTCAGTTTGTATTTTTTTTTTTTTTGTTATGGGATCTTAAGAATGTTTTTGATTTATTAGATATGTTGTTTCTTTGTGTTGCTAACACAAGTGTAAGACGGTTAACATCCGACCCCCTTACCCTGCAATTTGCGGAGCCATTGAGGCATTGGGGTAATGTTGTTGTAAAGTTATTGACATTTACCCTCTTCCCTTTTTGCTAAAAATGGGCATGTTTGATGATTACTTAACAAGTAGATAAAGTAACTTGATTATGGAATGATTATAATGCTTTTAGTATCCACTGTAACAAGAATTGGAAAGAATGGTTGGTAAATGGTGCAGTTTGCAACACTGCTGATCACCTTCCTTCAGTAATCTTGCTAGCTGTAGTTAATCAAGGGAGGTTGTGGCGAAAAGCTGGTAATTGAAAAAAAATGGTTGGTAAATGATGTATGAACGCAGCTATACTTCCTCCATATTTATACGAAAAGCTTCATGTGCAAGTAAAACTTGAATAATGAGTACTAAATTTAGCAGCACCGTAAGCGGAGAGGAGACACTTGGGTCTTTGGTTTTCGTAAGTTTACTTAATACCTTGAAATATGAAAGAGCTGCCTTTCTATTTTCCTCTGGAGTTCACTTGAGATTTGAGACTCGCTTTTGTTCCCTATGTTTCCTGTATGACGCACTTTTTTTCTTCTTTCTGTTTCTTATCTTTCATATCTTGCAATCTAGATATAATGCTCCTCCAATTTTTCTGTTGACAGATGTATGAGTTCAATCCCTTTTGCAACTATCGAAGCAGAAAAAATATCTGGTTCTCAACCTGGTGAAGTACATAATTTGGGTAAGTTTATGTGAAACAGCTGCGTTGGATGTTGAATAAGACAGTTGGAATGTCACTGTGTATCTCATATTCACAACTTACCTTCAGTGCAGGGAAAATGGGTCGGGTCTTCTTCTTGGACCACACTTGTGGATCCACTAAACGGTGAACCATTCATTAAGGTCGCTGAGGTTGGCGAGTCAGAAATAAAGGTATGGCTTCCTCCAACTTTTATCTGGTTCACTGATAAATACATAAACTTAAATTGATGTTTTTTATTCACTGATTGCATGTTCAGCCATTTGCTGACAGCTTATCCAGATGCCCCAAACACGGTCTTCACAATCCTTTCAAATCCCCAGAGAGGTTGGTGTCGCTCTCATAGATATTTTTTTTTATCTTTGATTGTTACGTAGATCATTGTTTTCTGCATATCCATTTGTATGAGGTTCTGTACGTAAACAAGTATATCCAATTCACTTATGCTTGAGTAACTGTTTTCTCAGATATCTTCTTTACGGGGACATATCAATGAAAGCTGCTCACATGCTTTCTAAGCCAGAGGTATTCTATCATTTCTAGATCTTGATGCTTCTTACAAATTCAAAGTACTTAGGTTTCTAGCTGACTGGTAAATCTTGTTCATCAAAAAAATATACTCCCTATATAATTTGTCCATCTTTCTCAGGTGTCAGATTTCTTTGCAAGGCTAATCCAAAGGGTATCCCCCAAAAGTTACCAACAGGCTCATGGTGAAGTATATGTTACCCAAAAATTTCTTGAAAACTTTTGTGGCGATCAGGTATGTGCTTATTGCCCCCTGGTCCCTGTTTCAACTTTCAATAGTGTATTCAAGTGTTTTTTTCTGACAGGTTGTGTTGTGCCCTTGTGTTTGTTTCTGGTCTTAATTGAGAATAGAAAAGCATGAGCCCTAAGTTCAAATTATTAGAAGTTTTGCAAATAACCATTATGAAATCAGTGTACCAAATCCAATGATATTTTACAAATCAGTGTTCTAATGTCTTCTTTTATCAATAAAGGCTTGAAGTCAAGTAGCTTACTCCTATTTCCCTTTACTATAATGTCTGTTTGGCTTATTCTTGCTTTTTTTTGGGAGGCAGGTTCGTTTCCTTGCAAGGTCTTTTGCTGTACCTGGGAATCATCTTGGTCAGCAAAGTAATGGTTATCGCTGGCCTTATGGTCCGGTGCGTCCCTTACATTCCTTCTATGCTCTATTTTTACATTTAATACTTGTAAATCTTAATGTGCCAGTTGGCCCAGTTCTATTTTGGCATGCATTTCTTTGTATATTTTAGTATTTTGTCATTGTTGTTTTCATGCTGGTGTCTGAATATTAAGAAACCTACTTTTGCTACTAGCTTCTCTGTTGGTGGTGGTATCGTCGTACTGATGGTATGTCCCCCTGCAGGTGGCTATAATTACTCCCTTCAATTTCCCTCTGGAGATTCCACTTCTGCAACTCATGGGAGCACTATACATGGGGAATAAACCTGTTCTTAAAGTGGATAGCAAGGTATAATGATTTCGGCCATTTCCAACAGTTTGCCTCCATGTGATATATCATTTTTACAACATGCGTTGTTGTGTCTTTATCTGTTATCTCCCCCTGTTTTCGTAGTGAGAAAACTTTTAACCGAAAAAGAGCTTTGCGGACACTTGTGTTCAAATCAAGATGGTACCTGAATTACTAATCATTAGGGGTCACTAATTTTGCTCCCTTTTTACCTGGCATGGTTTGGTGCATTTCTTGAAAGGGCTACCTTGGTTATATGATGTGCTTAATTTGTTACATAGAGAAGCTAGGCTCTCACACGACAAGGTGACTGATGTTTGTTAGATTCTTGATTGAAACAATATTGCTTAACTGCTACTTTGCAAAGATAAAGAGTGGAGGACAAAAATCAATGGTGAATTTAATTTGTGAATTCTTGTGGAACAGTAAAAAAAATCTATTTCCATCAAAGTCGAAGCTTCACTAATTTTTAGCTGTAGAGTATTTTTGAGAAAAATAAGATGGCTCACTAAACCATATACAGTTCTTATACTGTGAAGTAAACTCAGTTCTCGGCATAACTTTCACTGTCTATATGAAATATCTTCCAAGGGTAAGATAACGTACATCTACCCCCTTCTTACATCTAATTGCGCCATAGACAAGAACTTTTGAGGCACTAGGTTAGTTGTTGTCTAGTTACCGTAATACAATGCTAAAAAGATTCTTATAGATGACTAACCAGTAACCACAATAATTATTATATAATTTGGAAATTACTGTAGTGGTACTATATAGTTGGAAAATTATTTCCTTTTTTCCTCGTGCTATCTCAACATTGATTCAGGACATTTGTTATCTTGCATTTCATTTTCGTTTGCCTCTTACATTTCTCCTCTATAGGTTAGCATTGTCATGGATCAGATGCTGCGGCTGCTTCATGCTTGTGGTTTACCTGTTGAGGATGTTGACTTCATCAACTCTGATGGCAAGACGATGAACAAACTGATTATGGAGGTTGCCTTCTGAATTACAGTTACATATTAGTATTTCACGTGATAGCTTTTTCTAGACCGCCTCTCGATTTCTATAATGAGTGGCTGAGTGCTGTATCGACTATATAGCTATGAAAAACTAGCTAATTTGGAGTTATTATGGTGCAGAGGACCTCATCTAAGTTAGGAAGATATCATATTGAAATTGCTTGAGTAGCAACTCGGCTGATTTACTCTATAAGTTTCAGTTTGTTGGGGAATGTCAGTTTGGCAAGCTAAATCAACCCCTCCCCAGTGAATTTATGTTGGTTTGCTGGGAAAAAGTATAACATCTGCAATACGGCGAAAGCGCTGCTCTAATTTTCTTTGTTAAGAATTACTGTAATTTTTCAGTTGTCATTGGCATTGCATGATGTTTATTACTGTTTTTTAAGTTCTTTTGTCACTCTATAATGCGACCAATTGCATCCATTATGTCAGACAACAGGACCTTGTTAAAGTCTATCTATTATTTCCCTGGTTATTTGACGGTTTCGTTTCCATTATTATCTTCCAAAGACTAACGTTGATATTTTGTGTGTCTGATGCTCATGTATGAAGTATATATTAGTTTGATGCATATGTATATAAGAAAATTGGATTCTCATTTGGTTGTTATATCCTATATTCCTATGTACAGGCGAATCCTCGTATGACTCTTTTCACAGGAAGCTCCAGAGTAGCAGAAAAACTGGCACTGGACTTAAAAGGTCGTGTAAAACTAGAAGATGCTGGATTTGATTGGAAAATTCTGGGACCAGATGTCCAGGAGGTTTGCTTTCATCAGCATCTGTTTAATTACGATTTTGATTGATTATTAATTCTCATAATGACCATCTCAATGGTTCCTGGTGGCAGGAGGACTACGTTGCCTGGGTTTGTGATCAAGATGCATATGCGTGCAGTGGACAAAAGTGCTCAGCACAGTCTATTCTTTTCATGCATGAGGTAATTTACTAAGCCTATTGTTTCATTCATTATGTAGGTACAGCCATATAGGATAAAGAAAGAAAAGTGAGATTCTGTTATACCCGTCTAAAGATAACTATATGAACTTTGATGCAGAATTGGGCTTCAAGCCCTCTTATTTCCAAGTTGAAAAAACTTGCTTCTAGAAGGAAGCTAGAAGATTTGACAATTGGACCTGTTCTCACAGTGAGTTATATATCCTTGTTTTTCTTTATATTTGCGGATATCGTTTTTCAAAGACTAATGTGCTGCCATAACCATAAATCGAGTCATAATATGAATAAGCTACTTTCACATTTTGTGGTTTCTCATGGCTAATTTTGGGATGGCTTTGATGTAAACTGAATTATTGATCTTCCGTCAAGAAGCTCTCGCTTGTTACTATCTTTAGAGTGGAAGTGTCAGATAAGCTATCATTGTGGGTTGATGCTCAGGACACGAGGTCGAAAGTCGTCAATATAATGGCTCCTTATACACCAAAAATTCAGTTTCTTTTTAGTAATTGCGTTATGCATTCATGTAAGACAATGCTATCTTCACAGAGACAGTTTGCTAAGTCTCTAGTCATGTAGGCATGTAGCCAATCTTTTTTATGTGATCCTGCAGGTTACAACTGAGACAATGTCAGAACACATGAAGCAACTGCTAAAGATACCCGGATCAAAGTTATTGTTTGGCGGTGAACCATTAGAGAACCATACTATACCCTCAGTTTATGGTGCATTCAAACCGACTGCTGTGTACGTTCCTCTGGAGGAAATACTGAAGGACCAAAATTTTGAGTTGGTTACAAAAGAAATATTTGGACCATTCCAGGTTAGTTCGATTAAAATATATTTGTAGTTTCTATCAAATTGGAGGGCTTGCTTGATGGTTATTGAAAAATAAACAGTTCAAAACCTGGAAAACGAAATGCTATTCTCATTGGACATTTATATTTCTGACATCCAGGTTGTAACTGAGTATAAAGCACATCAGTTACCAAAGGTGTTGGAAGCCTTGGAAAGGATGCATGCACATTTGACTGCAGCAGTGGTGTCGAACGATCTGTTATTTCTGCAGGCAAGTTTCATGAACCGGTTTATTGCCTAAATCTATTTCTTTGCCTTATCTGTCCACCTAGAATTGGTATATCCGTATATGTGAAATATCAAGAAATTCGTATGGCTTACATTAAAGAAACCCTAGTTGTTGGTTCAAGATCGCTTGAAGATTCCCCTTTTCTACTCTCATTTACCTGCTAAATATAGTTTGATTGACCGAAAGGGGAATAGAATGCCATAGTTGATCAAATGTTGTCATAATCACCTGTACGGAAATTTAAAGTGTCCAGAGTTTTTAGCAAGATATGACACCATTCTGTGTGTAGCGAGTTAATTCAATCAAATTGCAGGAAGTTATCGGGAATACAGTAAATGGGACCACTTACGCTGGACTACGAGCAAGAACTACAGGAGCACCTCAAAATCACTGGTAAGTTGAAGTTTGTAACAAGAGTCCCTTCGGGTTGGGTCAGTTTTGCTCAATATAAATTGTTTGCAACTCTTATGGGCACACATTATATTAGTAGGAATCTCTGAAAATTGACACAAACAAAAATATTCTCCAGGTTTGGACCGGCAGGAGACCCTAGAGGTGCAGGCATCGGAACACCAGAAGCAATAAAGCTTGTTTGGTCTTGTCACAGGGAGATCATCTACGACGTTGGTCCTGTACCTCACCAGTGGCAAACTCCAGAGTCTACATAAGACTTTTGTTTAGTTCAACGGCTAGCAGCATAAGTTGTAGTAGAGTATGTTGCTATTGAACCTTTCTCGGCAATAGTTGTTCCCGAGCCAGGTTTACCCATGGATCCCTGTGATCTGAGGCGGGGCTAGAATAATAAATCCATCATGTCACTTTCGCGGATGGAGCATGCATTTTCTTTTCGTATTATTTCGTGTAGGCTGATATGTATCCCTCTTACTGGAGATATGGTGAAGGCTAATGCATAGATCTGCTTTCATGAGGCTTATGTCTCTATTGAGAAGTTTAGTGCTTGAATGCTTGATTGTGCTCTGAACTCCACCGTCGTCTCTACTTTTATCAATGATGCTCACTTCGTTATCTTGGTGGAAATGTGGAATACACTACAGTACTCCACCAATCCACCCCCTTCAGCGAAAACTTCTAGTATACAAAAAACCCCTTATCGACCGGTCCAAATTTTGTTGGACCTGATGATGAATTGATCTGAAACAGACCAAATCACCAAAACAACTTACTTGGAATTGCGCTAAATTTAAGTAGAACATTGATTACCAGAATCAAGCCTCTCACTGATTCACCCAATTTACAAAGAAAATAACTTAATCTGAAGGAGACTGATACACAAAATGACCCCATAACAACACTTTTAATCCCAATACCAAACACAAATCTACATAAAACTGGCTTTGGAAGTGTTTAACAAATACTCCCTCCTATTCACTCATTTCCTCCCCTTTCTATTATGCACAAGAATTAAGAAACTGATTTTGGACCACACAACACTCTATTCCACTCTACCCCACTTGTAATTAATTTTGGACCACACAAAAGTTACCAAAAAATGAAAGAGGAAAGAAAACCCGACTTACCTAAAAAGGAATGAGGGAGGAAATGAATGAATAGGAGGGAGTACAAGATTTCGGCCAAGCAATTTTATTCTTAACTCAGCAAGATGAGCCACTTCAGGTTTTGAGTCAATTGGGCCGAGTCCAACCCGGTTAGTTCGATCAGGTCATATCATACGTACGGGTTAAATCGCGTTCAAGTTATTTCGAGTTACGAGTTTGTTCGCTTAAAGTGGGTCAAGCCATCTTATGTCGGGCGAAATTAAGAGATTTTAATATTATTATTTGTTTTGGCAAAGAAATGTGTTTTGGAGCTGAACCGAACTTATTGGAGCTGAACTGAACAAAAGTAAGAGTTAATTTATGAAGAGAATAGCTGAACTGAACTGAATAGAGCTGAACTGAACTTAAATGAGCTAAAATTAAGTCCAAAAGAACAGGTAGACCTCGCCAAATAGGCATTTTAAATCATCTCCCTTTATACTAAAAGAATAAGAAATCTCCAAATTTTCCCGTCTAAATGAATGTGGCTATAATTTGGCTTTCTTTATATCATATCTGTAATTGGGCTTTTACTATATCATATCTATAATTGGGCTTTCATTATATTATATCTATATAACTGCATTATACTGAATTTTTCCCTTTCCACCGATTAATACAAAACATTAACAATAATAAATTTTCCAATTAAATATCAAATTGAGTTAAATATCCGGTTTTATAATTGTTATTTCGTATTTTCTTTAACATTCTTATCTGAAAAACCGCGCATTCGTGTGGGATCTATACTAGTTTTGGGATCAATTCAAATTATTTATAGTCGGTCATATTCAAGTCGAGTTTTAGGGTGGTGTTGGATCGGTCAATAAACCCACGATTTAACTCATTTTAGGTGCTGTTTGGCCTAGTTTATGTAAAACAGTTTTTACTTTCTAAAATGAGTTTTTTCATAAACTATTTTTTGAAAAAGTTGTGGTCGTTTGGCCTAACTTTTGTAAAAGTAGTTTCTTAACAAATTGATGTGTTTAGTCTACTACTGCTTTTTAGTTTTTTTTTTTAGTTTCCATAATCCTAAGAGTTTTTGGGAGAAGTAGAAGCAGAAGCATCAATTTGGTACTTCTGTTTCTAGTAGCTTTTTATTAACTTCTGACTTTTCAAAAGTAGTTTTTTATCTCCCTAAATTATAGTGTTTGACCCAACTTCTACTTTTACAATTAGAAAAGCACTTAGAAAGCTTGGCCAAATACCAATCCTTTGGGACTACAATTTCGAGTTCGGTCAAGTTTTTCGAATCGGGCTCGTATCGTGTTATTGGATCGGTCAATAAACCCACGAGACCACAACCCCATTTTTTTCGTCACTTTTCATAAAACCTCCCATAAACCCTCGCTGAACGCATCTTCTTCACTCTTCACTCTTCACATTTTCACAGCCGCCATGACTCTTCTTCAACAAATCATTCAAACTTCATCAACTCCATTGATCTCCAATGAACCTCTCAAATACCCAATTCCTCTTTCCTCCGATTCAATCCTCTCCACCCTACAAATCGATCCCACTTTCTCAAACCCTAACCCTACTTTGTCCTCCCTTCTCAACCCTCTTACAGGCTTCCAAATCACCCCAATCGATTCATCTCTCGCCGAATTAAACACCGCATTCTTCAAAAAACTCAAGGGTATATGCACCGTTAAAGCCCCTTTGTATTACTCGGCACCCGCATTTATTGAAGTACTCAACCCGTTTCTGGAAAAAATTGGGGTGATTAAATTTGGGGGTTTATATGATGTTGAAATGGGTGCTGAATTTGATGATTATACTTGTAGTTTGATTACAAAGTTTGGATCTTTTGTTGCTAGGGATGTGATGGAATTGGTGATTGAATCGTGTTTCGCGATTGGAAATTGGAAGATTTTGCAAACTATAATTGTTTGTAAGCTTGTTGATTACGAGTCTAGGTCTGGTTTGTTGTCGAATTTGGTTGCGAAAAATCGGTCTGATTTGATTTGTTTGTGTGTTAGGGTTTTTAGGGTTATGAAGCCGTCTGATTTGTGTATGATGTTGAAGTACTTCATTTCGCCGTCGAAAGAGAGTTTAGTGAGTATGATTGGGGTTAGGAAGGATTGGGAGAATGAAGCATTGTTCGCGATTCGGAAAGCAAGTGATCTTAAGTTAACTGGTAATAAAATGGGATTGCTTAAAGAGGTTGCAATGCTATTTACGATTGCTTACGACGAGTTTTCGTCGTGGGAGTTGTGTTTACATCACTTGGTTTCGAGCTCAGTCGATGATATTGTGTTTCTGAGTGCAATAACTAAGCTTAGTGTGGATGAAATGCTCAGGTTGATTAGGTATTTAGGGAAGTGGCTGCGTAAGTATGAGAAGTTTCCAGAGGCTGAATTAGGGCGTGAGGCGGCCGTTTCTTGGGGAGTGGTCTTGGCTCCTTTTGTGCCGCGTTTTGAAGATGTGGTCAAGTGTCTTGGCTTGCTTGTTGACGAGCATTTCTCGTTGTTGGCTATGCATTCTGAGTTCCGTGATGAGTTGAAAGCCATTGAGGAGGTTGTTAGTTCATTGGCTTTGGATGGGAAGCATTGTAGCTCTATATCAAGTTTGATCAGTATCTTAAAGCCCGGTGTTGTAGGCGCTTAGTTGTTGTGGCTTACGGTTTTAGCTATATGAATTTTCGAGTTTATTGTCTTAAACATTTAAGAGGCATGTTGTGTGTTTTAATTTTAATCTTTGTTGTCATGTTGCTCAAATTTGCCTACTTTGTGCTTACAATTTTGATGTTCAGTAGAAAATCTTTTGTCGAAAAATGTGATTGAAGCTTGAAACAGCTTAAAGAAGTTGGTGACATTGTTTGCAGGCTTAAATTGAGTTGAATTTTCATGCATTCTTGTAGTATTGTTATCAGCAATGAAAACGCGAACAAGAATTTGTACAAATAGTCGATGAACATACATTAATACGGAGTACTGCGTTGTGAACATTAGCAAGGAGCGAAACTGAAGAAATGTGCATTGTCATACAAACCCGGAAAAGGGGATATATTTCCTTCATCTACCATATTTCTCAACCATAGAACAAATCATTAAATCAAAACTATTTGGATAACATTATTTGTCTGAAACTCGGTAAATTTAACAAATACATATGGAGTAGTAGACGATTAAGTTAATCTAATTACTACCCTCAGTATGTAGTGAATGTTGCATGGTCTTAACCATCTTGTGAAGACCAACCTGATATTTCCGCAGTAAATCCTCAAAGGTCAGACCTTGAACAGGATCAACGGTGAAACACCACTCAATCACACACCCGTTGCCAGTATCCGCAATAACAGGGATAATCCTAATTGTCGATACATATGAGTTGAACCCAATGTTGGAGTCCACAATCTCATAGGATAAACTCATGTTAACTTCATCAACGGCTATCAGTCTCTCCTTGGACCAACTGACGGAATTTGTAGCGTTGATGGAGTTGCCGAGGCAGTATCTGATGCAACCGGGTACACCGTTAATACCGTGAATCCCATATGAGGTAGAAAGGGTAGGAAACCATTTATGAAGGTTGAAGAAATCCTTGAAAAGCGGCCATATTTCGTCTGCTCTCGTTCCTCTTACGGTACTTGACACCTTTCCCTCCCACTTTTCCATTCTTTATTTAGACGTTATTTTGTTCAAATTGTGATTGTATTGTGGCACAAGAATATATACTAGTAGAGTAGTAGTACTGAATAACACATAATCAATGCACATACAGAGTATATATAATATAATATAAATATATGTAACGTATGAATCAATCACCCATAAAAGGACACGTATTTTATCGCAAATTCTTATTTAAAATGGGTATATCTATTTTAACTCTGAAGCATAAGACAGATTAAGTATTCTGAATAAAACAAAAGCAGAATGCATATGTAAAATAAACAAATTTGGCGTATATACACAAGTGAGATGATACTTGACCATTTCAAGACGGATACATCTGTCCGTCTTATGGGAGACTAACTGTTATTTTATACCATGTGTTACGCGTGAATTACTTATTGGTGTTTCATGACACCTGGTTTTTGTCGCCTAGTGATGCACCAACCAATTTTGTCCTTATTTGAAGGGTACATTTTCACAAAATCTTCTTCAAGACATGGTTTATAGTCATAAATAAAAAAACGGATCCAATAAAATAGATGAGACAAAAGAAAAATGTTTCCCTTCTCTTTGTGAAAGATATGTGGTACTACACGACTCGATTTTGGACTAACCTGGTGGTGCAAACCAAAAAAGGGTCACTTGGTTTTTGATCTAAACTGATTTTGCAAACCAAATAAACAAGTGGTTGAACAGTGAACACAACCGAAGTCCGAGCAAAGGCTCTAATTCTTTGATAAGGTCACACACATCATCGATGAGGTGGTTCTCACAAAGAGCACACACTTTCCTTGTCAATATCATTACTCGATATCTCCAAAGAGGCTCCCGCACCCAGCAGGGCAAGATCCCCCGCAAAAGACCTCTATTTATCCACCACAGCTTCTATTCATCGACACTGCAAGGTCTCCCGAAAATCTGGCCCGGTCATCATCTTGAGTCTTGACCACATGTAAGACTTAAAAAGCTTAGAAATCAGAACCCTTCAGTAAGGGTAAAAATTCGGCCAGCAAATGCCTTGGGCAATCTGGACACAGCTTCCAGGATTTCCTGTCAAAATAGTTGGCAAGAAACAGAAAAAGGTATATTAGAACTCAAATTCAGATGTCTTGAATCAACTTGTTTCTACAAATTCCTCGGCCATTCAGCAACAATTATTGAAACCATTCTTAACAGATGACATCAAGTACATGAAAATAAACATAAACAACAATATTATCCCCCCCAGTGCCTCAATGGCTCCGCACTTTGCGAGTAAAGGGGGTTGGCTACTTGGCTGCACGCAGCCTTACTCTTGTTTTAGCAACACAGAAAGGCTGCTTCTAACTGACCCAAGATGGAAACTGCGTCGAAAACTGCATCAAAGGATTGCTAAGTCACAATAGAAAGAAGCGCAACCACTAGATGGAGTGGTCAACCCACATGGACATGATCATTATCACTTTAATTTCTCGGGCTAGTTAGATATAAATCAGTTGAGTCAAGGGCAAGGTACTTTATCAGACATTTTGCCTCTCAATGCCAACGCTTGATTTGGTTCAGCATCGGCTGCACATTGTTAAGAAAGTCGGACAATCTACCTTACGTACTCAACCAATTGAGCAGCGGGTGCAGTGACATGCATGGAACAAGCATAGGAGAAAGAACAGAGAAAAAAATGGTGAATGACAAGGTGGTGTGTTATGTGTTGCAGAAAAAGCGTCATTTCTAAATGGTAAGCAGCTTTTTCCATTTATATGAATGAGTTGAAAAGCAAAAGGTGATGATAACTGCCTCACAGTAGTTTTTTTCTCATCTGTGTTGGTTATTATCGGTTGTTTAAAGAGCATGCAATACATGCAGCAAGCTAGGAATTAAAAAGTGACAAACATGGAGGGTCATAGACTGAGAAAGAAGCTTTCTTACATATGCTTGGTACCGTGCTGAGAAGTGGATGAAAAGAATCGCATTATTCTGAAACATCTCAGCATAGTTTACAACCTGTATAATAATGTAGTTGAGGCAATCATTAGCATAGAAACCATTCAAAACCAAAAGAGAAAAAGAAGACAGGGAATGGGGGGTCAAAAGAACCTCATCAAGGTGCGTGTGTCCATATTCTCGTGCATGAGCAACAGTAGCTTGGTCATCTAAGAAGGTGCACTGCAATGGAAGCCAAAGCCAAAATAAATTTTTCTAGAATATGGTCAGAGCACAGCAAGCTATTAGCTTCATATCTGAAGCGACAACTATTAGAAAAAGTTCAGCGAATTCCCTGAATGTAAGATCATTTGAGGTATTTTAATATGTATTGCACAAACCACCATTTTTTCAAATAATCACCAGCTTACGGCCGCAAACAACTACGTAAGAGAAGACCATTTTATTTAACATTTTTTCCTTCCTTATGTTTGATCGGTTGAGCTTAAGATTATGCTCCCTATTGTCACAGACATAAGCAGATAAAATCAAATATGAATATGTAAAACAGTCATTTGAGGCAGTGAACGCTGTCATCTCCTTTCTTTGAAACACTTGAGAGTTGAGAGTGCAAATCAATGTATCACTAACTACATCACTTTACAATTTAGAATTACCTAATATGTTCATTTTACTAACTACGTCATATTTACACCTTGCCGATGAACAGGAACATTTACGGACTAGTTTGACCAAGCAAAACCACAAAAGAAGCTTAAGAGTTAAGAGTTGAATACACAGACCACTGGATATTTAAAGAAAAATGGTTCCGGCAGGCAAATTTCGTAGATAGAATAAAAAGCCTCATCGAAACAATTACCTCCATAACAAGAACTTTTGCTCTCAACACATCAACATTAGCTGGATCAACAATAAAGTCAGCCGTTGTATCTCCTGTAAATGCTATCTCAGGTGAAGTGATGGTATTGGTAATCTGCTAATACCCAAACAATGCCATTATAAACTCAACACATTAAAACAAGCATACAGATCTGCGATAGCTGTAACTGGCACAAAGTTTGTCAGAAAGTATCACAAGGGTAATTTGGTAAAGCCGTAAAGGCCACAAGTAGTACAACTTATTACATAATCAAGCAAAAGAGCAAGTAGAAAGTAGAAACTACGGAGAATATTATTAAGCTTGAGACATATAATTATAAACAAACACTATATACATCAATATGAAGAAGCAATAAATAGTTGTGTAAATTCCCTTCACCGCTAAAAGGAAAATCAAGTGAGATAAAAAGAGGGAACACAGAGGCAGATAAAATATGTCTTATTTTTGCAAGTTCAACCAGAGATTTACTGCTAATTATATAATTATGTTTTCAATGGAAAAACAGTGAGCACACTAATTTGCAATATTAACCAGACTAAAATCTCAAATAAACAGTCCACTGGATCTTATCTAAGCAACATTAATCGTAACTCTACAAATATAGGACAGAAACAGACCTCGACGCCAGATAACTTCAATTCTTTTATCTCATTTGCAGGCAGGCCGACATACTCTTGCTTAAGCTTCTGCTTGATTGAATAAACTATATAGCCCTGCAATATACAATTTCTTAAAGTGCAGAATGTATTACAAATGGATCAAGGAAATATGAGATCTCGCAAAGCGACAACAATGACAGGAGGAATGGATCCTTTCTGCAGATCTACCTGACTAGGAATGGCATGATATGTCTTAAATGCTTTCACTTTAATATCCCTCCTAATACAGACCTCTTCTCCTGACAACAGAAACATCAATCAAGCAAAAATACATATAATGTTTGTATGATTATCTACAGAGCTAATTCCGAAGACAGAATTATAGATATCAGAGGCAGGAAAGATTAGCCGATTAGGCATATGACAGGAACTTTTAGTA
Source organism: Silene latifolia (assembly GCF_048544455.1). Lineage (NCBI taxonomy): Eukaryota > Viridiplantae > Streptophyta > Magnoliopsida > Caryophyllales > Caryophyllaceae > Silene > Silene latifolia. The sequence goes on along the minus strand of NC_133526.1, from coordinate 20,338,193 downwards.
TAGTATGGACCGTTAACAACATCCAGATAGACCTCTTTTCCTGACTCTAGCAACATCAATCAAGCAATAACATACATAAAATTTCTATGGCATGGTGATCCACAGAGCGAATTCTAGAGGCAGAGTGACAGATAGCAGTAAGCCAGTAACAGCCTAACAGATAAGATTAGTCTTATGCAGGAACTTTTAGCATAGTATGGGCCATTACCAACATCCAGACCGATTAAAGTATGCTTCAGTTCAGAGAAGTCCATGGCTCTATGCACGTCAAAAAGACGTTCCACATGCTCTTTTATAACGCTTGGCACAAATATGGTAGGAGGTTTCATAGAATATAAACCACGAGTTGCAACATACATAGGCAGTCCTCCCTGAAATGAAGGTTAGCAACTTAGCATTAGAGATCATGTTAGTTCGAAAAATGTGGGGAAACAAACACAGATAAATATAGAAACACGTATAACCTAGTTGAAGCTTTTCAAGCTCATGAAGCAAAATCATGAAGGGAGAACTACCTATGAATCATCCATAACTATGTAAAAATAGTGAAAATGGTCAAGACTCAAGAGAATGATGCGCTGAAAATGGATTTCAGTTTTAAACTAGCCATTTCACTGCTCTTGTTAAAATTGCTGATATAACCAGCATAAGAAACCCATATGGACTCATCCTTACAATAAAAACAAGCAATTCAAGAGAAGCGTACATCTCAACTGTTGGTCAGCCAACAGGTTATCAATCATATCCACATTTTTCAGGTAACCGATATAGTTAAAACTTGTAAGAGCAAGTGCTTTTACAAGTCTAACTTTTTGGGCCCAATTGTTCATACAAACCTGAAAAAAATTTGACCTATTTTCCTTATACTCAATCCAAAATGCTGGAATCATTACTAGAAAATGCTAATCCAACTCTTACCCCCACTTAAAAACGACTTGCTGGTATGACATGTCGACTGAACCTTGACCCACTCCTAAATCCAATTTTGATATATCCGGCAACACATTTCAATGGGACGATGTTAGAATTCAAATAAATTTTCGTGTGAGCTTTTAAGATAATGATGCACATCATTCTACTAATCATCAACTATCTCTTAGGCATTGTTTCGAATTCAAGTACAAAATTAGGAGGGAAGGGGATGGTAAATGGTAATAACCCAATGTCAACTTCCTTCCAAAATTTTCCTATGTTGCAACTATTTTATTTTCCCATGTTTTCCACCAACTTAATTCCACATCTTTCCGTTTCCCTCCAAATCCCTCGGCCCAAACAACGGTTACTCAAGTTTTGGACAAATATTCCAAACATTCAACTCAAAATAACAAAAATCTAGTAAAATGCACAAGTAAATGAAAAATGAAGGAAAGCAAGTACAATGTGATCCATGTGGCCATGGGAAATGAAGAGAAACTGTTGATTGACGGCGCGACGAGGACACCTTCCAATATCGAAAGCAATGCTAAGAGAGGGAACCATTACACAAGTCTCTTGCCCAGCTATTGAAATTCCTTCAATTTTATACCCTTCTATCTCCAATCCATCCTTCACCATCTTACAACTATAAACTAATATTACTCAAACTCTTTCTTCTCCCTAATTTCTGGGAAACAATTTCGAATATTAATTTCACACAGTAAAAAAGTCAATTTGAACACAAATTAAACTTGCAATAGTAACAATTAGCACTTAGCATAAAGGAGTAAGAGGTAATACATACATGAAATTGATTCAATTGAATCGAATCGATGCGAATCGGGTTTTGCAGTTTGATTTGCACAAGGGTTTGAGTTTTGATTAGCTCTTTAACATAAGCAGTGAAGTTTCAAACTTTCGAGCTTTAATGGCGACCCTTTTTATATATTCCGGTTCTAGTCTGGGTAACTGGGTTCATTCATAAGCCAACGTCGCAAACGGGGAAGAGATGTCAGAATCAAAATCAGGTGTGATAAATTTGTTTGAGTGATTTGGAAGGTAAGATGGTGGAATTTATTATTTATGTAGTAGTGATTAGTCTTAACTGAGTACTCCAGAGAGGTTTTTAAAATGGACTTGGTAAGAGAATAGGAGTAATGTTACTTTTAGCCTTAATAGGAAGTAGATTAAGACCATCCCCAAGCAGTGGTCGCTCTAATTAGGTCGCGACCCGATTTTACTCTTAATCTCACCTTATTAACCTTGACCCATTTTTACGTCCCAAGCAGAAGGTCGCGACCTAGGTCATCAACCCAATCATTTTTTACCTTCCAACCCTTTTTGTTTTGTTTACGCCCTATGATAATTTGACACCTATTGGGTCACCAATTGACCTAATAAGGTCAAGAGCAACCAAAGAGGTCACAAATTGACCTTATAAGGTCAAGAGCAACCAAAAGGTCACGCTAATCTCATGCTTAATTGTTGGTTAAGGCGACCCAACAAGGTCGCGACCTCCCTCGTGACCTTGCTTGGGGATGGTCTAAGTTTTATAAGAGACCGTCCTACATTAGATTAGTCGGCTATAATATTTGCTATACTCAAACTAACAAAAACAAAATAAAATGTTAAATAATGGAGTATAATAATTTATCCTTATCATGTGAACGGTCGTCTTACATGAATATTATTGAGTGACGGTCTCATATGAGGATTAGTGATGGTACTCTCGTTATCCTAACCAATGGTGTTACTCGTTATCCTAACCAAGGGTGTTATAAGGGATATTTAGAGCGATAATTGTATATTTACTTTATGAATTCTTGGAAGTTTTTTGGAATAGGCCTATAGTGACCACTGTGAGGCCACATCGCTTGTTCAACAAATGAGATTTCCGTTGTCAATGACCGTGTTAAATGAAACTTAATTAGTATACGTATTAGTTATACAACATTTCTATATGATTTCATTCCAAGTTTTAGATATACAGTCTCTCTGTTCATACGAGGATAAGGTGCATAGATTTTTTGTAATACTCCGTATTTATGAGTCTTGGGGTACTCTATCGAGTAGGCCTTACTCTGTCGAGTAAGGGAGTTTTGCGAAATAAAATAGTTTCTGACCTGTTGGGTACTCGATCGAGTAACTAGGGTACTCGATCGAGTAAGGGGGCACTCGATCGAGTACCTTAGCTACTCGATCGAGTAGCCGGTTTACGGGGGCTGTTTTGTCGGGTTTTGTTAATAATGCGATTAAAGTATAAAACACTTCCGTCATTGTTTCCAAATCACTTTTCCAAAACCTAATCACTGTGAGAAGAGAAAGCAAACTACGTTCATCACCTTAATCGCATTGTTGACAAATCCCGGAGCTTGAGAGGTCGGATTCCATCGTTCTTTATACCTTTGTGATCCTTGCGTCGAGGGTAAGATCTGCATACCAATTTTATAGTATTTCGTCAAGTTTCGTTAAACCCTAATTTTGGGATTGGGGGTTTTTATGATTTGTTATGGTTAGATTGTGATTATGTGATTATGCGATAGGAGAAGGATTGGTAAAGGAGAGGTTTTGAGACAGCTGCTAGATCGTCTGATGATTGTGTTACTTTCCAGGTAGGATTTCCTACTCAGTATTAGTCTCATAATGGGATGATTATTGATGTGTTGAGATTGATTGTTTGATATAGTAATTGTATTGTGACGGCTGTGATTGTGATTGTGATTGATTGTTCTCTGGTTCTCGAGATGAGTTCTCGGCTGAGTGGAGTCACTTGCGGGAGTGGCTTCACGCCCTAGTTTCGCCCTTCGTGGAACTCGCCACGGAAGGGGATGTGCACATTAATGGACAGGGTTATCGCTCACTATGTGGAGCGGGGATTTGGTGGGTACGGTGCGGTCCCCCATGGGGGGGTCCGGTGGACGTCGGTGATTGAGATAATTGGAATTGGTGTGATTGTATGTGTGACGGTGTGGTCATCTGTTTATTGGATTGTTGATATATATGTAAATTGTGTGATTAGTATCGACCCGTGTAAATGTTTTAAAAACTGTGGTGATCCATTCGGGGGTGGTGAGCGGTTGCTTAGGGTATATCTTGGATACGCGTGGGATCTAGTGGGGATGGAGTCATCACATATCGTAGTCTTTAGTCTTTTGTGTTTATTAGAACAGTTCCTTTCAGTTGGTTTATAGTTTGAGAACAGTTGTATTTTGCTTACAGTTGGTTTGGTAATGTAATCACTTAAACTTATTTAATAAAGTATGTTTCTTCATTGTCTTATGATTATCATGCCTCGGGTAACCGAGATGGTAGCATCCTTATACCTGAGTGATCCTGGTAAGGCACTTGGAGTATGGGGGTGTTACAAATGGTATCATAGCGACGATCCTGAAACCTGTAACCAATGAATCTAATGAATCTAGGGAGTCAATTAAAATGAACCCGGGGTAAAGGTTGTAGGAGCTAATGCAAAGGCTCACTACTACAAACCCCTTGTCTTTTTGACGCTTCAACATTGACGCTTTTCCAAAGCGTGGAGCCTATTTTATTGGGTATTGTGAATTCCCTCCATTCATTCCGTCTAAATTTTTGAGTCCCGCTCAACTTAACTTTGCATAGTTAAAAAATCGTACCTTAGCGCAATTGTGAAAATTTTAAAAATCAATTTTTCCTTTCATCCTCTAAAATAAGACAAAACCCTACTAGATCTAGAATCAGAGTTTCCCATCTTCACCAAAAGAGATGAAAACACCCTTCTCTCCCTCCGATCCCGTTTGTTTTCATCTTCACTGTTGTTTCTTCTTCATCTCTCTATTTCTTATAGGCTTCGAAATATGCACTGCCAAGATTAGTTCGTCATCTACACCTTCAATTCACTCCATTGTTTCTAATCCTCTCGTAAGTTCTTACTTCAAACAAACCCTAATATGAAGTATCTCTTATTCTTTGTTTTGATTTTTATGTTAATTTTGTAATTTATATCCAATTTGCATGATTTTCTATCTAATTGGTGTATAAAGCCACTGATTTCTCTTCATTCTATGATTAATTTGTGGGACAGGAACATGGATTTGAAAATGTAAATTTGGCATTTCTTATGCTACAAACCAGTGTAGTTGTTGGTCCAAGATAAATTACTTTTTATACAATCAATTGGTTATGAAGCTAGAGCTCAACGATAGTTGTACTTACTAATTTTTTGTATTTGGGATTTACTGTATGTTGGCAGTTTTGTAAGTGTCTTTGTCTACCATCATTATAAAGTTAACTTCTAAAGAGCTAGGAAACATGAATTATATGAACTGGGTAACTATTCTTTACTTGTCGTTGGACTTAAATTTGTTATATTTTTCTTCTTCCATTTTCCATCATAGTCTAATGGTCCTTAGCTTCTTCCCTTTATTTTACAGTGTGTGCTGCTGAAAAAAAAAATGACAGAAGAGAGGAATGCATAGTCTAAAAGTTTAAGGAAATTAGATTAGATTGGTCGTGCTTACGCTGAGGAGGTAATAATTACTGAAACTTCTCAGCTTCCATTCTTATCTATTCTTATCTGCTCTTTATTTCTATATTCTTTTTTAGCCTACTGAAATATGGAGTACTAAAGAGTTTAAACAAGTTTTTTTTACTTGACCGTAAGGTTCCCGTAATGTTTCTTACTCCTCTAAATCTCTGATGTTCTCAATCTACATTTCAACTAATGCTGCGATATCGTCGCTTTTGGTGTGCTTAGGTGTTGGAATGGGGTGGCTTTGCACAACATAGAGTGAACAGAGCAATATGATTGAGTTTCAGTTGAATGTATTACAGAGTGGATTATTATTTTTAGTAGCGTTTTTTAGTTTGGATGAGTTCCATCAACATTTTTAAGCTTGGATGAGTTGTTTTGGAGAAGTTGACAGATGCGTATTTAATAGTATTGGAAATATTAATGGCTTCACCCCATGTAATGGTAGAATAGCTAATCATCACCAAGTAAAATCCAAACATGTGATCAGTTGCTGAAAAATGATACTGAATATGTTAGTCATGTGAAAGATTCATATGTTTGCATAGATTGTGATTTAATGAAATCACATAATTGATCTAATTTATCCTTCCTCTCTATGACCATCTAGTTCTACTGCAACTTTTGTTTTCGCTTCTTGACATTAATATGAAAAAGTGTGCACCTGTTATTTTTTATCAATCAAATAGTTTTTAAACATTCATTTATTGTGGCTGTTTTTCGAGTTGTGGTTATAGGACTACACAAAAGACAAGTCTAATTTCAGTGTTCCCTCCCAAAGAATTAAGGAGATGAAGTGGGGTTAATGAACTAATAATGACTTGCTATACTACTCAGTACTATGTTGTGGAAATGTGAAATAAGTAGAAATAGAAGTTAATGGAGAAGATGCTTTTCTTTATTTACTTTATTCAAAGTCGATGGAGAGGATGTTGTGATAATGTTATGTTTATCTTACGGTGTTTGCAGGTAAAGCAGTTGCTTAGTTCTGTGCAACGTTTCTTCACAAAGAGTTACTGATGAAACATAAAGAGGATTAATTGGACAATTAAGGTTGCGACGACGATCTCCTTCAAAGAACATGGATATCAAGCACGAATAATATTGTGATGATCTACATCTCTCGATTGAGGTATTGAGTTGTTTTTTAATATAGTTTTAGAACTTTCTGCCATAAATATTCAGGTCAAATATTTTTTATAAGCCATTTGACTCTTTCGTATTTGAATGCTTCACTATTAAACTCTCTTCATTTATTTGCCTTTTGTGGAACTCTGTAGTTAAAACCATATTTTCTTTCTCAAAGTGAATTACCTGATACTAAATCGCCGCGCTCATTTGAAATTTGTAGGTTTCAGATTCTTCGGATGGTCAAGTCGCGCCGGAATAATGAGACGGAATGTTATCTGCTACAACTATCGCGTCGAATGATTTTATCAAGAGATTTTTTGTTCTAGTACCATTTGATAACTTGAGTTTTAATATGTATTTTGGATTAAGTTCAAGTCAACACTCTTTCTATTTTGGCATGGTTGAATAATGTAATACTTGAATTGTAGTAGTAACTACTAATTTAATTATATTATGAGTATTTTAATTTCTAGTTTTCTTGGTTATTAATTATAAGGTTTTGTTACAATTTAACGACGACCCCGGTCGACAATAATGTAAGAACTTTGATTAAATATGTCGTCGTGATGTATGTGAAACATAATTGATGCATACAATAATTCGTTATAGAGAAATCAATAGATGACGGTTAAAAGCGTCATGAATATATAATTTTAGTGTCATGATTATGCCATAGAGTGACACTTAAAAGCGTAGTTTTTTTTATTATTGACGCATAAAGGAGTCAAAATTGGTGACGCTAAAAAGCGTCAAAAAATACTGACGGCAAAAATTTTGACGCTTTAAAGAAGCGTCGAGAATATAATTATCGACGCTTTTTTGCGTCGAGAGTTGGCTTCATAAGCGTCAAAAATGCAAGGGATTTGTTGTAGTGGCTTGGGAGACGTCCTAAAGTCGCGAACTCGCCCTACAATTTTGAACCGGTCACCATGGGATATGAGTCGGGATCGCTATGTGTTTATCTTGTGAATTGTGTACCTATATGGTGATGTGTGGCATGAATAAGGGTGATTTTGTATGCTGTTGGTTGAAAGCATGTTGGATGATACTTGGTTTACCATGTTGATTGGAATAGTTGGAAAAGTATGTGAGAATGACGAATGATGTGGTGGAAAAAGGAAATAGTTTATATGTGATGAATAATGATGTGCAGGATGAATGATTTATAATGTGTACATACTAGTAACTTGTGGTTAGAGGATGTGACATGATTTTTTTCATAATCTGTTTTGCGTAAAGTTAGATAATAAGTTCATATAATTGTTCATGTGGTATCGTATGCACTTATAGATGAAGAATGTGGATGAAATAGATGAACTGATTGGAAAAGATGGGGTGTCAATTGCATGAGAATATGAATTTTGTGATTTTGAATATGTTTAGGTGACGAAGTGGGTTTGTAATATTGTTGCATTAGTAATATGGAAATAGGATTTGTAAGGTGTGAGTATGTTTTGTGTTACGAAAAGTTATAAAATTAAAACATGTGGGTAATATGTGATTGGTAAGTTGAATGATATATGTGCATCGAGTTATTTGTTGCTTGACTTTTGAAAATAGTAACATGTGGCTAGGGATACTGGTTTTATGAGCATTGAATTGTTTTGTCTACCTTGTTGTTGTTCAAGTTGTTTAGAAGTAAAATCAAGTAGTTGTGTTTTCGATTATAGAAATGTTGTCTTTAAACTGTCATAACTTGAGATGTATATATGATTTTGATGTGATTCCAATTGGAGGTGATAGCTTGTTCTTTTACGATTCTAACGATTCTAACGATAGGTCACACGCCCAAATCGACCAAGAAATGAGTGAGTTATGACTGTTTTACGAAAACTGGACAGTGCTGAGAAATAGGGTACTCGATCGAGTAGCCTTGGTACTCGATCGAGTAGTGGGGGACTCGATCGAGTACGTAAGTTACTCGATCGAGTAGCCCTGGTGATTTGTTTTACGTGCTTCTGACCTTCACCTACTCGATCGAGTAAGTCACTTACTCGATCGAGTGGCCTGTACTCGATCTAGTGACCCCTGTTTTGGGTCATATGCTTATCTTTTGACATTCGTTGCATATTATGTTTAATTTAAAGGTATTAATTTGCTTCTTTATGCACCGTTTTACATGTATGTTGATCCTGATGCGTAAGTTACCCAATCTTATGTTGTAAAGAGTGGCACCTATGATGAGTATGAGTTCGGTGGGGAGGGCATGATTTATATGTGTTGTGATCGGTAGAGGAAAAAGAAAAGGCAGATTGGTATGGTTTATTGAGACATAGAGCATGTTTTGTGAAATGAGATGAGCGATATGTTTGTATGTTGAGTAATGCAAAAGTAATTGAATGTGGGCAAGGGATGATGTGAATTTATGGAACGTGAGAATGAAAAGATTGAAATGAGAGACGCAAATGGTGGCAGCTTGAGGTGTGTAAAGAATCATGGAGGGGGATGGTTAGGAGTCGTGTGGGTTAAGAATATACATAGTGAAAGTTCGTTTTAAAGGGGTTGAGAAGAGTAGTATATAGTGAACTTTGTGGAGACATGTCGCGAGGTGGATTTGTAGACAGTGAGTGAGTTTGGGAGATTTGGTTTATTAAGAGATGAAACTACTGTGTGATTTTCTTGGGCAATTAGCGGTATGAAAGGAATTTTGATTTCTAGAGATGTTAAAAAAAAAAAAAAAAAAAAAAAAGATGCAATTGTTTGAACAGTGAACGTTGATTTTATGGATAAATTAGTGGCAAGGGTGATTAATGGCATAATAAGAGAATATTTATGGTAAGAAAGAGTGAGATGATATCGATATGAAATAATGGGATTTGGGTTTTGGAGCAATGAAAAGATAATCGGAGCACTAAAGAGTTAGATAGAGGTAATAAGGAGTTGAGCTATTAATGGTATTGTTGAGTATAAAGGGAAAAGAAGGATAAAAGTAAGTTGAGAAAAATGTTCACCGGAGTTATGTGACATAAAGTAAGGAATCGTCGAGATCTATGATACTATCAAGAGTAAGTAAGTTAATAGTTATACAGAAGTTTCAGGACAACATGATTAATCATGAGTTTCGAGGAATTAAGGGAGTATGAAGTTGGTGGAGTATTTGCACGATACGAGATTTTTGGTGGAGATTTAGATGATGATACAGTTAAGAATGGTATTGGGAAGAATGTTGAAGTAATTTTGTTGATGGTTTGCTGTTCGTTGTTTGGGATGTTAACCAAAGATAGGAAAGAAATCGTGATGTTTAGAGATGAGTGAAGAGGTTTGATGTCCGGACAGTGGTAGTGTTATGGTTTTTGACTAATGGTTAAGAGTGATGGTATATTAGAAAGGTAGCAATTCAAAAGAGGTTGATTTGGTAGGGACCTGATTGTTGTGTATAATTGTGAGAGGGTATAAGATGTGGTTAGATGAGGCGGATGCTAATAGTTGAATAGTAATGGTATGGTTATACTTGGCAGGAAGTGATGGTTGTGCGAATGGGGAAAAATGTTATGAGGGGCATATGAGTTAAGCTCGGGCGACAGGTAACCTATGTTGAGTGGTAACTTACGTGATCAGGATTGGCTGGTTGGATGTGAATACGGGTCTGTGATATATATAAATGTTTGTGTGAGGTTCTGACCTCACAAGAAGTGGTATGGTGTGATAGTTATAATGTTGTTATCTGAATGTTCTGTAATATATGTTGGACACGGTAATTTAATTGAATGATATTCAAAAGGGTAATAATTTGATTGATCTGGCATGACTGGTTATACTTGTATGTATTCATGATATATGTTGATTCTGTGATGCGGTAAGGGGATGATATTCGTGAGGTTATTATCTGTTTAATTCATATAATATGTTGCTTTGTGATTTAGTAAAGTGGATTTGAGTAAGTTTTTCTTGTTCAAGAATTTATGTTGAGTCAGTACTTATGGGATTGTGTATGTTGTGATGTTTATCGATGCGGTTGTGGTGCCTCGGGTGGTGATCCGGGCACGATATTTAGTGTTGTGATGCGGGTATTTTCGCACTGCGGTGTGGCTGTTGGTGGCGGTGTTGTGATGCCGTCACCGGTTGTGGTGGAGTAGGCGGGATGATTATGATTCGAGTTTCGAAAGTACATACCAGTCATACATAGATTGTTGTTTTGTTTGATGTTGCTTCCTGTGAGTTTCAGTTTGTAAAGATATACAGTTGTTTTGTTATTGATGTTTCTTACCAGGTTAAGTTGGGAATGAGGGTAGAGTATGATATGAAATAGAGTGGTATATGCTTTTCTTTGTTGTCATGGTATAGTGATATTCGTTGATGGAACACGGTTGTGAGAGGTTGTTACTGATAATTTTGATCTTGTTCTAAATAAGGCTTTAGTGGACATGATAATGGCAAGTGATTCGTAGAACATGTGTGGTAATGATCTGATATATGCAGGTGGTTCATAATCCTTTGTTGAGACAGTGAGTGTAGGGTGTTGAATAATAAGTGTCGTGTTAAGTTATGTATGAGTCTTGCGGTAATGAAGGAAAGAACTGGAGGATCTAGTGTGAGTGTACGTAACGAGTGTGGATCGTGAGTTATGCGTTTGGGAGATAGGTGCTTTACATAGAGAGGTATGTTGTTTTGCAGTAATAATGGAGAGTTAGTATGGTGTTTTTGCTACGAGTTTTATGGCATAGGTTAGGTGGTGTGCCGAATGAGTTGAGGTATGAGGAATGTTTAAGTAAGAGAGCCTTGGATATATGCATGGCGAGTGTTTAGATTATAAGTGGTTATCTTTGACATGCGGTGGTGATGAGGATAATGACACGATATAGCTAGGATTTAGTATTAGTGAGTTACGAGGACGTAACATTTGTCTTAAGAGGAGTAGGATGCGATAAAAGAGAGTTTCATGGTGGTGCATGTTGTAATATAATTGGAAGTAGAGTGTTAGCGTAGCGTAAAGGAGGGATTTGTTTTGTGGATGATACTTATAAAAGGCCATGGCCGTGCTTGTAGTAGTGTGATGCTTCGAAGTGTGAGAATATTTTATATAGTGTTGTGGTTGGAGGATGGTGTTATGAGTCGAGTAAACTTCGAGGACGAAGTTCCTTTTAAGGGTGGTAGAATGTAACATTCCGTTTGATGTTATGAGTATTTTGGTAGTGTATGGAGTTAGTGTTGAGAGAGATATAATGGAGTGGATACGATATCGTGAGCCATGTTGTGGAGGTAGGAATAGTTAGTGGAGTTGGTGTTACGAGTTCATGTTTGGGTTGGAGTTTTGTTTTGAGTTCTTAGTCACGTTGTTGTGTCTTGATCGAGTTAGTATGTTTGTTTTCATGTATGGGTTGAACTTCGGGGACGGAGTTCTTTTTAAGGAGGGAAGACTGTAATACTCCGTATTTATGAGTCTTGGGGTACTCTATCGAGTAGGCCTTACTCTGTCGAGTAAGGGAGTTTTGTGAAATAAAATAGTTTTCGACCTGTTGGGTACTCGATCGAGTAACTAGGGTACTCGATCGAGTAAGGGGGCACTCGATCGAGTACCTTAGCTACTCGATCGAGTAGCCGGTTTACGGGGGCTGTTTTGTCGGGTTTTGTTAATAATGCGATTAAAGTATAAAACACTTCCGTCATTGTTTCCAAATCACTTTTCCAAAACCTAATCACTGTGAGAAGAGAAAGCAAACTACGTTCATCACCTTAATCGCATTGTTGACAAATCCCGGAGCTTGAGAGGTCGGATTCCATCGTTCTTTATACCTTTGTTATCCTTGCGTCGAGGGTAAGATCTGCATACCAATTTTATAGTATTTCGTCAAGTTTCGTTAAACCCTAATTTTGGGATTGGGGGTTTTTATGATTTGTTATGGTTAGATTGTGATTATGTGATTATGTGATAGGAGAAGGATTGGTAAAGGAGAGGTTTTGAGACATTTTGCTAGATCGTCGATGATTGTTTTGCTTTCCGGTAGGATTTCCTACTCGTATTAGTCCCATAATGGGATGATTGTTGATGTGTTGAGATTGATTGTTTGATATAGTAATTGTATTGTGACTGTTGTGATTGTGATTGTGATTGATTGTTCTCCGGTTCTCGAGATGAGTTCTCGGTGAGTGGAGTCACTTGCGGGAGTGGCTTCACGCCCTAGTTTCGCCCTTCGTGGAACCCGCCACGGAAGGGGATGTGCACATTAATGGACAGGGTTATCGCTCACTATTTGGAGCGGGGATTTGGTGGGTACGGCTGCGGTCCCCCACTGGCAGGGCTGGTCCAGTGGATAGTCAGTGATTGAGATAATTGGAATTGGTGTGATTGTATGTGTGGTGTGTGAGTGTCATCTGTTTATTGGATTGTTGATATATATGTAAATTGTGTGATTAGTATCGACCCGTGTAAATCTTTTAAAACTGTGGTGATCCATTCGGGGTGGTGAGCGATTCTTAAGGGTATATCTTGGATACGCGTGGGATCTAGTGGGATGGAGTCATCACATATCGAGTCTTTAGTCTTCGTGTGTTTATTAGAACAGTTCCTTTCAGTTGGTTTATAGTTTGAGAACAGTTGTATTTTGCTTACAGTTGGTTTTGTAATGTAATCACTTAAACTTATTTAATAAAGTATGTTTCTTCATTGTCTTATGATTATCATGCCTCGGGTAACCGAGATGGTAGCATCCTTATACCTGAGTGATCCTGGTAAGGCACTTGGAGTATGGGGGTGTTACATTTTTAACCTCGCCATAGTTGAGGACATTTAAGCTAATAGCATAATGTGGTTGTCATCATTGTTGTTACTTTAAGCCATATGTTAGATGATTGTGTAACAGAAAAAAAGGTCTTTTATGAGTTATTTGGAGTTATCTCGGTTTAATGGTTTATCATTCTTCTTTTCAGATCATTTGCAATTCAGATAGCTTAAAAGGCATGGTTGGGCAATTTTTATCTCAGGTTGGTACTCTAGAGTTTAGATTGTCAACGTGGCAGCTAGACGAGCGGAATATTGAATGTCGTGGGGGAACAAAAGAAGTTGTGTTTTCTTGAGCTTATATTGTGTAAATGTATAATGTGGGCAGGTCGAAGAAGAGATTCGGACCAGAAAAGAAGAGATTTGAGAATTTAGCATTACTGGATTTGGCGCAAAATGCAGTTTGTTTGATCTGATCCTTTATTAGTAAGCTTTTGTTCGATCATTTTATCGCTAACAAAAAAAATGAAGCAAAGTCACTTGACATGGGTTTAATATTATTTGGTTTTCTGAACACCTGGAGTGATTAGTATCGAGATGAGGTAATGGAGGTGCTTTGCGGAAGACAGGGATAACGGACACGATTGGATCTGCAATAGGGGTCGAAGCCTGGAGAACATTAGCTATCCCCCTCAGGTTTTTGCTTCATTCTCTCTGTTACTTCATTTTCTCTATATCTGTAACTCAACATTGAGGGATATTAATAAGTTTCCTGTGAGTTTTAGTATTATAAGTACGATGGAAGGAGAAGGGGGTAATAAAAGTAGGATCGAAGTAGTAGATGATTTGTGTGGTTGGTTTAGGACTAATATATATTTAGTAAGCAGTTAACATAATTCTCTCTTAATGATATACTACATATGTCTTTATTTTAAAAATAGGAGATGACACTTGAAGAGTATAGGAAGGTTCTGAGGGAAGAGTGGAAAAACTTTTTTTATGGGATAAACTAATTCTGTCCTATTTATCTTTCCAGATCTATAGGAGTCTTACTTGACGAATTCATGCCCCCTTGCGCAAGGCAATACCTAATCCAGAAATGAAGGCATATCAGAAATAGGAAGAAATTTCTAGTGTCAATAATGTGAACCTTAAAGTTTGTATAAGCAGCTTTGCGTCTCTAAAAATTAGAATAAAAATTGATAGATGTTTAACTGCTTTGGATATGTTAAAACTTTTCGTCATGTTTAATTTCCACGCTTGGTGGTGTGAGTTTTAATTACTACTAAGTCATTCTAAATATCGTTACTTTGGATATTTAAGAAATTAACATTGTATGTAGTGTAACTTTACTTATCTTTTTTTTCCTCTCTTTTGTTATATTATAGGACTTGTGCAATTTTTTTGCCCTTTTTTTTAAAAAACTAAAGTACAACAAATAAGAGTCTCGACTTCGCAGCTAGCTATCACGAGCTATTTGGGACTTTATTAGAATGACCAACTTATGGCTAAAGGAAATCGAGTAGCATAATATATCAATTTTTTGAGTAAGGCTAAATGGATATGGAACTGATTAACATAATATATCCGTTGTGAGGGTAAGGCCTGAATGTCTTTTATGCTCTGCTGGTATGACTTTAGCTATTTGAAGTTATGAACTACTGCCACCATTGACCTTTGTTATCGAAAAATATATCTTTCCAGATTCGTATGTTCTCTCTGCTATGTGCCTTCTCCTTCTCCTAGAGCTTTATGTGCCCTCTTATGGAGCTGTACATGAAATGCCTCGTATTCAAAAGAGGCTTTATATGCTCTTCCATGTGACTTACTTGAGATGTCAGGACCTCAGGGTGTCTAGCAGTGGTTAGCTCAAGGCAAAAGGCAAATTACAATCAGAGTTCAGGAAGGACTTCAAGTGTATTCTTTATTAGCTTTTTTTGTAGTTTTTTTTCATAAGTCCTGAGGTTGGACGAGGAGGTTGAGGTTGGAGGAGAAGGAGGTTTGGGGTTGGGGTTGGGGTTGGGGTTGGAGGAGAAGGATGACGAAGAGGGGGAAGTTGAGGTTGTATAGGATGAGGCTGAATGAGGAGGAAGAGATGGAGCTTGAGCTTTGAGTTTGAGATTGAGGTTGAGGTTGGAGGAGGTTGGAATCGTTGGTAATGGCGTTTCAGTTACATAATAAAGAGATTTGTAAGTTTTTAGATTTGGGAGACGGACTGTCATCCTTGTATGTTAGCATCAAATAAAATCGTTGGTAATCTGTGTTCGGATGTGCAACTTTATACTAATTACAACTATTACTGAATAGATTAACCATAGATTATTTGTTTTGATGAATTTCATTATTTTGTATTTCAGCTTATCAAGGAGATAATATCTTGGAATCATTTTCATGTTATAGTTGGTGGATCTAGCTTTTATTCACAGGTATGTTACGGCTTTCTTGTGCTTGAACAAGTTTTATGCATTACTTTTGAGGAAACTGAGATGAGTTTACCTATATCGTGCTCCTTTTTTTTTGTTTACAACTTTCTAGAATGTGACAGTTGTAGTTTGGTAGGTGTAGATTACAAGTAAATAAGTAAATTCTCAAAAGAAATTCCTTAGATGTTCTTTTACAACTTTGTTGGCTTCTACCTTGTCATCCCCTGTCACATTCAGGCGTGTCATTCCTTTTTGCGCTTGACGATGCCTTAGGAAATGAGGATGACATACATTCAAGAAATTGATCGGGTAAGGATAAGAGTTATCTTGTGGAGCAAATAAAATTTAAAAACATTCAAGCTTTTGGTCACTATGAGCGTAACTTAGGATTTTCCCTTTTGGACATAGATCATTGGCAAGAATACTAGAATGAAGAACAACCGGAGAGTAGTTACAGGCTTACAACTATGACTGTCTTAAAGCTGTAGATCATGTGGCAGCTAACATAAATAATCTTGTGGCAGCTAACAGAGATGTGGATCTTGTTGCAGCCGGTAGTTACAGCTTTTTGTTTCTTTGATTTTGTTTTAGGATTTTGATTATACTTTCAAGTTTGAACTTAACTTGATAAGCGATAAACACATACAAGATGCAAATGTTAGTTTGGTACAGGATCCACGTTTCAGTCATTCGTAAACTTGAACGATGAGATTCTGGATTGGAATCTAATAAGTTTTTTTTATCATGCACATAATCTGTTCATACGTACCGACCAACATTGGGCATCCTCATACTACATGCTGACTTCTGACACATACTTAATACTATAATATTTTATGTGGTGATTAATTTAACTCACTTGGAAATTTATTTGCTCTAAAGTCAGCATAATGGTCTCTCTCTGAGCCAAGCAAAATCTTGTTATCATTCAACCCCATGTAACCGAATGGGAAAGAATATTTTTAATATGTTTTTTTTCGTTGTTTAATGTTCAAAAGTAGACGGGCTTCGAAGCACATGATATATCATTCCGAAGCACATGTTATAATTCAACCATTCTTCTAGCTTGTTGACCGTAAAACTATGAATCTATGATTAACAGGTTATGTAATATTTGTCAAGGGGTAAGATTTGCTTCGAGGCATACATATGGACCATAGCCTTGTGCACGACTTTCAAACACGGTAAGAAATGGAGGTGGAGCCATTTTTCTTTGGCAACGCCCAACGGCTCCGATATAATTGTGATGTTATTGGGTGGTCCCTGGCTCTTGTTAATTTCAGCTAGAAGTCTGTTTGTGAGTGTGGAGCTCACAACTTATCAAGTGAAAGACTATAGTGCAGTTATTCATATGTTGCTTTCACGAATTTCAGAGTAAAGACGGTGGTTTCTCTTGGTGCTTTCTCCTGAGCTGTAATAGATCCGTCAACAGAGTTTCGTATGGGTAGAACAGCGGCAGATCTGGCTTCAGCTAATGGGATATAAAGGGACATCCGGTTTCCTTGCAGAGCGGATTCTTTGAGTGCACACTTAGGGTCTGTTTGGATAGGAGGATTTGGAGGGAAAGAGAGGGGAGAGAAAAGAAGGAATGATAAATCCTTTGTTTGGTTAGCAAAATGGAGGTGGAGGGATTTGGAGGGGAGGGAAAATGAATCCCTCCACTTCCCCCCTCCAAGCCAAATTATTTCCTCTCCAACAAAGGCAAGATTTGAAGGGAAAATGACCTCCTCCATTCTCCCTCCCCTTCCCTTCCATCCCTTTCTCTTCCCTCCTTCTCCCTCCCCTCCCTTTCCCTCCACTTTTGCTACCCAAACACACCCTTAGAGACTCTCACTATGGGTGAACAAAAAGTGGATGCTACACTGGCAAATTCTATAGGCAAAGCTGTACAAACATTAAGGGTGTGTTTGGATTGAGAGATTTGGAGGGAAAAGAAAGGGAGGGAGAGTAGGGGATTTAGAATCCCTCGTTTGGATAACAAATGAGGATGGAGAGAAATAGAGGGGGAGAGATTTGAAGTGATTCAATTTCCCTCCTCCAAGCCTAATTAACAGCTCTCCACAATAGGTAAGATCTTTAGGAAAATTGTATCCAAACACTCACGCCTCATTCCTCCTCCCCTTCCCTTCTCTCCCTTTCCCTTCCCTCATCCCCCCTCCCCCCTCTTTCCCTCCACTTTTGCTATCCAAACACACCCTAAGAGAAAAGATGAACACCAGCCTATGAAAGTGACGGGTCAGACTTGCCACTGAAGGACTCATTTGCAGCTGTTGGTAATGCCACTCAAGCTGCTGATCGCATTCACCAAGTTTACAGAATGCAACAATTCTAGAGGAAGCAAATTAGCGATACTTTTGGTGATGACGAGTCTTTGTTGATGGATGAACGTGTTCTTTTACTTCTATCATCTAGGATTTCGGAGCCTGGGCAGTTATGAAGGGTATAGATTGAAAATAACTTTTTCTTTTTAGAAACCTTTTTCATTCTATTTGACATGTGTTTACGGAATATACAAATAGAGTTGGATACTGACATCATTTATAACCTAAACTTATACTAATTGAATTTTAGTCTGTACGTATGTGACATTTTCAGCTTTTTAGTATGGAAGAGCTGTTGGTTTATCTCATCTGTCATCTCTTACCTCCTAATTAGATTTCGTCATCTGTTAAAAACCAAAAAGTGGAACATCGGATTGATAGACCTTTTGAGCTTAAGGTTGTTTGGAGAACACCGTGCTAGAGCCGATTCTAGAGAGATGCAAGTAGTTAAATTAAAATTCTTTTTACTGGCACAATTATACCTACTTGGAAATAAATGGTGCGATATGTGACGTGTCTTCTACTTAAGCAGTCTAAACAATAAGTTGAAGGGTCCATCAAGGGATAGATGTTAGCCAAGCTTGGGCAAGGACATAAGATGATAACATAGTCGAAGAGTCGTGAGAGAGCACTCGAAAACTATAGGTCTCCATAATTGTGTTTGAACAACTAAGTACTCGCTTCAAACTTACAATTATGTTCAACAACCAAGTATTCAATTTGCATCAATTGATTTTTTTTCCTATCATGGTTCGACGTTCTATTAGTTTTAAAATACTAATTTGCAAACTATTTTTGCCGTTACAAAATTTGAACAAGGTTTATTATTACTAAGTTCAAATTATTTTGTTGTTACAAAATATGAACAGGTTAGAATTGACCGCTTGGCAAACAATTCGCGAGTAATCATATGCCTTCTAATATGTAATGTTTGGAGATTATGATTTTTATGAGAAACTTACATTTTCCAAAAAAAAGAACATTTCATAAACAAAAAAATTATGGCCTCGTTTGGTTCATCAAGGAATTTAACTGACACCCGAATTTCCATACAAACTTGATGAAAAAGGAACAACCATACAAGCATCAACAAATCCACGATGTTCTAACCGCAAACAAGTAAATGAGACCAACACTATGAATAAGATAACCGTGAGCAATGATTACATAAATCATCAACATGTAATAAATTTTACTTATCTGGACCCATTGTTTTGGTCAACATTAACTCGTCAATCATTGGCAATTTCATTCTCATTTAATGGACCCATTGTTCCTAAAGACCATCCCCAAGCAGAGGTCTTGCTAATTAGGTTGCAACCCAATTTTACTCTTAATCTCACTTTATTTATCTTGATCTACATTCACCCTCTCAAACAGAAGGTCACGATCTAGGTCATCAACCCCAATCATTTTTCACTTTCCAACCAATTAAATCTCTCCACTTTATATCACATTCTCATATATATATTTTTTTATTAATTATTAATATTGTCAACCAATCACATATCTCCATATATAAGGTCATGAGTTGATCAATTTGCGTCAATTTGCTCCACCAAAGGTCACAAATTGACCTCTTCTCCCCAACGGTAACCATAATTTTCTAATTGAATGGCGATTAGTATGACCAAGCAAGGTCATTACCTAGCAATTGACCTTGCTTGGGCATGGTCTAACATCTGCAAATCCCAGAACGAATCGAAAAACTGCAAACATTTGAAAGAACACCGAGATATTCATGTTTCCTTGCAAACAGATCTTTAACACAAAGTGTAAATACTCTTAAGAATGTTGGAAAAATTGTATAGAGTGACAGTGATAAGGATCGTAAATTTGGATATCAACTGAATCACGAAGAGCACGCTTTTCTTAATAGTATTTCGACCCTATTTCATGCCTTGGGTTACACAAAATCTTTTGTAGAATAAGACGGTTGAGACCATTTTCATCTAGGTAAAGATAAAGAGACTACTTAATGATGTTTTATCGATTTTGCTTTGTTCCCAAAATCTGAATTTTTCATGTGTTTTCATCATCTTCATGAATGGTTTCACTGGTATAAGGTTAGTTTATATGTAAAATATAAGATATAAAAACCGGTTATATATGGTCAAGTCACATTGGTTTGTTTCAACCCAATCACATACAAAGCCAACCGCTAAAACACGAGTAAACACGCGTGAAATAGACAAAGCAGCCCTGATCGGAGACGCTATATATAACGTTAACACTTAGAAATAAGTCTGTAATACATGACAATAAAAATTATCATAATTATATCCACTTAACCGCGAACTCGATATTCGATTATATGAGTGTGCACTCTAGCCTCTAGGCCGGGCACTTCCTTACATTATATCGATTTCGAGCTCATATCGATTTCGGCTTGAAAACTTGAATACACTTAAACTAGTTTTTGAACTCATGCACTGCACGGGTGGCAATGTAGAGTGTTAGTAGAAGTAGATGTTAAATATATAGCTTTTGGAGTGAAAGTATAAGGTTAGTTTATTTTTTTTTGGTGCGAAAGTATAAGGTTAGTTTATTATTAGTACTCTAAACTTTAGATGAAACTTTTGAAAAGTTATTTTATTTATCCATATATTTGTAAAGTTTTGTTGTTTACGCAATATATTTTAATTTTACTCATTGTAATTGTACGTTTTATATCATATTACCCCCTTGTTTGTTTCCTTTCAATTTTCTACCTTATCTCTCATTTCCCCTCACACCCACCATTGCCTGAATATTTGGAAGCAGCGTTTGCCATCACTAACCGACTACTCGAGACCTAACAGCGGGGCCTCCACCGCAGTGGTGATCGCACCCAACACCTCGGACCACAACATCCCCCTCAACCTTTATCTCAGCAACCCCTTACAACTAACCATCACTATGCAATCCATATCCCACGTCCTCCAACTACCCTACCCTTTCATGCCTCCACCATCCCCTATGTCCCTCACCATACTCACAGCATAATCCTTTAACTTTTTTATAAACTAATATGACATGTTTCTTTTTATTTTTAAGCAGTTTTATTTTAACCCACTTAACTCGTTCAATCCTCTAAACTCATTAACGCTACGAAGTTCTTCAAGCCGTTAACTCAAAAATAATGAATAATATACGGAATACTTTTTATTTCTAAGCATGTTGATTGAACTATCAAATTAACCAAACGAAATTATCACTCGTTTAAATAAAAGGGTTCGGGAGCTCAGATTTTTTGTCAAAGCTATATAAAATTTGTGTCGTGTCCACCAAAACTAATTTTCCTTATATAAATAGGTCACAACTTCATCTTTGCCTGCTAATTTTGTGTCTTTTTTCATGTCGATCAATGATTATCACCTCCAAAGGACATAGTTTAATTTGGACATTAACTACAACTTTATAAAATCTAATTAGATATTTGTGGGTGATACCTGTCGATGTGAGTATCAAAAATAATATTTATAATTTCCAAACTATAACTAGCAAGCGGTAGTAAGGGTCGATCCGCAGGGAGGTAGGGAGATAATAGTTGCTTTTAATTTTAGTCTAAGTGTAACAGTTTGAGGGGGTTTTGATATGACTTAAATCTAAATCTAATAACATAAACTAAATAAGCAAATAAAAGTAATAAAGGATGTAAACAATGATAAAAGAAATGCTAAGACGGTCGGTTCACTATAGCTGCGATGACACATAATCCTAGGTAAGTCCGAAATACAGTCGTGTAGGATTGGTAAAACAGGTCCTCTCGGTCCAAGTTAACTAGTAGCTCCTTTCGGCCTATGCTACCAGTCCCTAGGTCTCACTAATACTAGCTCTCGCCCTGAAAAGTGATTCCTAAAGCCTAAATTACTTATCTTTCGATCTTAGCAATTTAGTCGTCTTAATTCATTAATTAATGCCCTCCCCTATCTCTCGATCTATGGGTCAGTCAAAACTAAGCATCTAACAAGTCTCCTCTCGGTCTTATTGTCAAATATTGCACTTAACGAAACAAACGGTGCTAATCAGACACGAAGTCGGTCGATCGACCAGCTACCCCAGTCGATCGACAAACCGGCTCAGTCGATCGACTAGTTAAGTCAGTCGATCGACCAAGCCCTAATTCGGGGTCACCTATTCTAATGCCATCTACGCTATAGATCCCCTACATCTTAGCACG
Organism: Silene latifolia; assembly: GCF_048544455.1. Classification (NCBI taxonomy): domain Eukaryota; kingdom Viridiplantae; phylum Streptophyta; class Magnoliopsida; order Caryophyllales; family Caryophyllaceae; genus Silene; species Silene latifolia. Next base: position 20,316,076 of record NC_133526.1, on the reverse strand, counting down.
GGGTGTTTAGCTAGACATATTTACGCAAATAACAAGAACTAATTTGATAATAAGCATAATGGATTGCATAATTGAAATAATTGAAGGAATGAATTCGCATAAAACTGTAACTAGGGCTTGGGATTCTATCTAGCAAGAACTAATACTAACGAACGAATAAAACAATACTGGAATTAAAGAACTAGAATTACCGTAGCAAAGGAACAAGCGATGAATCCGAGAGTAAGGTACAAACTTTATGGAGAATTCTAAACTACGAATAGCTAATGTATTTTATTGTATGTAAACTAAGGATATGTATCATAAGAACTAGATAGATCAAAACAGAGGAGTTGAATCACGTTATAAAGGAATTATCACGTAACCTAATCCTCATAACCTAATTATAATGGGCTTAGTCACGTCTTCTAATTTGCGTCAGACTTGTTGTTCAGTCGATCGACCACTAGGACCAGTCGATCGACTAAGCTGCGCTGTACAGAAGCTTCTGATAATCGTGCTCTGGTCGATCGACTAGACGTGTCAGTCGATCGACCGCTCCTCTTTTCTGCAGACTTCTGTTCAGCATTCTGACAGTCTATAGACCATGTAGGTCAGTCTATAGACCACTGTAGCTGGTAATCCGCTTCAGAAACTCTCGCAAATCTATCTTTCAGGCCTTGAAATGCGCACCAAGTTCATCTCTCGAGTCACTACTTCATGTCAAATGCAATGCTAAGTACTCAGGGACGGATTCGGCTCGATTTCCGCTGGATTCTTCACATTTCTGCAATATTATATAAAAACACAAAGTAGACGGAAATAGGGAAAATAGTAGCATAAACTACATAAATGAGCTCTGAAATGCGTGTAAAATAAGGTGTAAAACATCATATAAATGACACGCATCAAACTTCCCCAAACCAAACCCTTGCTTGTCCCCAAGCAAGAACTAGACTCGATCCTAGGACCTAACTGGAACGAGTTCAATCTCAGAGCGAAATGCAACTATAAAGCCTAAACCAATTTAATGCTAAAAATCAACAATCAATTAGAAATATGAATCATGCAAACGAGTTATGTAGCCGTTAAAAAATAAAGCTGAACCGTCGACCTTGCAAGACCTTTAAAATTGGACTCTCACGGGTCACTCTTCTCTCATGAAGCAAAGGGTAAGCAGGAAGAGAAATAGCTGCTCACCTAGACTACGACCCACATAAACATGCATGCAACTAATATGATAGACAATCTAACTACCGTACATACATTCCAACCAAACAAGGTCCTGTCAGAGCCGAGGGCTTACAAAAATATGGTAAAGTGAGGCAATGGGTGAGAAAAGGCAAAACATTTATGGAAATGTGGAGGTATAGGCGGCCAAGGTAGTACCTAAACAAAATCATATGACAACATCCATTTCCAACTCACTTATAGGATTAAGCACATGCGCCCCTCATTTGGCACAAAACTCACCAAACCGAACTGAAAATACTCCTCAATAAATGTAAATAAAGCATAGGAGTTTAACCGTCTACAAACAACATCTTTTCCTTTCACGGTTTCTTTCTCTCATCATTTTTCTCTTTTTGAATTTTTTTTTTCAACTTATTTTTTTCTTTTTCTCGTTTTTTTTCATTTTCCAATTCTTTTCTTTTCATCCTCCTTCTTTCTTTTCTACCATCTCCAAATAACGCAATACAGACCAAACTTGGCACAATAAATTATATAATGCAAAGGCATACATTATAATAGCTTGACAAGGCAGGCTAAATTTGGATGTAGCTAAGGGTCAACAGGCAAATTTGGCTAATGTGGAGTTCAATGGGTAAAATGAAATAAAGGGGAAATTGTAAGCACCTCCCTGCATGTGACACCAACCACTAACCCGAATGTATGCAGGCAAAAAGAAATTGAATTTCATAAATGTGCAAATTAATTATACATGATATGCAAGGAGTAACTACTCACAATCCTACATTAAACCGGTCACAAATGACACCAGTTATATGAGCTCTAATCCTTAGAAATTATAAGTAGGTTGCCAAAATTCAGGTCAAGTCTATAATCCAGCAAATATTTTAACAAAAACTCATAGGTATGCATATGTGATTCTACTAATAACATGTCAATTAAGCATGGCTTAGGCATAAACAGCTGTAAATGCAATGTCATCATTGAAATACTACTGTTCCGACTCGACCTACATGCTAAAATAAACGTGCAAGTTTTTTGAATTTTTTTTTGAAATTTCTCATTTTTTTTTGAATTTTTGTATATAAGAGGAAAATAAACAACAATGCAAGACAAAAATGTAAACGTGAATGCAAAACAGAATGAATGCAACGCAAAACCCTTCCCCAAACCAAATCACACAATGCCCACATTGGGCAAAATCATATGAGAAAGTAATCAAGGGAAATGGGAATTTGCGATAATATTAACTAAAAAGACATGAAGTTAAACTCGGAAACTCACAAGACTTCAAGCGCGCAAAAGGAAACCTCCCCAAACCAGCGTGAGCTAGGAGGTTTCAGTAGCCAGCAGTGCTACCATAAGTACCTGAAAAGAAACAAAAATACCGCGCGTAATTCCGAGAAAGCAATTTATGAAACGCAAAATTATGTGCAAAGTAAGAAAAATAGAAGAAAACAGAAATGAATCGGAGAATAGTGGAAAAAAGACTCCCTCAACTCCGCAATCGATCAAACACAGCAGGGGAATGGTCGTGAACAGGTATAGCAGCGAAAGGCAGTCGATCGACCAAAGTAGCCAGTCGATCGACCAGGGTGCCAGGAACAGAAGCTCCTGGAGTCATGGCACAGTCGATCGACCACCAATGCCAGTCGATCGACTGAAATACTTGCTGTAAGTTTCTTATTTCTTCGATTTAGCTCAATAAATGGAGCTAATATGGTCTATGAACCTGCAAATACACATAATAACGCACCCAAAAATGCGCAAAACCCAAAGTAACAGTCTAAAGCCTAAATAAATCCTAAGCAAACCTAATTAAAGCAAAGTCTCGCGCAAACCAAAGCAATTAATAGTCTAACAAAAGCAATAAAATGTCTAAAACTTATGAAATAAAAAGTTTTCATCCGCGAAAAATGCGGAAAATCTCCGACCATGGCTTCTGGCTAACCGAGGTACCCTCCACGGTGCTCAACCTCTTAGCACTCCAATCCACTACATCGTCCGACGGGTCAACATCAGAAGCATCTTCCCACACTTGGGCATCCTCTTCAGTCTCAAGCTCCAAGTCTGAAACTGTAACTCGAACTGGCGCCTTCTTGGGCTCCTCATCTGGCTCCTCATCCGTGCCATAGCTAAGACATCCTAGACCGCCTCTTTGAACGATTGGCTGCTTCACAGCTGGAGCAATGAACGACTCTTCCTTCCCCAAACCATTTCCTGCAATATCCAAAACAGAAGAATTGTCCTCCAATTTGCTCTCAATTTGGGGCGGAGGTGTCACAACAAGAATAGGCACAGGTACTAAAGTAGGCATATCAGAAAGCACAAAATAAGATTTCTTTTCAGAAATCACATTACGGGTAACTGGCCACATAGGGTCTTTCTTCCTAGGGGATTGGGCAAACATAATAGAGTGCTTCCCTACCTTAAAGGTCAAAGTTCTTTCCCCCACATCAATTACTGCACCAGCAGTGTGCAGAAATGGTCTTCCCAAAATAATTGGGGTGTTGTCATCTTCAGGAATGTCCAAAACAACAAAATCAACGGGGAAAAAAACTTCCCAATTTGCACGGGCACATTCTCTAAAGCACCTATCGGTCGCATCTCAAACCGGTCAGCCATTTGCACAGTCATGTCAGTAATAGCAAATCTAGTCAATCCCAATTTCTTACCCAGACTCAAAGGCATAACACTGACACTAGCCCCTAAATCACATAATGCTTTCTCAATTGAGAAGGTACCAATATTACAGGGAACAGAGAAACTACCTGGGTTAGACAGTTTACGATCAGCAGTGTGAGTTAAGTATGAACTAGACTCCTCAGTTAAATGCACAGACTCGACAGCATTCAAAGACCTTTTCTTAGCTAGCAGCTGTTTCATAAACTTCATATATGCAGGTATTTGATTAACTAGCTATAAGAAAGGTATTTGCACATTAAGACTACGCACTAAATCTTTGAATTTACCGAATGTTACCTCATCTTTGGTTGGCACTAGTCTTTCTGGATAAGGGGCTGTAAGAAGCAACTTAGCCCTCTCCTCTCTAAGTCACTCATACCAGCATCAGTGGACTTAGGCTGAAAATCCACTACTTTGTCCTTGTTGTAGCTCGAACCTTCTTCAGACCGTCTCAGGAATGAACCATTAACCGTCGTAGGGTCATACTTTGGAACCAGAATGGACCCATCAACATTTGGATCTTGCCTCAATAATTTCGGAGCCGTCGTACCCCGAAATAAGTAGTCCCTTAAATTATCTGGCATTGGAGGACGAAACGGTTCGAGATCAGCAGCACCCTCAGTCGATCGACCAGTGGGGTCGGTCGATCGACTGATCTCCTCTTTTCCAGAATGAGCAGAAAGGTCGGAATGTGTCGCTGAGGAATTAGGGGTGGTCGATCGACTGGGTGTGGTGGTCGATCAACCGTGATCGCTGCTGTTCGTCTTTTTCTCGCTCTTTTTCTTCTTTCCTTTTCCAGCAGCTTTTTCGGGGTTATCTCCCGCAATAGTGGGCCCATCAAGAGTAGTCCCGCTTCTCAACTTAATCACATTCAAAGTTTCTTTCTTTTGGTCCGGCTGCGATGGTAATTGCCCCAAAACTCGAGTTGCACTCTTGCTAGCCAGTTGAGCGATATGAGACTCCAACATTTTCATCCAGGCCTCTCTAGCTTGAGACTCCTTTAGCAACAAATTTTTCAACTCAGTAAAATCGGAACCTTGGAACTGCTGTTGCTGCTGAGGGACATAGGGTGGTTTCTGGTACGATTGATGCTGCTTATGAGGGGGCACATAATTCTGCTGCTGCGGAGGTGGAGTCGGATTTTGGACATTCTGGCTACTCCACCTCAAATTTGGATGCACATTAGAAGGCTCAAAGTAGGTGTTGGTCTGCCTATAATGTTGAAAAGCAGCACAAACCTCATTGGGACTGATACAGAAATCCGCAATGTGTCCTTCTCCTCCACATCTCTTGCATGAAAAGGGACCGTCTGACACAGCATTTACCTGATAAATACCACCCTTTGAAGCTCCTCCTAACTCATACTTATCAAATCTTGCCGTAAGAGCCTCTAATGCAGCTACAGAAGGAGATTCAGCAGCTCTCCTTTGATTGCCCCTGAAGTTCCCATGCTCAGCTTTATGGGTGACCATATGTTCAATAATTTTCCACCCCTTAGTTTCTCCAACATTCTCCTGGAATCTACCATTAGCTGCAACATCCAGGATAGCCCTCTGATCGTCATAAAGCCCATTATAGAATTGATTGCACAGGCTCCATTGCTCGAACCCATGGTGTGGAATAGTTCGCACCAGCCTCTTGAAACGGACCCAAGCTTCATGAAAAATTTTATTAGGTCCTTGCTTAAAACTCGTGATTTGAGCTCTAATCGCATTGGTCTTTGATGCAGAGAAATATCTTTTATAAAATGCTAGGGCCAGCGAGTTCTAATCAGTAATCCCATTAGCAGCTCAATCCAGATCTCGGTACCACTCCCTAGCAGCATCACGGAGTGAGAATATGAACATCGTCTCTTTCACCTGGTCCTGGGTCACACATGCTGGTGGGGGTATGGAACAACAGTAGTCAATGAATGTCTCCATATGTTTAGCTGCATCTTCATTTGCAGCTCCCCCAAATTGGTTTCTCTCAACCAAGTTAATGTAAGACGGTTTCGGTTCGAATTTTCTTTCCGTCCCGGCTGGCAATGCGAATCCCTTATAGAGATTCTCAGCTTTCGGCTCAGAGTGACTGGCTATACTCGCTTCTTCAGCCATCTCTAGAAAATCTGGAGAAGTAACTGTAATACCCGCCCTTTTAGAGACACTTTGACCAGCGTTGACTGACCTTGGGAGCGGTAATAGTCCTTAGAAGTGCGTACCAAAGTTACCTTGGGTTGTGAGTTATGAGTGGTACTCGATAGAGTAGAGGCTACTCGATCGAGTAGCATGGATACTCGATCGAGTAGGGGACACTCGATCGAGTATGTGGGCCACTCGATCGAGTAACGGGTTTTCAGAGAGGGTTTATAATCGCGTTTTGTTAAATCCGCAAATCATTTCCGCCTCATTTCTTCAGATCCTTAGGTCGCCTCTTTCCCTTCCCTTCACCATATAACCTCCATGGAAGCCTTTGAAGGTTCTTGTGCCTTAGGAGAGCATAGCTTAAGTCGGGTAGCGGTCTTTTGCCAGGTTTCTTCTTGTAGGTATGTCATCATCATCATCCGTATCCTTGTGTTTGCAGTTAGGGTTTGCTTGGTAGTGATAGATGATTGTGTTGTGGATATAGGTGTTGCTTGATTGCTGGATATTTCGTATGTTGGCATGGAGTGGTTGCAGTTGCTTAAAGGTAGGTTTGCCTACTCAGTTTTTGTGGATAGTCTAGTGTGTCGGTTGTCGTATCGTGGATGTTGTATTGTGGTTGTGTTTGTGTGGCAGCGTATATGCGGTAGTCGGTTGGTATATACAGTTTGTTGGTTGTTGTTGTATTGCAGCTGTCTGTGATTGTTTGTCTCTGGTTCTCGAGGTGCGTCCTCGGCTGAGTGGAGTCACTTGCGGGAGTGGCTTTACGCCCTAGTTTTGCCCTCCGTGGAACCCGCCACGGGAGAGGATGTGCACATTAATGGGACAGGGTTATCGCTCGGTATGATGAGCGGGGATTTGGTGGGTACGGTTGCGGTCCCCTCGCGGTGGTGGTCCAGTGGACGATCGGTGACGGAGATTGATTGGAGTGGGTATGATTATGTGTGTATTTGATTGTGTTGTGTTGTGTTGATAGATGTTCTTTGGTTTGTCTGTCTTATCTCGATCATCGACCTTGTGTGGTTGTCTTGTTGTTCCTATGTGTCTGCCGTGATCCCTTATGGTGAGCAGTCGGTCTTAGCAGGTGTTGATGTTGTTGATAGCTGGAGTCCTGGCGGGAGGAGTTCTCACGAGTTTCGATATAGATAGTGTGTAGCTCACGAGTTGTATCTTTATTTTGGTTAAGTTGGCTGTAACGTTTGTAATATAACTATAAATATTCTTTTATCGACCTTTGATGATTACTTACCTCGGGCAACCGAGATGGTAACGCCCTTATATGCTAAGGAAGGCCTAGTTAAGGCTCCTCATTTCAAAATCTTGGCCTCATTGTACTTAAGCCAGTCACTGGGTATGGGAATGTGGAGTCCGTGTGTATGTCTAATGTGTATGTTAATTTCGTTGGGACTACCTGTGGATGAGTCTTGTTGAAGTTGGTATAAGCAGGATAGTTGCACTTGGATCGTATATGGTGAAGTTGGATAAAATTAGTGAGCTTATGCGATGTAGGTTTTACTTAATAGGAATGCATGAAAAATGTGGAAGTGCATGCTGTAGTATGAAAAGTGAATATGTTGGTGTTTGTTTCAAGTTGTCGGTAATGGTAATCCTATATGAGTTTATAAGTCCTACTGTAGCTATAATGAGGATAGTTAAAAATGTTGAGTTATAATGTGAGAAATAACAAATAGAGATGCGGTTGTGCAATGTTTTATGGTTGAAAGTTTCCGCTGTGTAATAATTAATTTGTTTAGAATAATTTGCTTATGATTGAAATTGGAACATGTTAGTAATACCTTTGAATGACATATGGAAGAATAATTATCGTTAGATATATGTTTTGCATTAACATGAGACTAAGCTGATAACAGTGTGGTAAGACGAGTTTAGATATGGTATGATGACGTGATTATGTATATGATTGACTCGGAAGCAGGTAAACCGAGTTGGGTAAATTTGTTGTAGCGTAATATGACATGAATCTTGTCTGATGAGACGGTATGATATGCTTGAGTAGTAATGGTAATACATGAGTGAGTATGATAACTAGTGACGAATTCCGAACATAGTTTGGAATCGGCACGCGATATTGTTTTTGCAGGAATTTTCAATTTACTTCGTATTTCTGACCGAGTACTCGACCTTACTTGACCGAGCGCGAGTGCTTACTAGACCGAGTAGACCTCACCCGATCTAGTTAGGAAGCTATAACGCCGGGTTGTAGAAATTTTCTTCAGATACTCGACGAAATAGCACCTACTCGATCGAGTAGAGGGCACTCGATCGAGTACCCTAGGCACTCGATCGAGTAGGCTACAGTACAGAGCCTCTTACGGGTTTCTTAAAACGCTTATTTCTTCTTATTCCTCTCATTCTTTCTTCTTCTATTCGAACCCTAAGCCCTAAATCTCTCTCAAAACTCTCCTCTCCTTTTGTTGGTGGTGATTAGTTGGGTTGTTTGCTTTGTTTAATTTCGTTCTTTTACTTTCCGATCTAATCAAGGTATGAACTTCTTCCTTATTTACATGTTTTATCACTTTGAACTTGTTAGAATGGTAGAATTAACTGAAATTTCGATTCATATGGGCGAATTATTGCTTTTAATTGTTGTAATGTGATTCATATGCTTCCCTTTCATGATTATTAATGATTAATTGCTCCAAAAATAGCATAGAAATTGCCAAATTGGGGGCGAATTTTCTAGGGTTTACAAAATCAAAATTGCTTTTTGGTTGTTTTCTACATGTTGGATGATGTAATTGAGTACTATATGTTACACATACTATGCTAGGAGTTGGATTTTGGTGATTTTCATCTTAAAACTTGTCTTAAAACTCCGTCTTAAAAGTGCCCCAAATTGAATTTCATTTTCTATAATTGAGATTTTGTGTTAGATATGAATGCATATGCAAGAGTTAAGCTTTTAATGTGATAATGGTGATGTTAATTGTTGATGAATATGTCAATTTGTTACAGTTGTAGAGACCGTCTGACTAGCCTAGTTGAGTTAATTGCTTCTAATGTTGAAGGTGGATGATGACTTGCTTTAAGTTGCCTTTCTATGAACATATATGAATATCGTACATGATATCAAGTAATTTCATGAAATAGCATATTGAGTCATGCCATGATATCCGAATTGGTTGAGTAGATTGTGTTTATCATGCTAAAATTTTCACAACTATAGAGATCGTCTGAGTTACTATAAACTGAATTTATGTATCAAATTGGAATTTGTTGGTGAAAGCGTGTACCTAGCTGAGTATTCAAAGTTCAATCGTGTGAGTTATGTGCTTTACATGCCTATGCAAGCTTGTTTAAACCATATGCTGAAACAGATGCCGAGACTGAACATAGGGACCCGTCAGAGCAAGAGGGGGAGGGCATCACAGTCCGAGCTTGGGGAAGGTAGTGGACCCATAGTACCCGCGGTACCGGAGTACCCTTCGGTGGTGTTTGTAGACTTTAAACAGAGAGAGCGATTTGTGGCGTTACAGAAACGCAAAATGAGGCCTACCCGTTGTGTGGATACCACACTTCTTACTGACTTGGGAATTGAGACGGATGTCCGTCACATCTTTGAGACTTTGGGGTTTACGGGGTTGTATCGGCTGAGGAAGCATTCTTACCCTTTTCTTACCTTGGAGTTTATGAGCTCGTTTAAATACGAGCCAGCTGCACAAACTGTTGAGTTTCGCTTGATGAACACAAGTTTCCTGTTGACCATGGACCTTTTTGCGTCTCACCTTGGGTTGGCCAAGCCTCCCAAGGATTCCATCAGTGAGATCCCTTCTGAGTGCGGTGTCTGCCGCCTAATGCCTTGTCTTACCGGAAAGCCAGCTCCCACCTCAAGCAACATGTTGATTAATGATGTTCAACATGTTACTTTGAGGATCTTTCTTCGTTCTATTTCGAACCTCCTTTATGACAGACCGGATATTAGTAAACTGAACAATCATGAGATGTTGCTTCTGATGTCTTATCTCAACCCGGAGCGGGCCGAGAAGGTGGTCTTTAATGCTCCCGCCATGGTGTGTGCTAGCCTTGCTTTGATGGCTACTTCTACCACCCGGTACCTGAGTTGTGGTGCTATCGCCACTCGGCTAGCTGAAAAGCTAGCCTCCTTTGAGGCTTCTTCTGAGTATGTTCCTCTGGCTACACCGGTGCCTATTATGGACCGAGACTACTACCTCGACCTGAAATGGTTGAGAACTTTAGCTGATGGTGGCCTAGCTTGGAGGGTGTGGGGTATGAGCTGGATGAGGATCCCGGCTCCTGAGCACCTTCCACCGACAGAGCCGTTAGACCCGGTGGTGGTAGCTGTTGACTCCGATGAGGAGGAGGAGGATGACGATGTGCCCCGGCAGTTGCAGACCTACCTCATTGATGACACGATCCTTCAGGTGATGCCCGAGCCGAAGAAGGGGGAGAATGTGACAGTGGTGGAGGAGAGACCCAGGTTGGGGAGAGGACCTCGTCGGGTGAGGGAGAGGACAGCTGAGACTAGACCACGGCCGGCGGCACCACCGCAGCAGCACTCTTTTCCTTGTTACCCCTACCTCGACACTCCGGAGACGCGTTCGAGCTACTTGGCAGAGAGAGTGTCATCTACTTTGACACTCCAGAATATGCATGAGATGGCGTACACTCAGGGGATTGGGACCGAGGGACCGCATCCAGTGTGGTGGAGTGGAGTCGGGGATTATAGTGGGGTTTTCCACTCTTACGGGGTGGATCAGTCAGCTTGGGGGACACCTCAGTCCTTTGCTTACGGTGGCTTGACCCCATGGTATGTGAGTCCTGGAGCTGAAGCAGGGGTTGATGCGGGTATTGGGTCGTCAGGAGCAGGCACCTCGGGAGGAGATGGTGGTGGAGATGAGATGATGGATGAGCAGCAGCAGCAGCAGGAGTGATACTCCTCTTCTTTATCCTTGTTTATGGTTGATGGTGTTGGACGATAGTAGTCGTTGTTAGTTAGAACTTTTATTTTGGTTTGTATGGATGGCCATAAGGCCGGATTTGCTAGTTTGACATTGTTGCATGATTGATTTTAGGGGTCGGGAAGTCATCCCGACTCGCGTTATGTGACGATTATATATATATGTGGTGTTATGACAGGATTTTCCAGGATTTTGACCTGTAGGTACTCGACAGAGTACCCCATACTCGGTCGAGTAGCTACAGGTGTGACAGAAGTGAAGTATTCTGATCTCAGGGCTACTCGATCGAGTAGCCAAGACACTCGATCGAGTAGCGGGCACTCGATCGAGTACCCTATATACTCGATCGAGTAGCACTGTTACAGGTACTTTTCGTAAAATTAAAATTGTTTAATGGTTATATAATTACATGTTTTGATGTTTAACATGGTTATTGATGATTAGTAACATGTTTGAACCGTTAATTTCATTTGTTGGAAGTCGTGCTTGGATTTTAGGTGCGTATTAGTAACGAATAGTGAAGTTGTAATTGTTTCTTATTGCGTTCATTTTACATCCGTAATGTCTGCTACTTATAATTCACCGGAATGGTATATTTCCTATATAAATGTACAATTGAGGCATACATGCATTCTTGACGGTGGTTAGTTATTCGAATATGGTTGCATACGTTTTTATGGTTTAATGGTTGTCTAATTAATAAGTAATGTCAATAACAAAAAACATGGTTTGGATACATGCCGAGATGCGAGTAATATGTAACATGTGTAACGATTTGGTGGTGAACTTCGGGGACAAAGTTCCTTTTAGAGGGGAAGAGTAATGTCGCAATATAAAAAGGCCGATATTGCAATTATTTTGTTGCTTGTTTATAAGGTTTTCTATTACTGTGGTTACATTTCTTGTATGAAGTTGTAATTGTTTGCTTTGGTTCGTTGAGTAATTCGTGTGTCAAAGTGAAAGTTATAGTATGTTTTAAAAGTCGGTCACAAAGAGATAGTTATGATGTCATGTGTTGGAATAGAATCGCGTTGCTAAGTAACATGGTGGTATAATCATATGGTGTGTTGATAGTATGTTTCGTGTTGATGGTTGTCGCTTGTGAAGGGTAATCTCGTAATGTTGTGCCGGTTGGTATTTCAAGTAGTAGCTCGTAGAGGTCGATCTATATGAAGCGTTAGACAGTGATGATGATGACATGGGGGGATGGTATTTCCGGGGAGTAGTAACCTATGTAAAAAAAAAAAAAGAGATAGTGATGTTGTTTCGTTTACGTTTTGTGTGCCTTGGTTGGGTGAGTTGAACTTCGGGGACGAAGTTCTTTTTAAGGGGGGAAGACTGTAATACCCGCCCTTTTAGAGACTCTTTGACCAGCGTTGACTGACCTTGGGAGCGGTAATAGTCCTTAGAAGTGCGTACCAAAGTTACCTTGGGTTGTGAGTTATGAGTGGTACTAGATAGAGTAGAGGCTACTCGATCGAGTAGCATGGATACTCGATCGAGTAGGGGACACTCGATCGAGTATGTGGGCCACTCGATCGAGTAACGGGTTTTCAGAGAGGGTTTATAATCGCGTTTTGTTAAATCCGCAAATCATTTCCGCCTCATTTCTTCAGATCCTTAGGTCGCCTCTTTCCCTTCCCTTCACCATATAACCTCCATGGAAGCCTTTGAAGGTTCTTGTGCCTTAGGAGAGCATAGCTTAAGTCGGGTAGCGGTCTTTTGCCAGGTTTCTTCTTGTAGGTATGTCATCATCATCATCCGTATCCTTGTGTTTGCAGTTAGGGTTTGCTTGGTAGTGATAGATGATTGTGTTGTGGATATAGGTGTTGCTTGATTCTTTGGATATTTCGTATGTTGGCATGGAGTGGTTGCAGTTGCTTAAAGGTAGGTTTGCCTACTCAGTTTTTGTGGATAGTCTAGTGTGTCGGTTGTCGTATCGTGGTTGTTGTATTGTGGTTGTGTTTGTGTGGCAGCGTATATGCGGTAGTCGGTTGGTATATACAGTTTGTTGGTTGTTGTTGTATTGCAGCTGTCTGTGATTGTTTGTCTCTGGTTCTCGAGGTGCGTCCTCGGCTGAGTGGAGTCACTTGCGGGAGTGGCTTTACGCCCTAGTTTCGCCCTCCGTGGAACCCGCCACGGGAGGGGATGTGCACATTAATGGGACAGGGTTATCGCTCGGTATGATGAGCGGGGATTTGGTGGGTACGGTTGCGGTCCCCCCTGCGGCGGTGGTCCGGTGGACTCGGTCGGTGACGGAGATTGATTGGAGTGGGTATGATTTGTGTGTGACTGATTGTGTTGTGTTGTGTTGATAGATGTTTTTGGTTTGTCTGTCTTATCTCAAGATCGACCTTGTGTGGTTGTCTTGTTGTTCCTATGTGTCCGCCGTGATCCCTTATGGTGAGCGGTCGGTCTTAGCGGTGTTGATGTTGTTGATAGCTGGAGTCCTGGCGGGAGGAGTTCTCACGAGTTTCGATATAGATAGTGTGTAGCTCACGAGTTGTATCTTTATTTTGGTTAAGTTGGCTGTAACGTTTGTAATATAACAATAAATGTTCTTTTATCGACTTTTGATGATTACTTACCTCGGGCAACCGAGATGGTAACGCCCTTATATGCTAAGGAAGGCCTAGTTAAGGCTCCTCTGAATATGGGGGTGTTACAGTAACGGTATCTGTGGAAGAAACTGGAGATGGTGGTGGATTTTCTTCAAATAGCTCGTTCTCGTAAAAACTAGACCGAGAACTAGGCTCTTCCTCGGACTGTGCTTCTTGAAATAGCCTTCTCTTAATTCGCAGGGTCCTCTCTAGCTCGAGATCAAGGGGAAACAATTCGCCTTTTTGAGACCTGCGCATAAGAATAAACTACAACAAGAAGATGAGAAAAGTTTAAGGAACAAAAAGTTCCTTAAACTAGGAAAAGACTAAAATAAATAAACAACTAAAACTAGCGCTGCCTCCCCGGCAATGGCGCCAAAATTTGATACCTGTCGATGTGAGTATCAAAAATAATATTTATAATTTCCAAACTACAACTAGCAAGCGGTAGTAAGGGTCGATCCACAGGGAGGTAGGGAGATAATAGTTGCTTTTAATTTTAGTCTAAGGGTAACAGTTTGAGGGGGTTTTGATATGAATTAAATCTAAATCTAATAACATAAACTAAATAAGCAAATAAAAGTAATAAAGGATGTAAACAATGATAAAAGAAATGCTAAGACGGTCGGTTCAGTATAGCTGCGATGGCACATAATCCTAGGTAAGTCCGAAATACAGTCGTGTAGGATGGGTAAAACAGGTCCTCTCGGTCCAAGTTAACTAGTAGCTCCTTTCGGCCTATGCTACCAGTCCCTAGGTCTCACTAATACTAGCTCTCGCCCTGAAAAGTGATTCCTAAAGCCTAAATTACTTATCTTTCGATCTTAGCAATTTAGTCGTCTTAATTCATTAATTAATGCCCTCCCCTATCTCTCGATCTATGGGTCGGTCAAAACTAAGCATCTAACAAGTCTCCTCTCGGTCTTATTGTCAAATATTGCACTTAACGAAACAAACGGTGCTAATCAGACACGAAGTCGGTCGATCGACCAGCTACCCCAGTCGATCGACAAACCGGCTCAGTCGATCGACTAGTTAAGCCAGTCGATCGACCAAGCCCTAATTCGGGGTCACCTATTCTAATGCCATCTACGCTATAGATCCCCTACATCTTAGCACGGGGTGTTTAGCTAGACATATTTACGCAAATAACAAGAACTAATTTGATAATAAGCATAATGGATTGCATAATTGAAATAATTGAAGGAATGAATTCGCATAAAACTGTAACTAGGGCTTGAGATTCTATCTAGCAAGAACTAATACTAACGAACGAATAAAACAATACTGGAATTAAAGAACTAGAATTACCGTAGCAAAGGAACAAGCGATGAATCCGAGAGTAAGGTACAAACTTTATGGAGAATTCTAAACTACGAATAGCTAATGTATTTTATTGTATGTAAACTAAGGATATGTATCATAAAAACTAGACAGATCAAAACAGAGGAGTTGAATCACGTTATAAAGGAATTATCACGTAACCTAATCCTCATAACCTAATTATAATGGGCTTTATCACGTCTTCTAATTTGCGTCAGACTCGTTATTCAGTCGATCGACCACTAGGACCAGTCGATCGACTAAGCTGCGCTGTACAGAAGCTTCTGATAATCGTGCTCTGGTCGATCGACTAGACGTGTCAGTCGATCGACCGCTCCTCTTTTCTGCAGACTTCTGTTCAGCATTCTGACAGTCTATAGACCATGTAGGTCAGTCTATAGACCACTGTAGCTGGTAAACCGCTTCAGAAACTCTCGCAAATTTATCTTTCAGGCCTTGAAATGCGCACCAAGTTCATCTCTCGAGTCACTACTTCATGTTAAATGCAATGCTAAGTACTCAGGGACGGATTCGGCTCGATTTCCGCTGGATTCTTCACATTTCTGCAATATTATACAAAAACACAAAGTAGACGGAAATAGGGAAAATATTAGCATAAACTACATAAATGAGCTCTGAAATACGTGTAAAATAAGGTGTAAAACATCATATAAATGACACGCATCAAACTTCCCAAACCAAACCCTTGCTTGTCCCCAAGCAAGAACTAGACTCGATCCTAGGACCTAACTGGAACGAGTTCAATCTCAGAGCGAAATGCAACTATAAAGCCTAAACCAATTTAATGCTAAAAATCAACAATCAATTAGAAATATGAATCATGCAAACGAGTTATGTAGCCGTTAAAAAGAAAGCTGAACCGTCGACCTTGCAAGACCTTTAAAATTGGACTCTCACGGGTCACTCTTCTCTCATGAAGCAAAGGGTAAGCATATATATATAAGAGAGGAAGATAAATAGCCGCTCACCTAGACTACGACCCACATAAACATGCATGCAACTAATATGATAGACAATTCTAACTACCGTACATACATTCCAACCAAACAAGGTTATGTCACAGCCGAGGGCTTACAAAAATATGGTAAAGTGAGGCAATGGGTGAGAAAAGGCAAAACATTTATGGAAATGTGGAGGTATAGACGGCCAAGCTAGTACCTAAACAAAATCATATGACAACATCCATTTCCAACTCACTTATAGGATTAAGCACATGCGCCCCTCATTTGGCACAAAACTCACCAAACCGAACTGAAAATACTCCTCAATAAATGTAAATAAAGCATAGGAGTGAAACCGTCTACAAACAACATGTTTTCCTTTCACTGTTTCTTTCTCTTATTATTTTTCTCTTTTTGAATTTTTTTTTCAACTTATTTTTTTCTTTTTCTCGTTTTTTTTCATTTTCCAATTCTTTTGTTTTCATCCTCCTTCTTTCTTTTCTACCATCTCCAAATAACGCAATACAGGCCAAACTTGGCACAATAAATTATATACCGCAAAGGCATACATTATACTAGCTTGACAAGGCAGGCTAAATTTGGATGTAGCTAAGGGTCAACAGGCAAATTTGGCTAATGTGGAGTTCAATGTGTAAAATGAAATAAAGGGAAAATTGTAAGCACCTCCCTGCATGTGACACCAACCAAACCGGATGCGGTGCCGAGGTCCCAATGCCCTGAGCGTACGCCATCTCATGCATGTTTCGGAGCGTCAGGGTAGAGGACACTCTCTCTGCCAGGTAGCTCTCACGTGTCTCCGGGGTATCAAGGTAAGGGTAACAAGGAAATGGGTGTTGTGGTGGTGCTGCCGGTTGTGGCTGTGTCTCAGCCATCCTCTCCCGCACTCGGCGTGGTCCTCTCCCTATCCTGGGTCTATCCTCCGCAACTCTCACATTCTCCCCCTTCCTCGACTCAGGCATGACTCGGAGGATCTCCGGGTCGATGAAGTACGTCTTTCTCGCAGGACGCGCCTCGGTCTCCTCCTCATCAGAATCGACAGCTACCACTGCCGCAGGTAAAGGCTCTGTCGGTGGGAGGTGCTCAGGAGCTGGTATCTTCATCCAACTCATTCCCCACACCCTCCATGCTAAACTACCATCCTCCAAAGTTCTCAACCACTTCAGGTCGAGGAAGTAATCTCTGTCCATGCTAGGGACCGGGGTGGCTAAGGGGATGTACTCCGAGTAAGCCTCAAAAGAAGTTAGCTTCTCAGCTAAACGTGTGGCGATAGCACCACAACTCAAAAACCTAGTGCTAGAGGAGGTCATCAAGGCAAGACTGGCACATACTATAGCGGGAGCATTGAAGGTCACTTTTTCAGTCCGCTCAGGGTTAAGGTACGCCATCAAAAGCAACAACTCGTGGGAGTTTAACTTACTCATGTCAGACCTCTCGTAAAGGAGACACGACACGGCACGGAGAAAGATCCTAAAGGTGACATGTTGCACATCATTTATCAACATGTTGCTAGCGGTGGAACCTGATTTCCCGGTGATACAAGGCATAAGGCGGCAAACTCCACACTCAGACGGTATGTCACGAAGAGATCCCTTGGGAGGCTTAGCCAAGCCAAGGTGAGAGGCAAAAAGGTCCATGGTCAAAACAAAACTGGTGTTCATAAGACGGAACTGCAAAGTCTGCTCAGCCGGCTCGTATTTAAATGAGCTCATGAACTCAAGGGTCGGAAATGCATATGAATGCTTCCGTAAACGGTATAGCCCGGTGAATCCCAAAGTCTCGAAGATATGACGGACATCCGTCTCAATACCCAGGTCCTCTAAAAGAGTCGTGTCCACACAGCGAGTCGGTCTCATCTTACGGGACTGTAAGGCTACAAACCTATCCCGTTGTGCGTAGTCTACAAAGACCACGGACGGGTACTCTGGTACAACTGGTACCACCGGTCCACTCCCCTCCCCAACTTCGGGCTGGGCAGCCCTACCTCTCTTACTTTGTCTGGTCCCTAGGTTTAGTCTCGGCATCTGATTCAACATACCATTTAAATACAACAACACATATGCACCAAAACATACAATGTACACATATTTAATCATGAAAGAATCATCTAAGTACACACTATCACCAACAATTCCCAAATTACAAGTAAAATTCAAATTCTTAAAGTTCAGACGGTCTCTACAGATGTGAAAATTTAATATAATTAACATGAATTAACTCAACCACTACAACTTTTAGGACTTAAACCTTCAAAATACATTCATGTACAACTCAAATTTCCAATTATATGAGGCGAATTTCAGTTTGGGGCACTTTTAAGACGGAGCTTTATGACAAATTTTGGGGTGAAAATCACAAAAATCAACCCTATTCATGATATATACAACACACATTACTCAATTTTTATCCTTTTTCATGTAATAGACAACCAAAAATCAATTCAATCTACCAAACCCTAACAATTTCGGCCACTTTATACTCAATTTTAATTCGATTCTTACATCATCAACAACAATAATCATTGAAGGAAATCATCTAGATCATAATACAACCATTAGAAACCAGTTTTAACACATATTTGTCGATTTTTAAACATATTCTACCATCTTAGGTGATTCCAATTAATCAAAAACATTGAAATAAAGGAAACATCCATACCTTGATTAATTAGGAAGTAAAAAGGAACAAATTGAAGCAAGAAAACAATGGATTTGGAGCACCATAAGCAACTAGCAACAAGGAATTTGAGAGGAAAAGATTTAGGGTTTGCGGAAATTAGAGGAAGAATAAGAAGAATGAGTAAGGAAAAGGGTTTATGAACCCGTGGAATTGCCGGTACTGTAGCTTACTCGATCGAGCATGTTGGGTACTCGATCGAGTGCCCTCTACTCGATCGAGTAGGCGCTATTCGGTCGAGTTTCCGTAGGGAATTCCTACATCTTCGACGTCATAGCTTCCTAACTAGATCGAGTGAGGTCTACTCGGTCTAGTAGGCACTCATACTCGGTCAAGTAAGGTTGGGTACACGGTCGGAATTACGAGATTAACTGAAGATTCCTGCAAAACAACATCACATGTCGACCCCGAACTAAGTTCGGAAGTCGTCACCGGTTACCGTAATCATTCTCATCACACTATTACCACTCAAATGTATCGCAACGGTTTCACACTTTCACCCACTAAGATACATATCATATTATTCCATAGCGAACTTCACGCCACATAATTTATCATATCATTAAATCGTTTACACATACCTTTGACACATTATTCCATGTCTAATTTTTCGGCTACAACTTCACTAATAAAACTTACAATTACATTACTTTAAACACTCATTTAACATTAAATTTCCAGGTATCATCCAAGTGTAGTAGCAACATAATTATGCTTCAACATAAAAAAATTAATCTACTCAAATTAATCACGTCACACGCAAAAGCTTCCAGCCATTCATATATCACATTCATCCATTACTATTTTGATAATTCTCATTACAATTCTACAACTCTTTAACTATCATCATTAGTACCATTATAAGACTTATAAATCCTTATAGAAACTTCCTTTACTATCAACTTGAAACAAACACAGCCATTACCACATTTCATATCGCATCACACGTTTCTACTCTTTTCACATACTTCTATCTTATAAAACCTTTCACGTTCCTCATTATCATCACACACACATATTAACTCTATCAAAACTTCATCATATATGATTCTAACATAACTATTACGCACATGCTAACTTCAACAGAGACTCGACCACAATCAATTCTAACATAATCACCATACACATTAGGCACCTAATTGCCGACTCAACATCCCCATACCCAGTGACTGGCTTAAGCATAATTGGGCCAAGATTTTGAAATGAGGGCGCCTACTCACCCAAAATCTAGCATCAGCTGGGGCTCCCAATATACATACACCAGGTTCATTTCATTAGACTCACTATGTTCATTAGGCTCATTTGTTACAGGTTCTAAAATCGTCGCTCTGATACCACTTTGTGACACCCCCATATACCAAGGAGCCTTAACAAGACCTTCCCTAGCATATAAGGGTACCACCATCTCGGTTGCCCGAGAAAAGTAATCATCAAAGGTCAATAAAAGAACATTTAAAGTTATTTTACAAGTGATACAACCAAACTACTAAAACAAAAGGTACAACTCGTCAAAGCTATATAACTACTTCTGACATTACTCGTGAAGACTCATCCCCGCCAGGACTCCAGCTACCATCCAAGACAACTTGCTAAGAGGGACTGCTCACCATAAGGGATCACGACAGACAAAACAAAACAAACAAGACACACCACACAAGGTCAGTAACTGAGGCATGACACAACAAATGGTACCAACATATTACAAACGCAACCAAACACACACACACACACACACACACACACCGTCACAACCACTCCAACCAATCTCCGTCACCGACTGTCCACTGGACCAGCCCTGCCAGTGGGGGACCGCAGCCGTACCCACCAAATCCCCGCTCATCATACCGAGCGATAAACCCTGTCCCATTAATGTGCACATCCCCTCCCGTGGCGGGTTCCACGGAGGGCGAAACTAGGGCGTGAAGCCACTCCCGCAAGTGACTCCACTCAGCCGAGGACGCACCTCGAGAACCAAAGACAATCAGTCACAACCAGCTGTATCACAACAACGACAACAACAACGACAACAACAACAACCACAACAACAACAACAACAATCAACAACAACAACCGACACTCTAACAACCAACAGAAACTAAGTAGGCGAACCTACCTTTAACCAAAAGCAGCGATTCCTCGATCAACCATACGACATCAACCAAGCAAGTAATCCCTATACAAACAGTATACAAGCCTATTACTACCAATACAACCCTACAAGGAACAACAAAGACAAAGATGATGACGATGACATACCTACGCATCCTAGATCGGCGTTAAGACCGCTACACGACTCAAGCAACGCATCCCCAAGGCACTAACATCCTCAAATGCTCTCATGGAAGAATTTATGGTGAAGGGAAAGGGGAAAGGCGGCATCTAGGTCTGAAGGAAAGAGGCGGAAATGATTTGCGATTTACCAAAACACGATTATAAACCCTCGCTGAAAAGACGCTACTCGATCGAGTAACCCACTTACTCGATCGAGTGGCCCCTACTCGACCGAGTACCCAAGCTACTCGATCGAGTAGCCTCTACTCTATCGAGTACCACACACTCCTAAGGTTAAACAAGACACAAGGCACCTCTTGCACGCATTCCTAACGGTTATCACCTGCCCCAAACGTCGGTCAAGGTTGGTCAACGAGTCTCTAAAAGGATGGGTATTACACGTAACTATAGATATCCCGGTAAGATAGAGTCTCCGCTTAATCTTAGAAAGTGAATATATTAATTATGTAAAATAGTTAAATTAGTAGAAATTACTCATCATATATTCAGTTGCCGCGATTGACTCGTAAAGCTAATGAATGATATGATTAGTAATTGAGTTATACATTAAAAAAGGAATCTTACAATGATGGTAATCCTAAAACTAACATATAATATCAAATATTACCCAAAGATATATGCTAACAATTTTATTTATGGAATCAAAATTATTGTGTTTGTGTTTTACGCAAATCTAGAAAATTTCCTAAGATGTAGTATGAAAGTTACTCCTAACCTAACCTACATATATTATACGTGATTGTCTCTATATATTTTTATTTATTTTTATTTTTAAGTTACGTCTTCTTAGAAATCCAGCAAATGACACGTGGCGTATGAATAGGTTGTTGACACGTGGCGATCAAATAGGCTGATGGTTTCAACTTTAATATAATATATGATGTCTTGTGATTGTTGTTGATTTAAGAATAATTACCGGTTCATTTGGCGTAATTAACGTTGGTTCGTAGATGGGTAATTTCTAAATATTATAATGCGAGTTCGGGAAGTACGGAGTGTACACTTGCATAATTATTAAGGAATTACGGTATAGTTGTCGTTCAAATAACTATGATGGGGTTGAATCTGGTTGAATTTATGAAGAGTATCAACTATTCAGAAATACATTCTCCCATTTTCCCCTCCATATCTATATAAATAGACATGGGAATGTGAAGATTGAATATTGGAAAATAATCTCTTTTGCATCATAGAACGACATAACAATCTATGCAAAATACTTCTATATTACGTCTCTGATTTTTGTGCCAAAAATCAGAAGGCAACATCTTATCTCAATAGGAAATTCGGTTTAACCCAGGTACTGATAAGGGTCGAATTATTCTATTAGGAAAGTAAAATCGATTCGGTGCGATTTTGCTATTGTCAATACCTGTTCGTGCAAATCAATTTCCCAACAGTGATCAAAATAACTAACATTACATATATCCAATTGACAAATATCGACTCCGTAGACAAAATCTCATTTGTAAGTAACCCATACCTCCCTCTCTCTAGAAACCCCCAAAAAATCCCCAATCCCACCGCCTATCTCCGCAGCCAATCTGAAGCAGCTCTCTCGCCGGTGACCTCATCATCAAATTTTACAGGTCGTCGACGAGTGTTTCTGTCTATCACTTGCTTTCCCGGCGGTAGAGAAGTTGGCTTCATCTTCTCTGATTCCTTTTCTTCCTGGTATGCGAATTTTTGTTTTTGTGGGATTGCCTTTCTCTCTTTCAGATCAGTTGTCCTGATTAATCGTGTTTGTCGTCGGCTATTTCGTTGAAAGTTCCGTTGCGGGATAGAGTTTGATTAGCTAGTTGTTTAATCCTGTTTATTTTCAAGTTTAATCCTCGCTTTTACCAATGGATTATCAAGCTTTACTTCTGAATCTTTGTGAACTGTTTATTATGGATGATGCTGGTATGGATGACGATATTCTTATTCACTGGATTATGAATATGGGGGATCCATCGATTTACAACATTTATATGATGAAAGATAGGGGTAATTCCCTTTTCAAAGAGGGAAACCTTTCTTTAGCTGTTAGCCTCTATAAACAAGCTCTTCAGTTCTTCTGTTTCCTCGGAATTCCTTGTACACGTGACCAGCAGACTGCCACTTCCCTTGCCCTATCCCTTGTTCTCAATTTAGCGGCATGTGAGTTGAAACTCTCTCATTACAATCAGGCTTGGTGTTATTGTAATCTTATCTTGAACTTTGATCTCTGTAATGTGAAAGCCTTCTACCGTAGAGGTTTAGCCTTTCAGAAATTGCATTTCCTTGTGGAAGCCCTAGATGATTTTGAGCATGCCTTGAAACTTGACCAGAATAATAAGGACGTGGCTCGTGAGCTTCATTATGTTGTTGATTGTCTTGCTTTGAAACCCAATGGAAAGCGAGCCGCTTATCTTTTTGACCCCTTGAGACAAAATAAACAAATTAAAGCTTACTGTTCTGTAATATATTTATTTTAGAAGCAGAGGGGATGCATTTGCACCCACTGCATCTCCCCTAAATACGCCCCTGGTTGTATGGTCATACGTTGGTAATTTGCTTGACAAGTGAAAAACAAATTTATATGTATTTATGTTTGTGAACATTGACCGACTTTATGGTGATAATTTTATCTACTATTAAATATTTAAGTCACTTGTCATTTAAAGACTAATTTTCAGGTTCACTTATATTTGGCTATAGTCTTTATATAAGGTGTCTTCTATTTTAGGTTATTTAATTGAAATAGTAAGTCGCCAAAAAGACCTTTATTATGTAGATTAAATAACTTAAAACATCAAGATATTGTGCAATTGGATTTCATGCGGATAGTGGTCAGCCTAAGGATTGGCAGAGGTTCAATCACACTTGTGGTAATAAATATGTAACACCCTCATTTACCAAGGAGTATTTAGCTAGACCTTCCTTAATAAATAAAGGCGCTACTATCTCAGTTGCCCGAGGTAGTGTATATCAAATTGGCAATACAAAACAATTACAACTTTAATAACTTAAAATAGAAATTCTGTTACAAAACAAACTAAAATAAAAGACTGACAGCGAAAGATTTCAAGTAGCTCAAACTACTAACGTCTACATTAGGTGAGACTCAACGATGTCACGCGCCCTCCAAGAAACCTTGTCACAGCTCACAGCAACCATCATACACCTAATAGGACTACCTGCTCACCATTTGCCGGCAATATCAAATGGATCACCGCAGACAAGTAAGACAAAATAAGAAACAACACAAGCACCACACAAAGTCAACAACAGAAATATAATGAAAGTAGAAACGACAAGTACAACAGAACATCATAAGTATACACATCATTATCGACCTCCACCAACTCCGATCTCCATGGTAACCAATGGCTCTCACCGCAACGAGTATCCGGGTTCCCATCGCAACAGGTAACCCACCCCAGCCGATGTCAGCCCGCAACACTGCACATCACAATCCTCGCTCATCGCAACGAGCGAACCCACCTCATTAATGTCAACATCCCCCTTGCGACATGAGTCACAAGGGGCGAAACATGGGGGTGAAACCATCTCCTGACATGGGCTCCACAATATCCATCCCAACCCTCCAACATCCAACTATATCAACAAGCACAATAATGTAATCACTATGACAAACAATCACAACAATAAAATCAATCACAAACTGTACTAAGTAGAAAACCCTACCTCTAGCGAATTCTCTTATAAGCGCAAGATTCACACTTATGCATATAAGACACCAACATCGCCACCTACAACAATCAATACGACTCTATCGCAACTAACCATTAACGTTACTAATATCAAAGATGGTGACAACGACTTACCTTGCTAATTGACTGACAACCGGAAGCTAGGTCCCGACTCGCTAATCCCGCTCCCATGTTATTCTTCTAGGTAGAGGATTCAAATGTGGTAAAATGGGGAAGAGAAGAGGGGAAAAGGGAAGGAGGTCTAATTTTAGGTTTAGAGAAATGAAAGAAATGAGAAAGCGAAAAAAATATAAAACCCGGCTCACGATCGCGAAATAACCACTGAACTAGCAATACCCGATCAAGTGTCACCGTGACTCAACCGAGTAAGGCATACTCGGTCGAGTGCCTTACCTACTCGGTCGAGTTACCTCTACTAGGTGGAGTAACTTTGGATCAGGTATGTGAATTAAGTCTAATATCGTCTTTCTAAAAGGTCTAACGGACACAG
The DNA here is from genome assembly GCF_048544455.1 of Silene latifolia. Classification (NCBI taxonomy): domain Eukaryota; kingdom Viridiplantae; phylum Streptophyta; class Magnoliopsida; order Caryophyllales; family Caryophyllaceae; genus Silene; species Silene latifolia. The sequence continues at coordinate 20,291,105 of NC_133526.1, read as the reverse complement.
GGGTCCTCTGCAAAGTCCCCTAAAGAGGCGGGTATTATAAAATATGTAACAGTTATCCGGCTTTTTGTGTGAGTGTCAAGTCGGTCCAAATGAAGGTTTTATATTTGGCATTATTTTACTGTTAATATTTGATTACTACGCCAAGAGTGTCACTTACATGTCTAATTTTTTTTCAAATATGAGGTTAGATGTTGTGCTAGGTATCTTGTGATAATGGAAATGCCAATATTAAATCTGAAAATTAAGTTAAAGGAGTATCATTTTATTTATGACACTCATAAAGATAATGCCCATAAAGCTTTGAGGTGAATAAATTCAATTTTTGGGTTTAGTGTGTTTAATTCATGCGAATAATGGTCGGCCAAAGGAAGACCATTATTTGACCAAATTGCATATACACGTTGGGTAATAAATATGTGACGATCACTCGGATTTTCAAGTGAATATTGAGTTGGCCTAAAGGAAGCTTGGTGTTCTACGTGAGTTTATCATCAATATTTGATTACAATTACTAAAGAGTAGTGTCTTTAACTAGTTAATATTTATGTTTAACAACTAAATATTAATTTTGCAAAGACACGTTAATTTTCTGAATTTATTCAAAATACAAGAATATTGTTTTTTTTTTCATTCTAATTGACATTTATGGTTATTATTATTTTTATCTGTCATATTCAGGTTACATTCTCAATTCAGATTGAAACCATCAATTAAATGAATAGTCGGAGAACCTGAGTAAATTTTGGGCAGTGATAATTTTGGCATGACATTGAGCATGTATAACCCTACTACTCATAAGGATTAAGGTATCGTGTGGACTCACGTGATTAGAGAGGTAAAACATTAAAAATACATATTTAGTAATTATCTAAGGTGTCATTAGGGAAATATTTAAGGGCATTGTTTCACTTAATTAAATAGCTGCAAAATTCAAACTTAAAGATAATAATAACAAACATAAGGTTAGACTTTTTGGTAATACCCCTCATATTCTATGGTTATAGGATCATTTGTGTGTGTGTCTAAAGTACAAGATAGACTATGAAAGATTAATAGGAAGCTTGCACAAATGTGTCATAGTTGGAAATGTGATCACTTATTTTAGAGGTATTTTGAAATGATCATATATAGAGTTGTAGAGCTCCTATGAGGGTGATTCAAATTGGAGGTGAAAGCTTATTTTTTTAGCTTTCCAACGCATGATCACAAGCTTTATTCCGATTGGTAACGAGAAAATGGCTGCTGTTTGAAATTCAATGCGCAAAGTTGAATTCGCTGAGTCAGCTACACGCTAATCTATTTCCTAATTTCGCACCTTCCTAGAATTTTACTAATATTATAATATTATATCCTATTCCTATCTCAACTTTATTATTATTATTATTATTATTATTATTATTATTATTATTATTATTATTATTATTATTATTATTATTATTATTATTTTATATAAAATGCGCACAACTTGCATTATAATAAAATTAAAAGGTTTACATGAAATTGGTGGGGAGCCGAGAGACAATCTGGGCTCCCACACCCTTAGCAATAGTAAAGCTAATACGAGTAAAAATGTAAGCGGCTACCGAGCCCCAAAGATCCGAGATGCCGAGAATTTCGGATCCGCTTGAGCAAGGCAACAAAGATCCGAACTCAACTCCCAAGTGAAGAGAAAGAGAAAGGTAGGAAACCATAACCCGCTACCGCGCACAAATCCCCATACTTAGCACACTTTTGAGCAAAGATCGGCGACAACCCGGCCCGCACAAAATCCGCTAACCCGCCCGAGTCAAAGGTGAAGAACCCGTCGGTCGACGCACACATCACGCCCCCGTCCCAAGAATAAAGCAATAAATCCGCAGGACGAAGAGAGCCACCATGCCCATCAACCAAACCGATATCAACCTCCTTCCCCGCAGAAATACCGGATCTATAGCAGATGTCGAAGAGAGTGTCCCGGACAAGGTTATGCCGATGTTTAACGCCCACAAGACCAAAAGACAAGAAACAGCATGGTCCCCAAAAACATCCCAGAAAAACCCGAGAGCAAGCGGGGACGGGGCCTAGATACCGAGAATAACGGAACACCCGGGCGATACCCCAAAGACACTACGGTAAGTCCGCACGTTCATAGTCCGCCCCAACCCCGAGATAGGAACCGCACGTAACCAATCGGAGGAGTGAGAGCCTGCCGAGACCGCCATAGAGCGATCCGGCGAGGTGTCAAAGAAAAACAGACTCGAGGCAAGAGAGCAACCGTCGTGAAATAAATATCCGCCAATTTCTTCATAAGTTTGGGGCGCAATTTCACTAGGGTGACCTAAAATATCGAACCCGTAGTCGCGATAAAACACTGTGCGGCATCATCAAAAGCAGGGCCGGCGGCTACAACACGAGAAGGGCCGAGGAGCTTAGCTCGCAAACCAACAGATCGCAAGCGGGACGCAATAAAAGCATAGAACAAAACATCTCCGACCGCATAAACACCAAGGCCACCCAGATGAAAAGGGAATGTAGCAAGGCGCCACTGCCAATCCCCAAAACCCGGCCCTGATGCGGTGACAATACGTTCCAAGCTAGAACGCAGAGCGGCATCAAAAGGAAGATGAACAGACCCAAAAACACTAGGGGAGCAAGTACGAAGAGAGAAGTAGAGCTTAGATATACCAGTACAAGCTCGAAGAAGAAGCAACTCACACTGCGGGTCCTCAATCCTCGCAACCAAATCCATCAGCTCAATGGTCTTGGTTACTCTCGTCGCCACAATCTCACTGCTAAAACCAGGACAAATCTTGTGACAGGTCCTCCCAAAGCGTAACACCGCGCAATGGCCGAGAAATAGAAGTGGGGAAAACCCCGGAGCCGGCTCGTGGATCCTCAACAGGCCAAAAGACCTCCGTCTTGGAGACATTTAGGTGTAAACCAAAACGAGGGCCATCCAACCTAATCAAGTCCAACACCTTCCCCACCTCCAAAGTATCTCCCACAATGGTGCCATCATCTAAGTACCATGCCTGCAAAGTGAGGTCAAAAGTGTCCGGATCTTGCAAACCAAAGGATGCAAAACCAACGCGAAAAGCAAAGGCCCCAATGGATCACCCTGCTGAACACCCTGACAAGACCATAAGCAGTGCTCCCCATAAAAAAGGCGGGCCGGGCTGGAATAACAAAACTCCACCCAACGGGAGAGAGCCGGGCACCGACGGCGGACCTCCTGAAGCATGGTCGAACGGTCAACAAGGTTGAACGCGTCGAAATCAACCGGCAACATAGAAAGCCCCACCCGTTCCCCCGAGCCTCAATGAGCGGTTCAAGGCATGCAAGATAGCCTCTCCTCCACCGGACACACCCACCCCGAACTGAAGCCCATCAAAATAAGAAGATAAGGACGGGCCAACCATAGAAGCACCAACCTTAGAGACAAGCCGTCTCCAGACCGTACCGACAGCAATAGGACGAACTCCACCACCCGGTTTAACGAGTGGTGTGAGAGGAGGCGCCGGCAATGTACTCACCAGGAGGAAGAGGGCACCGACCCTCAAGAAAAAGATTAACCACCCTAGTAATAGAAGTGATCAAATCATCGGAGATAGCCACGCAGCGGCGCCACTCAAACAGTCCATAAGGTCTTTGGGCACGAAAACCATCCCTCCCACAAGAAGTACCACGAGGGAAGCTCCGAATCATATCCAAGACCACCGCGGAAGAGGCAACCAGAGGATGATGATCCCCAGACAGAGGAGGCAATGAAGGAGGCGGGGCGACAGGATGCTTCTCACGCAGGGCCATGAGAGTGGCATCGGAGTAGGGGGCGACCCCAGAGGAAGAAAGCACTCGCACGACGGCGGAGATAATGCCCATCGATATTTTCCGCCGGCATTGGCGGAGGTTAAGGTCACTCAAATCGAGATCCTCATCCACATAAAAAGAAGAAGGACCCTCATCAAAGCACTCTCAGAATAACCGCAAACCCCCCGGTGTCCCCCAAGCAAGAATAGCCCGGCAATACTCTCCTCCCGATCGACGCCGAATAGCAGACCGACACTCATGATTACTCCGAGGAGCGAAAGTCCTGAGCAAACAAAGAGGTAAAGCAAGCAAACGAACCCAGCGGGAGAGATCACTAGGGGCATCAAACACCGCATCCAAGGCCCCTTTCAAAGCCCGAGCAAACCCAAGACGGCACTTAGGAGGAATAGATTTCACCGTGCGAAGGCCCAAAGACAGCAAACGATCCAACGAAGATATAGACCACTGAACGAGCTCCACACTATCATCAGAAGAAACCGAAGTAGAAGGAGCCAAAGGTCTCGGAATACCATGAATATGGAAGGAGTAAATGCCATCAACACACTCCGGATGCTCCACAATATCACCCCGATTATGCCGACATCTAGCACCAAGAGTATGGGTCATAAAACACACCCCACACAACCAGAACCCCATCCGTCTCAAAGAACTCTCGGCATTGGAATAAACAGTCAAACTATCAGAAAGAGTCTGCCGCGTAAGGTCCAACGCCCCGTCATGACAATGTCGGTCCTGCAAATGTTTCTTCCAAGCTGCCTTTGTAAGGCCCTTACCGAAACCATCCCGACACCCATGAATACTCGAAAAAGGACAATGATACCGCACAAGCTCAGGCATAAAAGAAATGCCTTCCTCTTCACGCGCAAGGAACCATGCAACACCAACTAAAGACTTTAAAGAAGAAACAAAAACTCAAAAAGCAGCAGCCAACATGACAGGAAGCAGGTCAACGTTTCAAGAGTCAACGCAGCACAAACCAAAATGCACCACGCAACAACGTTAAACGCTACAACGCACCAAAATCGCACACCGCACCCAAGCAACCACGAACCCAACAGCGGCCACCACAGAAACCCAAACCCCCACGGCCCAAACAGACCTTGGAAAAGCAGCGGGCAGCAGGACCACCACCGGAGAAGGCAGCCGAGGAGACACAAAGAGGAAAAGGAAAACAGAAACGCCGATCGAAAGAAAAAAAAAACAAACAAAAGGAAGCCTTGACACAACGAACCTGACCGGAGACGACAGCCAGCGACGATAAATGGCAGTGCCAGCCAAGAATTTGTCGAGCAAGAAAGCCGGCAAGAAACCAAAGACGAAAACAAAAAGATCTCGGAAACGAAAACCCCACAAAAGACAACACTCGTCGCAGATCTTAAACAGCAACCACACAGAAACCCAACAAAAGACCACCCAACACCGGCGCCGTGCGGTCTGAAGGACGACCCAGGGGGGTTGTTGATGGCGAAACAGTGACAGAAAAACCCGCAGGGTAAAGCCCAACGAGAAAACCCACACGCAAACCCGTAACGAGACCCTGCAACCCCACACCGGGACCCAGACAACCGAGTTGATGGCCGGCGCCGTGGTGGCTGGTTATGGCGTAAAGTGGAAGTAATACCCGTAGGGTAAAGCCCGACCAGAAAAACCACAAGCAAACCCACGACGAGACAACCTCACACCCAACACCGGGAACCCTTATTATCATTATTATTATTATTATTATTATTATTATTATTATTATTATTATTATTATTATTTTATTAATAAAAACCGCAACTTTTATTGAGAGATCAAAAATAATTCTTACAAGATTTTGGTGGGCAGCCAAGATACAATCTGGGCTCCCACTCCCTTAGCAATAGCAAAGCTAAGTCGAGTAAAAATAAAAGCAACAGCGCGCGCCCCGGCATCCTGAGACAGAGAAAATTTCTGAATCCGCTTGAGTTAGGAAATAACTTCCGTCTCCAATTCCCCCAAAGAAGAGAAAGAAAAAGACAAGAAACCATAATCGAGCGTCGTACACAAACCTGATACTTGACACATTTGCGCCGAGCAACATTAATCACCACACGGCCGGGCACGAAATCAGACATATCAGACTGAGTCAAGGGGGAAGACCCGGTCAGATCCACATACACGTCACGACCCCGATCCCAAGAATAAAGCTACAAATCTACAGGACGTAAGGACCTGTCATGCCCATCGATCAAACCAATATCTACCTCCTTACCAGCAGAGATCCCAGAACGGAAGCAACTATCTAAAAAGGTGTCGCGAACAAGGTTATACCAATGTTTGATACCAACAACACCAGCACACGACACAGCATGATCTCTGTAGATATCCCCATCAAAGACCCGAGAGCAAGCAGAGCACGGCCCAGGCACCGAAAACAAAGGAATACCCAACTGATAGCTAAGCACACAACGGTAGGACCTGCCGTTCATAGTCTGTTGTAACCCAGAAATAGAGACCGCACGAAGCTAATCAGAAGCGTGTCCACCCTGTTGGGACCTCCACAACGCAACCTGTCGAGGAGTCAAAGAGAAAAACTGATTCTGCAGTATCAACAACCCTCACGAATTATATGTCTGCCAATTTTCTTCATAAGTTTGGGGGCAGCGATCTCACTAGTGTTATGCATAAGGTCAGAACCTGTAAGCTCATCAAACATACTCAAACATTCTGAAGGATTCAAGCAAGTTATAATATGTCGAGTAAATCAGAACAAGGCAGCTAAATGATGTCTCTCGTATCTCCACATTAGTACTGTGAGCATTCTGAAGAAGCAAATCAATGATACGCTTCTGATCCGCCATAATCTCAAAGTTTTTTTACAAAAAACAATAACTGTTCTTAGAGATCTTAATCCAGTCAAAATAGCTTTTTCGTAATTTATAGCAAGCCCAATGCCATGATATATAACTATTAGTATTATATCTGATTCACTTGACTCAAACTCTGGAGGAGAGAGAGCCTCACACAACTTGCAAATTATCTCCAATATTTCTTGGTTAATTGGAATGACGAAAATAGATCTAGCCACTGAGTGCAATAGATTAAAATATATGTGACTCAGTACCATTTGACATCTCCCTAACAAAGGAAAAAAAACGAACTGGATTCGTTCTCGGAAGTGAATCAGACCATACTAGCCATTTTTTCTATTATCATCATCGAAGGCTCAGTCATTCGTAGACATGCATTAATATCAACGACTATAATTTACATATCTATCCAATCCCATTAGTTATATTTTTTTTGGTGGAATGTAAAAATTATATAGGACATCTATAAACATACATCATATTCCACATTATAGCCTTATTTATATAAATCATGTTGATCACATGAGCAGGTAACAAGTTTCAGACTAATAGGTTTCACCACAGGCTATGAACTATTAATCTATAAGGTATTACGATTATTAATAAGATGTTGACAACAACAACGGTTGACGCAGCAACAAACAACAACTAACTATGTTGTGACGTTGGTAGTGTAACGCAAGACCGTATTTGCGGTCGCACTGGGTTCTGGGGAAAAAAAGGTCTCGTAATAAAAAAAATTCTACTTATCATTACGTATATTTGTATTTTGCCACGAATATTGCTATATTTATTATTGTTTTGCCACTATTATTGTTATTATTATTGTTGTTCTCTTAGATTTTTTTTACGTCTTTTTTAGTATACTCCCTCCATTACGGTCATTTGTTTCACTTTTATTGTTTTTTCATTAAAAACAGTTGTGTTACGTAATTAATTCAACCAAAAATATTTCTTTGCAAAATATAAATTTCTATATTTTATTTGCAAACTATAATTCAAGGTAGATTGAACGATAAACATTGTGTTTCAAAGAATATAGTGCGAATTATAAACGCTGAAGAAAAAAAAATTATTTATTCTAACAAAAAAATCCAAAATTTATTTAATATTTGTTTTGATGTTTAATGATTGTATAATCTATACTATATAATTAAAAGGCTAGGCAAAAGCAATAAATTTAATTCCACATGTCACTAGCAATTAATTTAATTCCACATAGGATTAGTAATCAATTTACTTTCTATACATTTTAATTATCTATTTAATTTATTTACTAATTAACAAGTCAAAAGATGAGGAGACAAAGGAGTAGCAAAAAAAAAATGAAAAAAAAAAGTAGTTTATTATTCACATTTCACCCAACCTCATCCAATTTCAGTTCTAATTCCACTGACACCAAAATACCAACTTCATTCCCTTACTACTATCTATCTACGATCTATATATATCTATATAATTTACTTAAAAGATTACATAAACCATTTAATTTTATTAATCCATAAAATATTATATTATTATTAATTATAGTTAAAAGGGTAAAGTTAAACAAAGGCTACCTAAACCATTTAATTTTATTTCAAATGACATTTTATAATACATTACTTCGTATGATATTACTATAACTATATCTATACAATATTGTTAAAAGGCTTCTAAAAGCATTACATTTAATTCCATGTGTCATACTCATTAAATTTTATTCTATGTTGCATTTTCATAAAGGCTAGGCAAAAGCAATAAATTTAATTCCACATGTCACTAGCAATTAATTTAATTCCACATAGGATTAGTAATCAATTTACTTTCTATACATTTTAATTATCTATTTAATTTATTTACTAATTAACAAGTCAAAAGATGAGGAGACAAAGGAGTAGCAAAAAAAATGAAAAAAAAAAGTAGTTTATTATTCACATTTCACCCAACCTCATCCAATTTCACTTCTAATTCCACTGACACCAAAATACCAACTTCATTCCCTTACTACTATCTATCTACGATCTATATATATCTATATAATTTACTTAAAAGATTACATAAACCATTTAATTTTATTAATCCATAAAATATTATATTATTATTAATTATAGTTAAAAGGGTAAAGTTAAACAAAGGCTACCTAAACCATTTAATTTTATTTCAAATGACATTTTATAATACATTACTTCGTACGATATTACTATAACTATATCTATACAATATTGTTAAAAGGCTTCTAAAAGCATTACATTTAATTCCATGTGTCATACTCATTAAATTTTATTCTATGTTGCATTTTCATAATTTTTAAATTTGTATTGATTAATAAATTTACTAAAATTTCTTACAAAAGTGACATCATATATTTTTTTAACATATAAGTTAAAGTAAATCAAAGTAAAAGACTTTTAAAAGCATTAAATTTAATTCCATGTGGCATAATCATTAAATTTCAATCTATGTTGCATTTTTATGATTTTTAAATTTGTATTGATTATTAAATTTACAAAAAAGTTCTCACAAAAGTGTCATCATATATTTTGTAACATATAAGTTAAAATAAATAAAGGGATATTATCATTATTCTTAAATTAATTGTATACATTAAATATTTCTTGAGTTAAAAAAATTTCAAAAGTGATGTGATTATACAAATTCACTTACAAATTTCATAATTGTAACATATAAGCTAAACCAAATCAAAGGATATTAGCATTATTCTTAAATTAATTTTATACATTAAATATTTCATGAGTTAAAAAAATTCAAAAGTAATGAAATCTATACAAATTCACAAATAAAATTTAACATTTTAATTAAAGTTTTTGTAATAAAACTTGTTAATGAATTGATTAAAAGTTCTTCATACTTATTTCTTTAATTTATAAATTTGATTAAGTGTTTGTTGGAAGTCACTACTACAAATCCAGGCAACTACAACGCCCCTTTAACAACGATTATTCACGAAAATCACAATAGACGTTGTAGAATGTATGGCGCGAATTTTACTAAAATGAATTACAACGGGTATGGTTATAAAAACCGTTGTTATAAGTTTTAACAACGGGTTACACATGCACAACCGTTGTTAATAATTTGGCGCAAAATTGACGCAAAGTTAGTGAAAAGTAATCACAACGGTTACTTTTGGAACCCGTTGTTAAAACTTATTTGACAACGGTTGTTGATTTACAACCGTTGTTAAAACTTATTTGACAACGGTTGTTCTTTAATAACCGTTGTCAATACCTTCCATACTATAAACCACACAAACACAAGTCTGCTACAGCCACAAAACACAAACCTTAATACAAAAACACAAACCCAGCAGACAAACACAAACACAAACACAAAACACACACTTTCTCATCGTCTCTTTCTCTCTTTCTCATCGTCTCTTTATCTTCTCGCCATCACTGTTGATTTCATCGTCTAATTATCAGGTAAATCTCGCTGTCACTGTTGGTTTCATCGTCTTTCATCGTCATTATTTTCTTTTTCTAATTATTTCATTTGCATGTGTATGTGTTAGTTTTTATCGACCATTATGTTATTTCTTTAAGTATTATTCGCTTAATTAGCTAGTAAAACAAATTAAATAAACTAAAACAAAGAAGAAGCAAGATGATAGAGAGGAATGCATGATAAACATAATATATATATATATATATATATATATATATATATATATATATATATATATATAGAGAGAGAGAGAGAGAGAGAGAGAGAGAGAGAGAGAGAGAGAGAAGGGTTCTAGTAAGGCCACTACATCTAATAAGTCCCTAAGTCCTTATAAGGACCTTAGGATGGAAGGGATGGAGGGATGAGATTACATCTCATTCAAGGGTCACAAATGAACCTCTCTAATCTCCTCCCTAATTTCATGCACAACTCCACCTAATTTTGTACAACTCTTCCACCATTCTAATCTCCCAACTCACTTCCTCATTCACTCATCCTCTCTCATTTCTCACATTCACTCTTTCTCTCTCATTTTCTTCCCACCCTCTCTAAAAAAAAAAAAAAACAAAGCTCATACAAAAAAAAACCCAAACTAAAACAAAACAAAAAAAAATAACCAAAAAAACCACTCCACCTCCACCTCCATCACCCTCACCAGCCGACACCACCACCCTCCCTCCCTTCTTCCCGGCCCACCACCACCCGACCTCCCTCCCTTCTTCCCAGCCCACCATCCGACATCCCTTCCCGCACCACCCCACCATCCCACCATCCGACCTCCCTTCCCACCTCCCTCCCTCCATCAACCAACAACAACAACGCCAACAACAAGCAACAACAACCAGCAACAACAACACCACCACCGACATCAACAACCAGCAACAACAACAACCCCACCAACAATCCTCCTTACCGCCCCCTCTGCCGCCTCCCTACTCCTCTCCTCCTTGCCGCCACCATTCACGCCTCACCTCAACCCTCCTTACCCACGACAAAAACGCACGACAAAAACCCCACCACCACATTCCCGCCGCCACCATTCACGCCTCACCCTCATTTTTGTTATTTTTCCAGATTTGCGTTTTTGTTCTTTTTGTTATTTTCGTTTTGGTTATTTTTGTTATTTTTTCAGATTTGCGTTTTGTTCTTTTTGTTATTTCCGTTTTGGTTATTTTTGTTCTTCATTTTTTGGTTATTTTTGTTATTTTTTTATTTGGTTATTTTTTATTTTTGTTCTTCATTTTTGTTCTTCTTTTTGTTCTTCATTTTTTTGTTCTTTTTGTTATTTTTTTATTTGGTTATTTTTGTTATTTTGGATTTTGTTATTTTTGTTTTTGTTTTCATATTCAAATCTTTGTTTTTGTTATATTCTTTTATTTTGTTATTTGGTTGTTATTGTTATTTGATTTTTTTTTCAGATTTACCTTTTTTATTTATGTATATAATTTGTTATTGTCATGGCTCATTCATACTATTAACCTCTAAAGTTATACATTGTATAAATTGGAGTTATACAAATTTGGGACTAAAGTTATACATATTGTTTATTAAAGTTATACACTGCGTGCATTAAAGTTATACACTGCGTGCATTAAAGTTATACACACGATATATAAATGTTTCATTGTTAATTTTTTTTGATGAATCATGATTTTGTTATTTGGTTTTATTTTTGTTATTGTTATTTGGTTTTTTTTTATATTTGGTATTTTTGTTAGATTTACGATTTTGGACTAAAGTTATACGATTTTGGACTAAAGTTATACGATTTTGGACTAAAGTTATACAAATTTGGTTTAAAGTTATACAAATTTGGATTAAAGTTATACAAATATGGACTAAAGTTATACAAATAAGGACTAAAGTTATACAAATATGGACTAAAGTTATACAAATATGGATTAAAGTTATAAAAAAATTGGACTAAAGTTACAAAAATAGACTAAAGTTATACAAAAATGGACTAAAGTTATACAAATACGGACTAAAGTTATACAAATAATGACTAAAGTTATACAAAAATTGACTAAAATTATACAAATATGGACTAAAGTTATACAAATAAGGACTAAAGTTATACAAAAATGGACTAAAGTTATACAAAAATTGACTAAAGTTATACAAAAATGGACTAAATTTATACCAAAATGGACTAAAGTTATACAAAGTTGGATTAAAGTTATACGATTTTGGACTAAAGTTATACAAAATTATACGATTTTGGACTAAAGTTATACGATTTTGGACTAAAGTTATACGATTTTGGACTAAAGTTATACAAATTTGGTTTAAAGTTATACAAAAATGGACAAAAGTTATACAAAAATTGATAACTTTAGTCAATTTTTGTATAACTTTAGTCCATATTTGTATAACTTTAGTCATTTTTTGTATAACTTTAGTCCATTTTTGTATAACTTTAGTCCTTATTTGTATAACTTTAGTCCATATTTGTATAACTTTAGTCCATTTTTGTATAACTGTAGTCCTTATTTGTATAACTTTAGTCCATATTTGTATAACTTTAGTCAATTTTTGTATAACTTCAGTTCTTTTTTGTATAACTTCAGTCCATTTTTGTATAACTTTTGTCAATTTTTGTATAACTTTAGTCAATTTTTTGTATAACTTTAGTCAATTTTTGTATAACTTTAGTCCTTATTTGTATAACTTTAGTCCATATTTGTATAACTTTAGTCAATTTTTGTATAGCTTTAGTCCATTTTTGTATAACTTTAGTCCATATTTGTACAACTTTAGTCCTTATTTGTATAACTTTAGTCCATATTTGTATGACTTTAGTCAATTTTGGTATAATTTCAGTCCTTTTTTGTATAACTTTAGTCCATTTTTGTGTAACTTTAGTCAATTATAAGATTAAAATCAACAAATTATATGAATTTTTATATAGCTAAGATTAAAACAACAAATTTTATGAAAAATATTTTAGTAGATCTTAGATGAAAAAAAAGTATCTCATAAAAAAAACGAGATTTAAAACCCGAAATCTTAAAAAAAAAGTATAACAAGAAGAGATTTGAGAAAATAATAAAAAACGAGAAGTAACAAAATAAAAGAAAATAAAAGACAAAAAAAAATGAATGGAAAAAACAACTCAAAACATAAAAATAAACACCAAACGAAAAAAAAAAAAAAAAAAAAAAAACAGGTGGTGGGTGGTGAGTTGGTGTCGGGTAGGGTGGTGGTGGGTGGTGGTGAATGAAGATGAGAGGAGTGAGTGATTTATTTGGGTTTTGATTTTTTGGGATTTTGGGGTTTTTTTAGAGAGGAGAGAAAAGTGAGATGTAGAGAGAGGAGGAGGAGTTGTGATAATGAAATGATAAATGATTAGTGAGGTTGGTTTATTGAATTGATGAGTTAATTAGAGAAAAAGGTGGAGGGATTAATTTGTAGCCACATATTGACATCAAATCCTAGCCTTTCATTGCCTTGATCCAATGGCCCTTAGAAGGACTTATGGACTCAAATATATAAGTGGCCTTAGTTGATCCTTTTTTTTTTTTTCTCTCTCTCTCTCTCTCTCTCTCTCTATATATATATATATATATATATATATATATATATATATATATATATATATATATATATATATATATATATATATATATAATAAATACATAAATTTTAAAAAAAAAATTACATTAATAAAAATGCAATTCTTATATTTTCATAGAGGGTCTTATTCTCCTTTATGATATCCGTCCTCTCCTCCTTGGCTATTTGGAGGTTCCGTTCAGCAATTGCTATATCGTCATATAGCTGCAACTGCTGATGCTCCGTCAAGCCATCTTCTTTGGCGTCCTTCAGAATGGATCGAGCATCCGCAAGGTAGCTCCTGAAATCCTCAATGTGGAGCAACCGGCGGATGAAATCGTTGTTGTTCTCGATCATAGTAAGAGTCTTAAGGATGATATCATTCATTTTGTTGGAGTTTGGAGTTTGTTTTGAAAGATTAAGTAGGGTTAATTTATTTGGAGTTTGTTTTAGCAGTTAGGGTTTGGAGATGTATATAGTGAGATAATGGAATGTTAGTTGAGATAATGCATGTATTTATACTAAGCAATGTGTGGTTTGAGTTGTTTTTTAATTAATATATATGTTAGGAAGTTGTGCCATAATCATCATCATATCTCTCAATGCTGCTTCAAATCTTATTACTAACCCTTCTCATTCCATATTGTCCGTTCATATGCACAGGGATGGCAGTAATAATGCATGCATCGGAATTATAACGGGCCGTAATTATGCATGCATCTAGTAATATTTAATTTTTTTATTTTTTTATTTTTTAAGAACAAACAACAACGGTTATTTATAAAAAAAACCGTTGTCTTTAGTTATAACAACGGTTTTGTATATTACAACCCGTTGTTATAACTTTCCCCCCAAAATTAAGTCACACTTTCCACAACGGGTTTTTATACTTAAAACCGTTGTTAATAGTTTTAACAACGGGTTCCTTAAGAAAACCAACCGTTGTTAAAACCTTTTACAACGGACGCTTTAACAACGTCCGCTTTTTTATATAACAACGGTTTTTAACCGTTGTTATAGCCTGTATCTGTAGTAGTGAGTGTTGTATTTTTTTTTTATAAATTGTTATACTTTACTTTCCTAAAATTAAAACCTTTTTAATTAAAAATAAAAATAATTTTGTAGTTTAATAACATTCCTAAAAGTAAAAGTATGACATTTTACTTCAACTACTATTTAAAAACAAGGCAATTGAAAAACTATGAAATTTTTCACATTAGTCCAATTTACTTATTATGTGAAAAACTATTCACGCGTCTAAAAACAAGGCAATTGAACACCCATAATTTTCATTAACCTTTTTCCTAATTAATTTACCTCTTAAGGTCCTCATAATCAATTATCTTATTTATTAATACTCATAACTCACAAAATAAATGAAAAGGAATATGAAAAATGAGAATCAATGGTTGTATAATCTTATTTAATAATACTCATAACTCACAAAATAAATGAAAAGTAAAATGAAAAGTTTAAAACTAATGGTTGTATAATGTATATAAAACTAATAGTTTCCATTCACTAATCCTCCGTTTAATATTCATTGATCATAAATTTTCAAATTACATACTATATTTCATTGTTGAATATTATATTTGATTATGGTTAGTATGAACGTATGGTATATAAAAATGAATTAACATCTCTTATATGAAATTGTTATTGTTGTTGTTTTGTAGTATGATAAAGTATTTTAATTTTTAATGTTATTCGTTCTTATGAATCGTTTGCTTTATATTGGAATTTATATTTTTCATCTGGATTAATTTAAATGGCCTACATGTGAGAATATTTTGATTCTTTTGTTAAATCTTCGCCATGTTGATGTTTTCTCTTTGATCAATAAAACATGTGTATCAACTCTACAGCACCATCAAAGGCACGTGAATGTAGATATGGTAGAGCCTCATGCAAGTTGTTTGAAGAAAGAAGATAATCAAAAGGCACAAGACTAAGGCGAAAACTAAAGATAAAACTTAAGGTATAAACTAATAAATCATTGATGTATCGTTTTATTAGTAGATAAAGACAAAAAAATGTACTTTGTGTCAAGACAATGAGTTGTAAAGTTTGTATAACAGATTTTGTATAACTATTTTGTTCATATTAGGGTAAGTTTTTTTCACTTTCTCATATTTAATTTCGTAGATCAAACTATTTATGTTTCAAACACAATGTGTAATTATTGTCTTGTACTACTATACTACTATATCTTGATTTGTGCAAAAATTATTGTACATTTAGTTTAATTAAACATTATTATTCACTTTGAGTATTAAGAAGCACATCTAAATTTTAGTAAGAAAACTTATATTTATCCCGTGCATTTCACATGTAACAAAACGAATATACAATCAAAAGGCTACCTAAATCATTTAATTTTAATTCACATGACATTTTTATAATCCATTCATTCATAAATTATTATCCTTATTATTACTATTATTATTACTATTTTATTACTATTATTATTATTATTATTACTATTATTATTATTATTATTATTATTATTATTATTATTATTTTGCAGAAAAGCTTGGGTCTATATATCAAAAAATAATCATAATTTACAAGACCCCGTCCATTCTTTCCTACAAAGGAAGCCAATAAAGCCCCCTAAGATGAAAACAAAAAAACACCTAACAAAACCCAACAACAGACAGATTACAAAGAGCCAAAAAGACGCAAGTTTACATGAGATCTAATCTTAAAACAAAGCATCTCTGGAGTAGAGCAAGTCCCCTTAAAAATGCGATCATTTCTTTCCTTCCAAATGTAGTAAACCATAGCCATAAACCCTGCCCTTTGCTTCTTGGATAAACCCAGGGAGATAAAGGTCTGGATGACCTCCTGCAACTCAGAAGAACCAACACTAATTGACAACCAGTTAGCAATATCAGAGAGAACCTCAGTAGAATATCCACAAGAGAAGAAAATATGGTGAAGATCTTCAGCCTGGCATTGACACAAAGCACACCTGTTAACCATCACAATCCCCCTAGATACAAGCTTATCAATCGTGGGCAAAGTATTATGCATCAGCAAAACCCCTGTAAATGAATGTTTAGGGTGACATCCTTTACCATGAACAAGAGGAGCCCAGGTGACAGTGTCATGTCTCATTCTCAAAGCATTATAGTACATAGCAGTGTTGTACTTAAGCTAAGGGGAACAAGACTCCAGCATCAACAAAGCTTGGCCAGCAGTTCCTGTCAACTCCAGAAGCTTATCCTTCATACGAACATTATTCCGATACCAAGACTGAGATATACTAGCTGTAGCAGACCAGAAATCCCTCCCTTTAAGAACATAAGTCTGAACCCATCTGGATCAGAGGCACTGAGGTTTGAACAGCAGCTTCCATACCCACTTTGTCATTTGAGCACAATTCCAACTGAGAACCTCCTTTATCCCCATACCCCCTTCTGTTTTAGGGGCACACAACAGTTGCCATTTCATGAATATATGCCTCCTGTGACCCTCATCAATACCCCAAATAAAGTCTTTGCACAGTTTAGTGATTTTCTTGGCTATGCCCTTAGGTAATAGGACACTAGCACCCCAAAAATTATTCAAACCAAAGATAACTGAGTTAACAAGAAGGGTCTTGCCTGCATAACTCAAAGTCCTATTTGCCCAATGCATAATCTTGTCCTTAATCTTATCAAGGAGAGGCTGGTACATATCCTTAGTAATTCTAGCATTAAAAAGTGACAAGCCTAAATACCTGAAAGGAAAAACACCAGCACTAAAACCAGTAGCAGCCAAGATGAGCTCTTTGATATCAGATTTCACCCCTCCAAAGTAAAGGCTAGTTTTGGTAGGATTGGCTTGCAACCCAGACATAAGATCAAATTCATCCAAGGAAGTGGCAACAGCTTTAACAGAGGGAAGATCTCCCCCAGTAAAGACTAGCAAGTCATCATCAAAAATCAGATGTGTCAGATTCAGTTGGACACACTTAGGGTGAAAAGAGAAATTATCATATCTAGGAAGTCTTCTCAAAAGTCTTGACAAAACCTCCATACATATGACAAAAAGATAAGGGGATAGAGGGTCCCCTTGCCTAATTAGTCCTCTTTTCCCAGGAAAGAAACCCTCAATCCCAACATTAATTTGAAGAGAGTAATAAGGGGAGGTGACACAAGCCATTAGCCAGTCCACAAACTTAGTAGGATACTTCATTTGCACCAAGCAGTCTCTAAGAAAACCCCAGTGAACAGAGTCAAAAGCCTTCCTGATGTCAACTTTGAGAAGACATCTAGGAGTAAGGTATGCTCTGCCATATTTAGAGAGAAGTTCATGAGCCACAAACTTATTATTATTATTATTATTATTATTATTATTATTATTATTATTATTATTTTTATTTATTTTTTATTTTTTTTTATTTTTTTTAATTTTTTATGGGAAGATGCGCGCAGCTTTCATTAAAACAGAAGTAAAAGTTTACATGAAATTGGTGGGGAGCCGAGAGACAATCTGAGCTCCCACACCCTTAGCAATAGCAAAGCTAAGCCTAGTAAAAATGTAAGCGGCTACCCGAGCCCCCGTATCCTGAGATACCGAGAATTTCTGGATCCGCTTGAGCAAGGCAACAGCATCCGAACCCAGCTCCCCAAGGGAAGAGAAAGAGAAGGGTAGGAAACCATAACCCGCTACCGTGCACAAATCCCCATACTTAGCACACTTTCCCTGAGCAGCATCAGCGACAACCCGGCCCGGCACAAAATCTGTCAACCCAGTCTGAGTCAAAGGTGAAGAACCTGTCAGGTCGACGCACACATCACGCCCCCTGTCCCAAGAATAAAGCAATAAATCCGCAGGACGGAGAGAGCCACCATGCCCATCAACCAAACCGATATTATTATTATTATTATTATTATTATTATTATTATTATTATTATTATTATTATTATTATTATTATTATTATTATTATTATTATTATTATTATTATTATTATTATTATCTATACAATAACATAAAAATGATATTTTGAGCAATTCCTTAAGTATAAAGTGACATCATCTTACTCTAACTAAGTGATCATTTAAGAACCTTTATAAATTTTCTAACATAAATATGCACTAAATTTTTCATAACCACTAATGTAACTAAAAAGACAAAAAAAAAATAAAAAAGATAAATATGCACTAATTTTTTCATAACTACATGAGTAATGATTTTGGTAACTATAAAGACAAAATATAAAAATTGGTTAAATAAATGACTATGTAAGAACCTTGGCAACTAAAAAGACAAAAAATAAAAATTGGTTAAATTAACTCATTAAAATGATGTTTACATCAACTCATTATAATTCATTAAAGTTTAATTTCAATAACTCTCATTATCATTAGCACTAGGAGGGTTTATTTAGATCAATTATAACCGATAACTCAAAAGATATATCAATAAAAGTCATATAATCCAAGAATCTAAGATTATATATAAGACCACAAAAAGGCGGGGGGACTTCCATTCACCAATAATTTTTTATTTGCATACTTTTGTTTAGTCTTTTACACTCTATTTAATTGGATTCTAATTTATTTTTGTTTATTTTCAAAGTTACTTACCAAGGATCTAAACGTGAAATGTCGAGGTATAAACAATTAATATTTTATTCTTTTTTACTTTTATTTCACATATACCAAGTATTTTTGTTTCGCTTAAGTAAGTTTAATTTAGTGGTTACAATGCTCGAATATTAAAATGGAATACTAACTTAGGTGTTGTCATTAAGACAAATCAAACCATCATACAGATTTAGGAGTTTTGGTGTCATTCCTCATTACATAGTTTTGACTCATATCACAAAATTTCAAAATACCCTAATTATAATATATCTCCAAGTAAAAAAGAAAGTACAGAAAAAGCCGAAAAACACTTTCAAGAACAATACACCAAAAACAAAACAAAAAAAAAAAATCAAACCCGTGATTTTCACGGGTCACAAAACTAGTTTACTTCTATACTATATAATTAAAAGGCTAGACAAAAGCAATTAATTTTATTCCACATGTCGCTAGCAATTAATTTAATTCCACATAAGATTAGCAATCAATTTACATTCTATACATTTTAATTATTTATTTAATTTATTTATTAATTACCAAGCCAAAAAAAAAGAGCAGAAAAAGGAGTAGCAAAGAAATGGAAAAACAAAAAAAAATGACAAAAAAAAAGAGTAGTTTATTATTCACAATTTCACATTGCACCCAGCCTCATCCAATTTCACTTCCAATTCCACCGACACCAAAATACCAACTTCACTCCCTTACTCTTATCTATATATGATCTATCTATCTATACAATTTACTTAAAAGACTACATAAACCGTTTAATTTTATTTCACATGGCATTTCAATCCACGTGACAGTTTTTTAATCGATTAATCCATAAAATATTATATTATTATTAATTATAATTAAAAGGGTAAAGTTAAACAAACGCTACCTAAAATATCTTTAAAATCTATTTAAAAGGGTATCTAAATTAATGTGACATGGCAAATTAAAAGCGACGTGACAAATTAAATGGGACATAACAAATTAAAATTAACTCAACTATTTCTAAGAATATTTAAATTATTCCCTTTAAAAACGAAACCATTCATCTACCAATTTATGTGCTAACTCTTGATGACATTAACTTGGAGTGATACGTGCATGTTCATAAATTACACTAAATATATATAATTGAAGAAGTTATTTGTTAATCACTCCCATCTTTTGGGTTTCTAATCCCAACAATCCATCTTTATATATATATATATATATATATATATATGTATATATATATATATATATATGTATATATATATATATATATATATATATATATATATATATATATATATATATATATATATATATATATATATATATATATATATATATATATATATATATATATATATATATATATATATATATATATACATCATCTAACACTCTACACAACCATCAACTATATTATGTGTATGGATTGTATGTATTTTCAATCACTTCTTTTAAATGGTATTATGTATCCACAAGTCATAAATCTTTGTATTGATCTAATAATTTTTCTTTTTAGCCACCATATTCGATGAGAAGCTCGTAATCCCTCACCCATCTCTAAATTCTACGCTAACATTAGATGAATGAGCTTTAACCTTAATTTTTGTCTTTTGTCTCTTTTAATTGTAATTTTTATTATTAATACATTGTCTTTGTAATGGTTATTGCATTTTTCAAAGGTTATGTAATTGAAATTTTAGGAGACAATGGTATTTAAGTATGACAATCTAAAGAACATATCAATTACGTGGGTTTTGCGATGGGTGGCAAATACTCGAAGTACTTCATTTTTTGAAGTATATGGCTAAAGGTGAAAATTTTTGGAGAGATGACATACAATTTTGTATAATATTGTTTTAATATATAAAGTATTATGCCTTAATGATGTAATTGTTGTTCGAGTTTCTCCTTTGGAATTCTTAGTTTCGCAATTTATTATTTTATTAGCTACAATATTATGGGTGGTGTGAAATGTTAGTTTTGTCATAACAATTCTAATCGTGTGTGTTATGTTATTTCCTGAATTGTTGATACAATTTTAATATCTAATAATTAGCGAGGGTTCTCATTGATAATATTATAGTTTTGTGTAACAATTAAACTGTTGTACAAAAAATTAACTGACTTTATACAACCTTAAGAAGTTTTAACTTAAAACATGAAAATCGTAAGTTGAGTTGATCGTAGTATGTTATGATATTAAATCACTAAAAACATTACGGTAGAAACAAAACATCCCGTGAATTTCACGGGCCACAAAACTAGTTTAAAATGAAAAGCCAAATTTTAATGATTGTGTTTAATGCTACAAATTCTTTCAATAATTTCTCTTTTTTTAAAAAAAAATAAATAAAATAAATGCATGACAATATGGCTTGCTAAAATTTTGTAAAACGGGGAATGATTTAATGTATGCTTTGCCATGCCTTTTTATTATATACTAGTTTAATTTCCCGTAAAATCACTGGAATTCTCTAACTATTCGTTAACAAATGTTTGGTTACGTAAATTATTTTTACTACTTTTGTAGTGGCTTGATATTCACATAATTTTGTTGAGTTTTTTTTGGTGTGTTATTATAACCTATTATTTTTTTATTCTAATTTGACTTTTGTAACCGAATTATATCAATTTTGCCCGTGGACTGAATTATATTTTTCTTAGTCCAACTTTATCAAAATGATAATAAGAAGTATTAAGCATAAGTATATACTTCCTTTTTTTAAACTTTTGGAGATAACGATGATATTTTATGAATTAACTTATTATTTTTCCCTCATTTTCCATTAACCATTGTAACGTTTAATCAAATAAAAACAATTTAAATTAGAAGGGTGTAGTAGACAAAACAACATTAATACTCATGCAACATTCTCACATTAAAATTAAATGGTATACTATTTATTAGTAGTAAGTGTACAAGGAAATTAAAAGGAATATTATGTTAGAAATTTGTTTATGCACGAATAAGGATTGACAATAATGAAAACCGCACCGAATCGCTATGCTTTCCTAATAGAACAATTCGACCCTTACTTTAGTGCCTGGGTTGTATCGAATTTTTTATTGAGATAAGACGGTTGCCCTCTGTATTCGGCACAGAATACAGAGATATAATTAAGAAGTATTTTGTTGTAGGATGTTATGTTGTTCGTTCTTTATGATGCAAAAGAAGATTGTTCTGTTACCTTTTTCTTCTTTTCCCTTTGTCTATTTATAATGACAAAGAAACTGGAAAGCAGGGGATTGGGAGATGCATTTATGAAGAGTTACAACTCTTCAGAAATTCCGGTTTCAATTAATTAAAACCCGAGTAATTTAATTACTACCAACCTCCGTCATAGTTATTCGAACCGAAAACTATACCGTAATTCCGTAAATAATTATGCGAGTGTACACTTCGTACTTCCTGAACTCACATTATATTATTTAGAGATTACCCATCTACGAACCAATCTTAATTACGTTAAATGAACCGGTAATTACTCTTAAATCACCAACATTCCTCCCCCATTTAAGCGTAATTCAAGAATTTAAATAACCTAACAAACATACCAATTTATGCATAAATGAAAATGTCACGAAGATTGAATTTTCACATAGTGAAATTACACATTCCAAATATTCGAGTATCGGGGTGTGACTAAGCATTGAACCCTTTCTACCCATTTTGAATACATGAAGATAACTCACGCATAAACTAATTTACTTCTAAAAATTACATAAACCGACACTTAATTACAAGCCTAGTGTCCCATATCTATTCATGAACATATCAGGACTCAAACCCATACTCCCTTGAAGCGGCTGTACTTCATGTTCATATAGGTTGATTCTTTTCATCGTGTCCTTGCAAACACACTTTTTCAAAAGATCAACCATACAACATGCAAGTCTAAGCACACATGTGACACCCTTAAATCTAGCCTTAATTAATTACGTAAATTCTACAGAAAAACTGACAGGATATGTTTGTAATTGGTTCAACTAGACAAAACCTGTAATTTCAAAAAAAATTTAAACCAATCACAAACATTTCCAACATCCCAAGAGGCGGATGCCAAAACCTGCAATGCTAACGAACTACTTTACATGCCATAGCTAAATAAGAAAATAGAATGATACAAACCAAAAATAGAAAAGGGAGACATATGTCCCTTCAAATTATATACAAAACCAAAAGTTAAAAGGTTTACTATAAGAATAGCCAAACTAGGTCCAAGGTTCCTTATGCTCGCTTTCTCGTCTGTGACCCCAACAAAGCATCAACAACCTGTCAATCGCATTTTATACAAACACGAAAGCCACAATTCAGTGGGGAGTAACTTCGAGTCCTCCCAGCCACGAATCGTCATATTTAATGTAACATGTAATAAAACATGTAAACAACATGATAAACAATTTAATTATCAAGTATTCTAACCTATGACCCCCTAACTGACCAAAATAAACTATCATGTGAAATATATAACAAACCGTAATCCAAACTTTATCAATCAGAATCGCTTACATCTCACCTATTACGAGTTCATAAAATCACCATACAAGAAAGGGCAATATATCAAAGCGGGCATAAGTTCTTAGTACGGTCAATAGTCACTTTGTAACTCGAGTCTATACCACGAGGTAGGGAAGGTAATCGAACCGGTATCTTGGCTCAGCGGTTAATATTAATAAAACATGGCCAAGACACAACACAACCCTAGCCTAAAATCTCTTGAGACCTAGACATGCGGATACACACCACCGCACCCAAGACCCACAATTTTTCTAAAACAAAGTGAGTACCCTAAGGAGTCCACCAAAGGGTTGGCTAGTACTTAAGTTGACCACTTACTATCAAAATAAGTAACGAGGTCATGCCCCAACTTGGATATAAATCCACTAGTCAGGAACACAAAGGCTATCAAGCAGTGAACATATACTCGTCAAAGACTATAAAGACCTATCTATGATGAAGGCCGGAATACTCACCTAGAACCTAGTCCCAAAGCAAGTCCCGACTTGAATACTTTAGCCCACACCACACAAGACTCACCACACAAATCAAGTAAGACACCCACTTAACCATAAGAGGGCAAAGAGTCCTACTTACCAACATAAATTCTAACATTCTATCATGTGAAAGGCTATATAAATGTCTATTCAGCAAACAATCCAACAATATCCTCAATAAGTATTCAATACTAATTTCCAATTCTAACAATATTAACCATGTTAAAGGCTTCAGGGAATCTAGGGCCGTTTCTACAAAATAAGAAGCTACTTAAATTCAATCAACTATACATGTGAACTAAAACTTGATAAATGGCCTAAAACAAGAAAAAGGCCGATTATCTAAATCATTCAAAATTTCATCCAACCGAATTTTTACCCGCAACCTGACCCTGCGACAGTGCGGGTTAAATTGCGGTGACCAATCACTCAATTAATCGACATCGCATCGATCAAAGGGACTAAGGCTCAGTTTTCGGCACAATCAACAAAACATTACAATTATCGCTATATAATTCATTCTGAGCCTAATCTTTACAATTTCATTTTCTAACCTATACTAACATGTGCAACTACCAAAATAAATATAATTTTTACCTTTAACATAATTTTTACTACTAATTTGATTTAATTCAAAAGCTTACCCATACATTACTTATTCTAATTATATCATTAATGAACCTAAAATGACGAACAATGCATGGAAAACCGCGAAACAAGCAACGGGCCGACCCGGGCCAGCCATGGGCCTGCCGATTTCGCTGCTTAGGGCTCTTCGGCCGCCGCCCCCTACACCTCTCTTTTTTTTCCATTTTTGTTCATTATTACATCGTCTGAACACTAATTAATCGTTCCCAATTCAACTTTGTTAACTTAAACTAACAAAAGGCATAAATTAAGCATGCATGCATCAAATTTTAACATGTGAAAATTCTACTCAAACCAAAAATTACAAAACATCCAAAAACAACAAAGCATGTGACGATCTTTCGTCGAGTAACTCGAAATATGTTACCTTAAGCTAAAAAAAAGAGCAATTAGCACCTTAAACCCAAACCCTAACAAGCACTAGCCGCTATCCTCGACAATATACGAGTCCCCAAACTCGTCCTCCAATTCTTCACCTAATTAAACAATAAAAACACCATAATAAGTACATAAATACCGAAATTACCGAAAATTCATCTTAAAACAACTTCAAGAAAACTGAAATTAAAACATACTAGGTTGTAGATCTCGACGAGGGGATTCCGGAAATGTAAATTTCGTGAAAATCCAATAAGAAACGAGAAAGATGTGACGATTTTAGCTTGAAATGTATAAAAATGTGTTTTTGGGAAATGTTAGGTGATTGAAGAACAAGGAAAACCAGAAAAATGAAGGGGAAGGGGGAGTGACGCGTGAAAGGGAGAAAGGAAAGGAGGGAGTCGGGTTTGAGTCGGGATTTTTCGAGTCGGTTTTGGCTCGTTTCGATAATAATTAAAACCGTAGGTCAAATGCAAAATCCGACAAGACCAAAGTTTTTAAACACGAGATTACAAGAAAATTGAATACTCATACGACCCATTTCCAAATTCGTTTACCCAACGTTCAAAAGAATTGTCATTTTCCCCCCGATACGCCCTTATTTCGAAATAAAAAGTTTTACACGGTTTAAACTATTTTTAAACATCTCGAAACTATCAAAATAAATACTTTTCTTCAAAATATAATAAAATTATATTTCTTTGAATTATTTTTACTTTAAATACTTAAATATCAAATTTTATTTCATTAATAAATTATTTTCGAAATATATTAACGGTCCGAAATTACGGGGCGTTACACACACCTCGGGATATAAATTATTGTGTGCTTCAATCTCTTAACAATAGGCCTTCCACATTGAATTCAGCCTCTAACATTGTATTAGAGGGGAATTGGGTATTCTATCGCCAAGGATCTTATACGAGTTTTAGTCTCATCCCGTCAACCGACTTTATAACCAAGTCCCTAAATGATCCTTTATGCAAAGTGATCAACTAAAAAATGAGATCTCACCAAACAACCAATATCAATTCCCATTTATGATAGTCCATAAACCATGTTATAACAAACACCTCGGTGCGCACCGTTATTCACTATCAAAAATCAATGATGAAATTGGTCTAATACTTTTAGTAGTACCGTAGATTAATTTCCTTAGCTACACCTTAACCGGCTATGCTAATACTACGCATTCCAACTCTAATGTCAAACTCATAATGCAATTCTGCTTCATGGAAATCCATATACTCATGGTACTTTCCCAAGTAAAATAGACAACCAACAGTAGAAAATCGCCTTCTACATTTGGTACTTCAATTTGCAAAATACTATCCCACTAAAACCGAAGAAAATGACATATGACAAATCATAATTCATGGTTTACTTTATACATTGTCACACTTGCGACAAATCATAATTCATGGTTTACTTTATACATTGTCACACTTGCTTAATCCCTTGCCAAAGATGAGTACTAGCTATACTAGTTTACTTACTCAACTTGTCAAACCGCAATAATTAAGCCCTTGTGAAAATCCTAATCATGACTCCACTTTTATTATTGGATAAAAGCGTCATACTCAACACTTAGGAGTATTAGCCGGAGAATAGTAATCATACTCTCACCATTGATCCTAATACCAAGGATCATACTACCTTCCTCATGTTCTTCATAGAAGAACACGATGACAGAATCACCTTTTACAAGGTAATTAATTCATCTTTTGTTTACCAAAGATTAACTTGTCATTCATCCTACAATAACAAAAGATTGCTCCATTACCGGACATGTCAAAAGTTGTACATACAAATCTAGTGATTGTATTATTACATGGTTAAACCACCATGACTCCATAATCTCACCATGGTTATCACAAACCATAATTCCTGAGATTATATGGTCAAATCAAGTACATCACCATACTTTAAATACTTTACATAAGACATTAACATATTATACAATCATAACAAAACAGTTAGCACACTAACAAAATTATCAAATAACCGATCAAATATCCATTGATCATATTAAACAACCATTTTATTACCCTATATCATGATAACAAAATGTGTGCAAGTAGAACCAATTTTACTCCACATACATGTATAATCAAAATCAAAGTAAATAATTGACACCAGTGCAACATAATGACAATACTTCATGCAAATTCATAGTAGACATTTGATATGATACCATGTATGAATATCATGCATGACCATCAAAACTTAGAACAAATGAAAGTAATGATCATTTAAACAAAGAATCAAGTATCGTCATACTGATATAATGGATAAACACCATCACCTGACAATTAATCATTAATACATCATGTTAGTCAGAGAGGTTATCATATAGCAATAATAACCAACTAACCTTGAATTGAACAAACAAATATGTTGACGAACATGGTCAACAACATATACTTTATAATATCAAAATACACAACACAATTTTTAATAAAGTTTGATACGAATACCAATCTCATAAAACTTGTCTCACTTAAAACACAAGGTTGAATAAAAGTGAGACAAAAACTGAATGTCTCCTTTCATGAGTGAGCCACAAACTCTTGGATCCGACCAAGAGTATCTCAAGTTACCATACAACCGAAACTTGACACCACTCAAAACAATATACTATGTTATTGAGTC
Organism: Silene latifolia; assembly: GCF_048544455.1. Lineage (NCBI taxonomy): Eukaryota > Viridiplantae > Streptophyta > Magnoliopsida > Caryophyllales > Caryophyllaceae > Silene > Silene latifolia. The sequence continues at coordinate 20,263,227 of NC_133526.1, read as the reverse complement.
ATACGAACACCCGTATAATATCGCTCAATCTTGTAATCCCGTAAATCATATCAATGATCTCATATAGATGACCACCAAGGCACCCATGAAAACATATGAAAAACTTTCCATTTACTCTTATCATCATGGTAATATGCAGAACATGGATATAAAATCGTTCGGGTCAATGCATTAGGTCATCCCCATTAATACATAACTTATTAATGAAACTAGTGTACAGATAATTAACATACACATGGATAAGATTGAATCATTGGTGCCAACAAACACACCTTTAATCGCTGTAAAGCCATGAGTCAAACATTGTATTCCCCAAGCTTAAATTAATTTACCAATATTAACATTGTTAATGCCAAAACAAAGGACTCATGTTATATCACAATCATTATCAAATAACATGAACTAACCATGATGCAAAGTATTGTCATTCGACTCATCGACAACCACAAGTAGATGTCAATAGAATTATTTATAAAAAATTAAGACATATCTTCACTAAGAAAGTCATCTACATAACATAAATAATGCTTTCGTACAATACATTATCATTCATATTAGTCATAATATCAATGTTTGATCTCTTATAAGTAACCATCACTGCATACATATGAATCATATTTGAATTTCCAATAAATCATACATGACAGACGCTTAAATGTGTCATAAGCCATGAATTACTAAACCAATAATTACATCAAAGTATCAAACTTCATTCAAGAGATTGGGTAGAATCTTGGCATATTAAATGCAAAGCAAATTCATGACATATCATCAGAGATTCCATTGATCACCAAAACATGTCAGAATGCATTCAAACAACTGATTCTTGTAAGCAATTCAACCATCCATCCATTTTAGTAACATAACACAGGCGGCCAAAGTGAATGTAAATTAAATAACGAATATGTTTACTAAATGCTCCAAACATGTTACTGCATGAATTAAAGCGACATAAAATGACAATTAAATTGAATCACTTATCTGCAAGTGTTGCCAAATTTTGATTTGTAAATTTACTCCATGAACATTCCCATATTATCAAACCCTCGTGAGTCGTGCCTCATGAGAATGTAACATCACAACAGTGTAGTCAATTACTAATACCCATTCTCATCTCCACTAAAACGCAAACAAATCTCTCTGATTTTCATAAGTCGATATCGTTGATCCAAAATCAATAAAATACTCTTTAAGAATGTGTCCCTTGACATATATAGTCAACATAATACAAATTTCTTCTCCATCCTTTTCTGCTATATTCTAAAATAATCACCCACAAATTTCAGTAGTGTTAACCTTCATTATCATTCCTTAACATTCGTCATCTTGAAAGATTTCAGAATTGTTCTATTAGATTGTTAGAAATTTGTTTATGCACGAATAAGGATTGACAATAATGAAAACCGCACCGAATCGCTATGCTTTCCTAATAGAACAATTCGACCCTTACTTTAGTGCCTGGGTTGTATCGAATTTTCTATTGAGATAAGACGGTTGCCCTCTGTATTCGGCACAGAATACAGAGATATAATTAAGAAGTATTTTGTTGTAGGATGTTATGTTGTTCGTTCTTTATGATGCAAAAGAAGATTGTTCTGTTACCTTTTTCTTCTTTTCCCTTTGTCTATTTATAATGACAAAGAAACTGGAAAGCAGGGGATTGGGAGATGGATTTATGAAGAGTTATAACTCTTCAGAAATTCCGGTTTCAATTAATTAAAACCCGAGTAATTTAATTACTACCAACCTCCGTCATAGTTATTCGAACCGAAAACTATACCGTAATTCCGTAAATAATTATGCGAGTGTACACTCCGTACTTCCCGAACTCACATTATATTATTTAGAGATTACCCATCTACGGACCAATCTTAATTACGCTAAATGAACCGGTAATTACTCTTAAATCACCAACATATTATTTATTAGTAGTCGGTGTCACTTGATAAATATTATAAAGAATACTATATTTACACTAAACTTGCTTTGGTCAATACATTTGTAATCTGTTGTTAATATTAATCCTAATAAATTAATATACATTAACAATTATGAATATATATTAAAAATATATATCTCCAAAACATTTTATCACTGTTAAAAATGTGAGACTAAAAAACTAATGATACAACTTGACTAAGTTAAGGCTATCTTCAACAAAGTTTGCTCTCCCTCGGTCATAACGGATGATTATATTTGATCATTGATGATCTCAAGTGTCTTCAACAACATTCGACAATGGCAATAACAAATTATACAATACAAATGCCTGTCATGTTGTTATCTTTTCTTTTATGTCCCTCTTATCTCTTAATTTCTCGTCCATTAATTTGATTCCCACTTACCACAAAACAAAGATATGAAAAGTTTTGAAAAATCAAACCAAAATGAAATATATATAGGTGAAAATAGACAAACTTTTATGTCATTTATTTTTTGCTAGGAATGTGCTAGAGCTCTTATCAATGGATCATCTTTTATAGGTAAAATTTTATTGAATTGATCTCATAATTGTAGAAGATGAAAAGTTTGGCATTAACGAGTGAGATATTGTGATTATGTTGTGGAGTAATGCTTTGAAGATATTGTATTCTGCCACGTGTTATTCTTGTAGCTAGTCAATCTAGGCTTTTTATGTTATTGTATAGAATTGTTGATTGCTCATCTCTAATCAGGGGCGTCCCAAGGGGGTGCAACTCCATCCCCCAAAATATGTAAAATTTAGTGCAGTAGTATTATAAATCAATTCAAGTGGTATAAATCAATTCAAGTGGTTCAGACTTGGGGCACGGGATATTTTTGATATTGTATATTTGTACTCTCTCCGTCTCGGTCAATTGTTGTCCTTTGGTTTTGGCACAAAGACCAAGGAAAGAAGAAGGGGCCAATTACCAAATGACAAGTGGAACAAATTAAATGTGAATGATCAAATTGTTCATCAAGTTCATTCTTAAAATAGAAAGGACAACAACTCAGTGAGACACCCCAATATGGAAAAGGACAACAAATAACCGGGACAGAGGGAGTATGTACTTGTATTCGGTTGGATTATTTCGGATATTTTTTTGAATTTTTTTTAAAAGTTAAGAACAATTCATTAGTAGAACGTCATACGACACTTACAAAGGATAGGTAGAATCGAAAAACAATCTAATGGAAACCAAAGAAAAATAACTTTCTAATAAACTAGGGAGTAGGGATCTCAAAACATGATCAAACAATTCGGCTCGTCCTATTACTGATAAGACTAAACCCACGAATGAATGGAAAACCCCCGAAATAAAGGCCAGAAAAACGATTTTCACCAAAAGGGAGACTTTTATTAAATAGAAGATAAATATGCATACTATTGATTGAAATTTGAAACAATTTTGGAGCTTACCATCGATCGATTGAAAATCGATGGGAGCCCCACATATAATTGATGGAGGCTAGGGTTTTTAGAGAGAGAATGCGGATGATCGAAATTTTTTAGAATTTTATTTAATCGATTTTGATATGGACTGGTTTGCTTAATTCAGAAGCAGTTCATTCGAGTTTAACTCCATTCTTTTAGGGATTTTTACATTTGTATCCTCAACTTTTTCGTTTTCTAGGGTGTATTCTTTTTTTTATATAAAAAAAATCGTTGTTCGTTAATAACTAACGGGTTCAAAAAGCGATAAATTCTTTTTTTCAAACCAATTATCTCGTAAAGGCCGTCAATTTGAAAAAAAAATCACCGCTTTCTGAACTCGTAGTCAGGAGTTATTATGAGGGGAACAAAAAGTGGACTGGACCGGCAAATCGGACCGACACTAGACTGAATACACACCGGTCCAGTCTCCGGATCCCAAAAAAAATATTGACCGGTCTCTGATCTGGTCCGGTCCACAATAACAAAAAAAAAATTACCTTGTAAAGTAGTATCCGTCTGGTCCAAACTTGGAAAAACCAGACCTAAAAGGTTCCGGTCTGGGTCCCCTCCTAACTGGACCGGTCCACGGTCTTTGAGTAGGTGGTTATCCGGTCCGGTCCGATTTTGGACCGGTGAATACCCTATTGACGGGCAAAGTTTTTTAACAAATAAACTTTGACTGACCATAATTCCCGGCTACAATTTCAGACATCGATGATTTTTTTTCGGAAAATTCACGTGGTACCCTCAAACTTTGCCATTTTGCACATGGTACCCAACTTTTTAAGTTTGTGTACATGATACCCTCCATGTTTGATTTTCATGCACAACATGCCCCTTTTGTCGCTATAAAAAAACTCAATAGCGCATAACTCCTAGACCGGAATTCAGAATCAACAAAATTTTTTTCCTAAAATGAATATCTCGTCATAATCTACAATTTGAGAAGAAAAAAAATTGTCGACTGACATTTTAAAGGGTTTTTTTTAACGAAAATTTCAAATCAACCATATCTTCGATCTTAAATTTCTGAATGACCATTTTCGTTTTATCAATTTATAGATCTCGAAGAGGTAATCAAATTGAAAAAAAAAATTAGTCAATTCTGATTTCTGGTTTATGATTTATGCTCAATTGAAAGTTTTAAGAACGATAAAAAGGGCACGTTGTGCTTGAAAATCAAATCTCAAAGATATCATGTGCACAAACTTAAAAAGTTGGGTACCACGTGTAAAATGGCAAAGTTCGAGGATACCACGTGAATTTTCCGTTTTTTTTTTTCAAAATGAAGATTTTGTAAAGACGATCAATTTAAAAAAAAAATTACTGTATTTTAAACTCGTAACCAAGAGTTATTGAAGGTCAAATTTTTTGGTCAAAAAGGAATATAGCTTAGAAAACGTAAAAATTGAGGGGTACGAGTGAGAATATCCCATTCTTTTAAGTTACATCTGATGTTTGAACTTAATTACTGTAATACATACACGGGAAATAACTTTTTTTCCTACATAAGGATATACCGTAATCTTTAGATTTAGTGATGTGCTTTCAAACTTCAATCTTAAAATTAACAAATAGTAACAAAACTCGAGTACTCATCGGATAGTTTTCATTATCCTTATTATTATTATTCATGATAAAAAAACAAAATCACAAATTATACTATACAATCATGTACTTAAAAAGTAATTATTATCAATACTATATATTAAGGGTGGTGCTCTTTCATGGACGCCTTTTACTTAATCATGGACGACATTACCCACATCACCCTTTTCATTTTACTCCATCACACACTTTCTCCTTTAATTTCCCCTAAAATTTTCAACACCCTTCCCCCACCGTCAGTCACCTCACTGCCGTCAACTCCGCCCTCCGTCCACTCCACCGCCGGCCACCTCTCCCATTTTCGACCACCTCCCCCGCCCCTGCCCACCTTCCCCACAAACAACCACTTCTCTCTCCGCCCTGTTACCTTCGTCCCTACCACCACCTTCGTTGGCCTCCGTCCAGTAATCATCACCGTCGTCGACAGCCCTATGTACGACCACCACCGCCTGCCACCTTCCCCAAAACAATTAAGTTTTTTGAATGAAACCCTAATTGTGTTAGTTAGCTTAATTGACTTTGTAATTAGTTAATTTTAATGCAAAAATTGATGTATTGTTGATAAAATTAGACCAATTACTTGTTTTATGTATGAATAAAGTGCATCATTGATGAATTTGGTTGTATTTTGATTAATTTGTTAGGGGAAGAGAAAAAAAAATAAGAGAGAAAGTTCTGTTGTTTTGTTGAGAAAGGGTATGCAATGGAAGAATTATGAAAAAAAGTCCGTGAAAAAGTAAAACGCATCCATGAAAGAGCAATGACGTATTGATTCCAGAAATCAAGGGACTTCAATGTAATTAAAGAAAGTTAAACAAATTAATTATACTATATAGTTTTAAATCACTAACACAGTGTGATGGACCCGATTAAGGTGATTAATTTCCTAAACATGGTTAATTTCCTTAAAATAAAATAATTAATTAAGATGGTCAATTTCCTTAAAATAAATTATACTATATTGTATAATTTTTTTGATTTGATTTAATACATTTATCTAATATATTTATGTAAATATATAATCTTCTTAAAATTGCATGCCTAAGTAGTAAAAGTAATTCCATAAGTAAAGAAAAGAATTGTAGTAACTATATGATAGTAATTACTCATTTGAATAGTAAAAGTAACAATATTATTAGCGAGATTAGTGAAAATGGTTGAAACAATAACGCGAGTAGTGAAATAATCAATCTTAATGCGACAAGAGTGAAAGTAACAATAATTACGGCGGGAGTAGTGACAGTAACAATAATTATGGCGGGAGTAGGGAAAGTAACAATGATTACGGGCAAGTAGTGAAATGTTATTACTATTGTTTAATTAATAAGAGTAAAATATTAATTGCGGGAGTAGTGAATTTGTCTCAAAATTTATTTTATCGTAATTTTAGGATATGTCATAGAAAAATATATTAATGATAAGTTTATGGGTTATACAACTTTAAATAATTTAAGTAGAGGTAGCCCGGGCGAGCCGGGCACCAATACTAGTACTAGTCAATATCTATCTATATTAATAAAGGAAGCTTTTTTCGAGCGATTACAGAGAGTCCAACTTATTCGAACTACTTAATTATAAAACAAATCTTTAATAAAAATAAAATTAGATTAAAATTAGAATAATAAAATTCATTACTGCAAAAGAATATTAGAATCTGACGTTCTATACACTACTAATTCCTATTGATAGTTCTGGAAATACTAGATGAATATGAATTCTACCACTACTACTTCACGTTTTTTATATTAAGATCAATTTTAAGAGATTTTTAAATAATCTGATTCTTTTGTGAAAATTTTTTACTTAAATTAATTCATATATTTAACGTTAAGATAATAGTTAGTTAGAATTTGACTTTGTTTTCTAAATTATGTTTATCATAATAAAAGCCGTAGGTTGTTAATTGACAATGCCATCTATTTCTCTTTAAGAAGTTTGTATTTCAATGGAAACGAATAACTGGCTCTTTGCACATATAAAAACAACTTCCAAACGCAATTCATAATTCGTTTTTACCATGTGGTTTCTTACTTTGATAAGATTTAACTTTTTTCTTCTTACTTATCCTTACGATTATATTACATTTGATATCATATCATGTTTATATGCATAGAAGTTTTTTTTTTAATTATATTCTTAGGTATATCTTGCCTAATATTTGAGATTCTAATATTTTCATCATTATTATTATTATTTTTGCAGGAAGCACAATTTTGACAATCAAAATTCAAAAGAGAATAGAACAACAAAGATTAGTAGTTGCCTTCGACCATAAGTAAGTGATTAAGAGGTTTCAATCAAGCCTAAGTCACTTACCTTTGACACACCGTGTAAGTGATTTTATTTTACTTTAGCGTGATGAATTACCTAAAACGATAAATGTATCATCCGAATTAGTTAAAAGTTAGCTTTGTTTTATTTTCCTTTTTATATTTTTGGCTTTTGAGTAATTAGCTAACGAGTATTCGCAGGTCTTATTTGCCATATGTGCATGCAGTGCTACAACTATAATCAAATAAATTCGTGATATGAGATCAAATTGATATTATTATAATAATGGATTTATTGTAGGGTAAATCTCACTCTAATACTTTTCAACTATATATTAGTAGTGTTATTGTTCCCTCATATTTGATTATAGCGAGAACTCGGAAAGTAAGAGTAGAACAAGCTAACCTTGCCATGCTCTCACGAGGCCTTTGTCCTTCCCAAACGACAGACTAAGAGAGCAGATTCTGGTTATAATAAATGTTGTCGAGGAAAACGTGAGAACTCGAGGAGCTTAATTACGTAGACAAAGTCAAATACATGTATTATATTTCAGTCTATATAATAATTTAGTAATAGATAGTAGATGATTTATGTTTAAAATTGGATTTAAATTAGAAATTGATCTTATTAACATTGGTTGTCTAGCATGACACAATTTTGAATCATGTATTTAATATGTTTGTTTGCATGAATTTATGTCATGGATTATATTACAAAACTAAAAATCATCGTAGAATTAGTAGAGTAAGTAGACGAGTTGAATGTACCCATCAACGAGCAGTATCGTAACCAATATCGTAATAAGAGATTTGTTATTCCTATATATGCATTCTATTTTTGTCTTATTCATATTATTTGACTCGTCTTAAACTTAAGACATACTCTGCTTTAAACGAGAATTTGTCTTTTCTCCGGAATTTTTCGCGCTGCCATATCTATTAATTTAATTGATTCAAAGTGATTGAGAGAAGCGCCAGTCTGCCACAGCCATTATATACATAATAATAATAGGTCTTCCGTAACACTTTTATTAAGACGGATTTATCTGTTATATATCCGTCTTAAATAAAAATTTGTGTAAACTCAATTAGGAGTGTACTATTCCGTTTGTTGCCTAATATTCATATTATTGTTGTCGTGTACAATTCTAGCAGTAGAATAGGAGTGCTTGCTATCGCCATACTCTACTACATATAAAGAGGACATGATTATATTTTAACTTAGTTTGAATAAGAGTATCATTTATTTGATCTATGACGACCTTAGTTCGATACAACGGAAAAAACAGGACCTGAGTGTTATAAAGCATGTTTTTATTGGACTTAAATTCAATTTACTCGAGTGTTAAAATTCATTAGTACTATTAAAATCAATTTAGGTAAGTTAAAATTAGCTCATCAGTACTAAACAAGGCTTTTTACAATTCAAGTGTGTATCGTATGACCTATATTGTAAGCCATGACTAGGAGAATTATAAGACACAACATTATTCTAGGCCCGTGCATCGCACGGGCATTAAATCTAGTATATACTTAAAAGAGGAACTTTTGAAGCGATTTCATTGGCTATTGTTTTGGTTTAATTTCATTGGCTACTGCTTTTGTTTAATAAATTATAATAAATTAATTAATAATTAATAAGAGATAATATATAAGCATTAGTGTAACCTAGACATATTATAATATTCTAATTACTTAATTATTTGTAGTTTAGTTTTGCACTACGTAATATAGATGCTCTCTACAACTAGAAGTTGTATGAAGTTATAATTCTTCACCATTATACATATATAAATATGTGCCCTACGTCTAGAATTTTTTTTATATGAAATTTTGCATGCATATTATATCCCTTGCCCTATTCCCCTATGCCATGTCGTTTTTTAGACATAATTTATTGTGTACTCTTAATGCGTAAATTTATTATATTTCCTTTTTCTTTATTATGATTTTTAATAATCTTTCTTTTTTCAGGCAGCTTTAAATCAAGGTATATTTTATGAGGAAAGAGTGAAAGACAGTATTAAAAGTCAAGATTCAGGAGCATTACCGTGAAAATCCGATCTAATAATGTAAGAAGTAGTCCTCCATAGTCTATAGCATTGAATGGTGATATTTTACATGTATTGCTTTTATATATCCATGTTTGGTTCATTAGTTCAATGATACTGGAAGTCAATAATAAGATTTTCATAGATTGTTTTAGTATGTTTGGTTTTTAATTTTAGTTTTCGGTAAAAGTCATACTTCAGATAATAATGATAGGATATTGGTAGTCGCAAACAATCTTGTGATATTAGAAACTCCACTCACTTTACTGATAGGATGATGATAGGGCGCCACCGGGTGGCGCCGAATCTCGGCGCCACCCTAATTAAATTAAAAAAAAAAAGAAAATTTTTTTTATTGATTTTCGTTTTTGCGCCAAATGTTGAAGGATAAATACGTAATTTTACCTTATCTTATAGTATTCCACTAAAATCAAAACTCTTAACCAAATCAAATTATCTTCATTAAAAAAAAAAAAAAATTAATAATCATCAAATTATCAGTGACAATACGTCACTTCATCACAAAACTCCTCTCCTCTGTTCATCCCTTCATCACAGAACATCACTTCCTCCCTTCATCACAAAACTTCTACATCGTCTCAAAATTTAACACGGTTGTTCTATTACCAATTCATTGATTGAATTCAATTTGCTCTTGAGTATTAAATCCAATTGGTACTGGGTACGTTCACAATCTTTGACGAAATCAACATCTTCAGACGCGAAGTTGTCGCCGGTTTGTTCGTTTTCACTACTACTCCCTCCATATTAGTCATTTGTTTACCTTTTACTCGCTTCATCTCAATCATTTGTTTACATATGCTAAAAATACTCTTAACAAAGAACACAAAACGTAAATAAATGAATGAGACGAGTGAGTACTAATTTGCTCTCTGTCCAGTTTATAATGATGAT